>NC_056748.1:854651908-854960658 GCF_019279795.1 Protopterus annectens | reverse complement strand
GGGAGAAAGGAAATTCACCCCAGGGATCACGTCAGTTGCCCTGCTAGACAGGGGTCCAGGGAAGTAAATAGTGTGGGAAGAAATAGCCAGGTAATTGTTATGGCTAGGCTTGTATAGGCCCTAGGGCCGATAGCCTAGTACCAACTTATGAACCTATGACACCAAATGTACAGACTCAGAAATTCTGAATTTTGTAAACGCAAACACTTTGGACCAGCTTGTCAATACTTCAATCAGGGGTGCAAACATACTGGATCTGATCCTCATTAATATGGGAGGGTGCTGCACACCCCTTAGTGTAATGTCTTCTCTGGTAAGCTCATACCACAAAACAGTCTCCTTTGAAGTAAAAATAAAACTTCGAACTCCAGCTAACCCTGGAATATTCAGAAACTACTGTAAGGCTAACTTCCTACTATTAAGTGATAACCTGGAAAAATGTAAAGCCCCCATAAACCATGAGAACACTGCTGCCTATGCAGAACTGCTCACAGAAACCATATACGAGCATGTTAATAGTTGCTTAGAGGCAGCTGTATCCATCAGGAAGAAGTACAAAACTAACTCAAAAAAAGCTACCCCAGCTGAATCACAACATCAATAAGCTATATAACAGAAGGAAGAAAATCATTGTAAAAATTAGGAAGTGCAGCAACCAGCAGAATAAAGCACTCTCATCAAACTATACAAACCACTCAAAGGACAAATAAATTCTATCAAAACCAAATTTGAGGTAAATTTGGCCTCCTAGGCCAAGGACAACAACAACAAGGCATTCTTTAGCTATGCATGCAACCTCAAAGATGATACACAGTTTTGTGTGCAGAGGTCATTGTTAATGGATGTACCTATAGTGAGCCAGAAGATATAGCAAACCTAGTGGCCAACACATTCACCTCCATCTTTACTCCTCTGTCGTCATCCCCCCAACCTTTTCCCAAGGAATAGCATCAAATATAACTCCCCCAGCTATCATTAGGGAACAGATCCATGTCTCTAAGGCCAAGAACATTGCATTAATGGGAACAGACAGTATCCCAGGGTGCCTTCTAAGTAGCATGAAATATAACCTGCCAGGCCATCTGGAATTGCTATTTAACTGTAGCCTCCAAACAAACTTTGTGCCTCATAAATGGAGAATTGCAACAGTCAAACTTCTGCACAAAGATAAGCCATCTATAGAATGTGGCAACTACAGACACATAAGTCTCCCTACTCTTATGTGCAAAGACATGGGAAGAATTATCACAGAGATGATCAGTAATGACATAGGAAATCTCCAGACACTGGACTCTGTCCAGTTTGGTTTCATCAAGGGCAAATCATGACTACTCACCCTGGGGGATTTCTTTGAGTAGGTCACCAAAACAATGTATGAGGGCAAATTGGTTCACACTGTCTACCTTGACCTGGCCAAAGCATTTGACATAATACCCCACTCAGAGATTTTTGACTAACTCAGAAGGTTAGGTATAAACCCTTATGTCACCCAGTGGATAGTCAGCTGGTTCACAGACAGGATCCAGGAAGTTAGAACTGGGGAGTCTACCTCTAAAAAGAAGCCAGTCACAAGTGCAGACCCTCAGGAATCAATCCTGGGACTGCTCCTTTTTGAAATTTACTTCTCTGTAGTCAAGGCCAAATATCACTGGCCTCTGGCTAACTACATTTGTGGATGATTGCAAATTACTAGCAGTCAAAGAATCCCCCACTCACACAAATGTTCTTCAGGAAGTGCTGGCACAGACAAATAAATTGTGTCAGAACCATGGACTAAAACTAAATGCCAAGAAATGCCTAATAGTATCCTTTGGAAGTCATCCACTCCTGGTGACTATCATATTGAGTAGCCAAGTAGTCAGGGACTTGCGGACACACACAGACAGTAATCTAGCCTTTGACAATTATGTGTCTACAGTAGTGAGGAAATCATATTATGTTGTGCAACCTATAAACAAAGATATGGTGTCTAGATCCAAGTAAAATCATTGTTCTACTATAATCAGGATTCATCAGAGCTATCATTGAGTACAGTGTCACCTTTTGTATGTATCTAACCAGGCATATCCAACAATTGGAACAACCACAGAGATTCCTCACTGAAAGAATACAGGGCATAAGTAACACATCCTATGCAGACTGCCTCAAGGCCCTATCCCTGTATTCTGTCTCATACAGGTTGTTGAGGGGAGATCTATGCCTGGCATAGAAGGCATTGTCTGATCCCATCCTGATGGACCTCCTACATATCTTCAAATCAAACAAAACCATAATTACCCATTTAAAGACTTAAGCCTTGCCTGTGATACAAACAGGACCTGCTGGAAAGACAGGTATGTGTCCCAGAGACTACCCCTTCTCTCGAACAGGCACCTAATTCATGTGAAGTAGAGTCCCTTCCTAACCCAATTCAAGTGTAAGTTGGAAAATTGGAAGGGGAACATGGAATCCATTCCTGGTTTGAAACCTATGATTCTAGTGGACACAGGCAGCCTGTAAATGGTTCATCTTCCAGGACCCTGCTTATAAATGCTTCATCTCCCAAGCCCCTGCTTATACTTATCAAGGGTAGAAGAACTTGTCAGAGATTTGGAATGCATGGCTAGTCTTAAAAAGGCCCTTGTGGTCATTACTCTAGTAAACACTTGTGAACCTATTCCAAACTGGTCCCTTATAGGTAGGAACATTCCTCCACCAAATCAATCAAATAAGAACCATTCCAGACAACTCTGTCAACAACTTTCTTACAGAACCTTAGTTGCATTAATTGGTCCCCAAATGTACTGACCCAATTACTGCTACATCCACATTCTTATAACATTTACAGCCCCAAACATGATACACTGTACCAAGTAAGAAAGCCAGAAAATGTGGCATGCGAATTCCATGAATAATAGACAAAATTAGGCACCTTGTAAAATCATGGTCCTGCTGGCAACCTGACCCCACTAATCTTGACAATTATAACACATACTATAAACTTTGAAAAGAAACCAGCCTAAGAATTAGCAATGCAAAACACTACTCTTGGCCACCCTAAGAAACCCTGGAAAGCCTAAAAATCTTGCATCTCTTGTATTGTTCCTAAAACCAGTTCTAAACTTGACTTACTCCCCTCTCTCATCTCAGAAAAAAAACACCATCAGCAATCACCCTTTCACAGTTAATGCTCTTTCAGCCTCACTTCCCCTACACAAGATAGTTTAATACCGCCCCCACCCATATTTAATTTCAAAGCCATTAACAGGTCTAATGTTGAAAAACATCTTGAAAACATTGATTCGCCTATCCCCCATTCTTCCATACCATTCATCCCAATAATTTTAGACTAGAAAGTAAACAACTTTGTAAACCTCTTTCAATCATATACTGACTCTATCCTAAATGTGCCCTACTCCCATCACTTGCTAAAGTGGCCACCCTGTCCTTGGTTAAAGACTACTGGCCTATCTCTGACTTTTACCACTTCACTAATATTCTCAAAAAATACATTACCAGATTCTAGAATATGACATTCTTAACAGTAAGCAGCATGGATTTAGACCAAACTACAGTATCACCACAGCCATGTATCACATCCATCCAAACTAATGTACCACTAGACAAAACTACATTCCATACAACACTTACTTCCACATTTACAAAAACACACACAGACTTTTGAATCAGTTCTACAATATTTAATGATAGCACAATATTACATGTATATAAGTCCCACATACCACGATGCAACACTAGAAAAATATCACCTAGATCCAACAAATAAGTCCCAGACCTAATCAAACACTTACTATCATTCACAACGAGACTACTTATCTCAGACGACATACACCCAAATCCAGGTCCACTCAATACCCTACTTATACCCAAACAAATATCAGACCTATTAATTCTTAACATCAATGCAAGAAGCATAGCTAATAAACTACCTGACCTGCATGCATTTATAACCCACTACATTCCTGACATACTGACCATTACAGAGACATGGCTAAAACCCAATACCCAAAATGAAGAAATCCTCCCACCAGGTTATAATATCCTAAGATTAGACAGAGCAGGTAAAAAAGGAGGTGGAGTAGCAATTCTCTTTAAAAACACACTAAACCTCCAACTTCTTCAAACACCTACCTAAATTTAGTAATGTTGAAACCTTTGGTTCAGTTCTATGCATAAACAAAACAAAAAAAATCAATATTCTCTGCTGCTACATCCCACCAGGAAACAACTCTCCCATAACTGAGGAAATCTTACAATGGTCTAGAGATAATCTCCCACAAGAAACTATTCTGCTAGGCGACCTAAATACTGACTGGTTAGCCTACAATTCCAACTACCCCCTCTAACCACATAAATCTCTATGGGTTCTCTTAACTCATTGAAGAACCATCCAGAGTAGATAAAAAAAATCGTAAAAATAATCCATACTCGATTGGATACTGGTCAGTTGCTCCAAACAAAACTACCAGACAGGCTGTCTACCAGATAGTCTTAGTGACCACCTCCCCACATTCCCATTACACAAATGTATTAGCATATCCAAGCCCATAGTTCATAGGCAAATCTGCCATGACTGCACCCTAAATCCTCAGGGTCTTAATTCTAAAACAATGTAACTGGGAACCTCACAAACCCTTGGACTAGACTAGGTAGTCAACTACTTTAACAGTACCTTTACCAATGACCTTAACAGTACTGCCCCAAGCAGGAAGGTCAGAGTAAAAACTAACTATGCATCATGGTTAAGTAGGGACACTAGAGCCTTACTGTCCAGAGATAAGGCCTGTAAAATATGGAAGAGGGAAACACCACCCTATCCAAACAAAACTACCAGCAACTTAGGAATCAGGTAAAAAAACAAACCAAACTTGACAAACAGAACTACTTCTTTGGTGCCCAAAGTAAACACTCAAGAAACCCACAAACATTTTGGCAAGCCATCAACTCCTTACTAAAACCAGGCAAAACTACCACTCCAACTCCCAACTCCCAACTCCACCAATAATGGCATGGACATAGCATCTCAATTTAACCACCACTTCACAGACTCCATTCTAGCCTTATGCAGCCAATTATCCAAAAATAACCCTTCATATACGCCAACCAAATGTCCAAACAACATCCCCCCCTCAACTCTCACACCTTTTCCTACCTTGACAATTAAGAAACACCTTCTAAAATTAAAACCTACCACCCTTGCAGCTAATAATGTACCTGTTAACTTCCTAAAAATGGCCACTGAGTCCATATCCTACCCTGTTTCCATCCTCATTAACCGCCCCATACAAGAATCCTATATTCCTCAATTCTGGTAAGTTTCATATATCATTCATCTTCATAAAGGCAGAAATTCTTATGACTTCTCAAATTACCATCAAGTCATCATTCTACTTCCCCTTTCTAAACTACTAGAGAAATGTATTCAATTTCAAGTCATGAAATTCCTGCACACACATAAACTCCTGTCCACCATACAACATGGTTTCCGGCCACATCACAGCACAACTGCTGCTCTTCTCTTCTTTACTAACATAGTTAACCAACACAGAAATAATAATAACTTTACATCTGCCATATTCTTGGATCACTCCAAAGTGTTTGACATGGTCTCACACACCATACTATTAGATACTCTAGCCTCCCTATCCTTTGCACCATCTACTATTGCCTGGTTCAAGAATTATCTATCTGACAGGAAGCAGTCTGTCCAATGGCAAGGTATACTTTTTCCTCAACTTCCAACTTCCATAGGTGTACCACAAGGCTCAGTACTAGGCCCACTTCTCTTTTCTATTTTCAAAAACAGTTTACATACCTCAACCCAACAGGCCTCACTTATATAATATGCAGATGATTCCACTCTAATCTGCTCAGCCCCTTCCCTCTCCTCCCTTCAACAACTCACCCAGGAATCCTTTAGCTGTGTGGAAAAGTGGATTACTGATATCCAACTCATCCTAAACCTCAAAAAGACTAAATTGTTGTTATTTACCCCAACAAATCAAAAACTACTCATCTTTCCTTTACCATCACTTCCAGAAATGGCACTACCATTTCTCCTTCAACCCACACCAAACTCCTCGGCATTGAAATTGGCAAAAACCTTCACTTCGATGTCCATATATCCCAAACCATCAAAAAGGTTCACAAAAAATGGGTACACTCTACAGACACAAAAACTTCCTCTCAGACCAAGGTAGAATCACCCTAGCACAAACTCACCTATTGGCTCCTCTACTGTATGCAGCACATATTCTTACCCATATCAGAAAAATAGACCTGGATAAATTTCACTCATGCTATAATAAGATTGACAAGTTTGCTAACAACTTCACCTTCAGAACACACCACTGTATAGCTCTTAGGGACCTACAATGGTTAGAATTTCCGCAGCTTCTCAATTACCACCAGCTAGTCATTGCTTACACCATTCTAAAATATCCTGATAAAACCCCATCACTAGGGCAACTACTTACTCAATACACAGCAAATCGCCCCCTTTGCTCTAATGACAAACCACTCCTCTGTATCTCTAGAGCTAACAATACCACAGGAAAAGCACTATTCTCCCACACCCTTGCTAGAAACTGGAATATCCTCCCCCCTTCTTTGACTGCTAGCTCCTCTACCTCACACTTCAAAAACACCCTAAAATCACACCTAATGAATACCTGGTTATGTCCATGTATTACATAAAAAAATTAATGTTTCCTACCTTTCACTCCCTACTGATCGGGTCTATATTAGAACATCGAAGTTTCAAAACTTTGAATGTTCTAATATCAACCCCTATTCAGCGAAAGCTGAAAATATCGAAGCAACAGAAAACCAAATTTTTTCCTAGGGAAAGAATTTGGTTGTCCGTTTCTGTTGCTTCGGTATTTTCAGCACTGTGGTGGAAAGTTACGGGTCAGGTTCAGGTAAGTGTGCGATTGAGTGCGGGTTAGGTTAGTTAGGGTTAGGGTGCGGATTAGGTATGTGTGCGATTGTGTGGACGTGAGGGTTAGGGCGGGTTAGGTGAATAAGGGTTAGGGCGCGGGTTAGGTATGTGTGCGATTGTGTGGACATGAGGGTTAGGGTGGGTTAGGTGAGTTAGGATTAGGGCACGGGTCAGGTAAGTGTGTGATTGTGTGGACATGAGGGTTAGGGCAGGGTAGGTGAGTTAGGTTTAGGGCATGGGTGAGGTGAATGTGCGATACTGACGGACCTTAGGGTTAGGATTTGGGTTAAGGTAAGTGGATAGTTAGTGGTGTATGTATAGTTTAGTGTAGGGTTAGGTGTAAGATTTTAGGTGTATGTGTGTGGATTGCTGTTTGTTTGGTGTGCTTGTGTTGTGTGCATGTGTTTTGGAACAGCAAATTTTTTCCCTAGGAAAAAAAAAATGCTGTTCTGTATGGTCAATGTTTTCAGCTTTCGCTGAATAGGGGTAGATATTAGAACATTCGAAGTTTTGAAACTTCAATGTTCTAATATAGACCCTACTGACCAGGGAGACTTTTCTATTAATTCACTGTAATACACTGCAGTACTAACAGTTAATCTAATAACTGGTAAGTAATTCATTTAACCATGCTCACTGCTGAGATGTATTCTGTCTGTATTTATATTCCAGTATGAAAATGTTAATAATGTTGTTTAAATGTATCTTCTCTGTCTTAAAATTCCTACATGTAAATATCTATTGCTGTTAGTCACTGTGAGCTTGTTGTTAAATTTCTGTATAAAACATTTACCATTGTTAGTTATTGTGGAGCTTTTCTCCCCGGGCCTCTGCTGTAAGTGGACCTAGTCCAGTCGGACTTTCCTGGTAAACAAATGTAAAATAAAAATAAAAAATAAATAAAATAAATATACTCACTCAGTGACCACAAATTTTCTAACATGGAACAAGGCAGACTTATTTGACCATAGAAAAGCCTTTGATACTGTTGATCACATCTATTTTCTTCACAAACTAAGACACAAATGTTTCTTGTAATGTTGTCCAGTGGTTCTAAAGCTACCTTTCCAAAAGAACCTTGAACTTTTTAAGGACTAATAACACCTACAGCACAAGGAATCTTACAAAGGTGTACTTCAGTGTTCTTCTCCTTATCTGCTCCTATTTTCTCTCTTCATAAATGATCTTCCCTGGGATTTCATTCCAAATAACTTTATCTTATATGCTGACAATATTGTCCTCACTAGACCCAATTTCAATCCATCCATTCTCAAACACAGACATTATAAATATTTCACTTCTACCTGGAACTGACTTTATATCGATAAATTAACTGTCAATACTCAAAGCCGCTCCGGTATGCTACTTATGCACCCCAGAATTACAGTTCATTAAAATTCTTACTATTATCAGCCTCTCCAGTATACCATTTCCATGTACCAAAGAATAAAAATAACTGGGCCTTCTAACTGACCATAAACACACAAAGAATCTAGCACATAAAATATTATCACAGCTCAACATTTCATCAAAAATCTGAATTTTACTCAACATTGAAGCCAGGTCATCCATAGCCATAAACGGTTCCCTATTATATGATCGAAGAAGCATTCTTTCGAATGCATCTTGATCGAACTTGAAAGCACAAAACGGCAAAATACCGAAACGGCATATAAGTGAATTCTTTCCCTGGGAAAGGAATCGCTTGGCCGCCTTTGTGATTTTGCCATTTTCATCACTGTAGTGCAATCTCGGAGTTGGTATATTTAAGTAGAGGGGTGTGGGGGGGGCACAGCCCCCCACTTTATGTAATGTTTTAACTTTTTTTGTTTTTGTTTTCTTTTTTGGAATAGCAATTTTTTTCCGTGGGAAAAAAATCGCTGTTCTAAGTGTTCGGGATTGTAAGCTTTCGCTTACATGGGGATGATAAATCAGCATTCGCTGATTTAATATGGACCCCCATAAACATGTTAAATCCCAGATTAGAATATAATCTATTCATCACTTCCTTCTCCTTTGCACAAAACTTCAGTCTGCTGCAATCTGCTGAAAATTGCATATTTCATATTCATCACCTTTCAAGCAAAAATAAATACCACTGTTTTTAATATCCAAAGGGAAATGGTCACTAGTTGCTGCAAGGGTTACTTTTCTCCTTAATAATGTCATCTTCAAACTTCTACATACAGGATACTGTCCTCATTTCTTTATTGAATTGATAATTAAGATCCCTTCATACTCCCTATGAAAGTCGTAATTCCTACAAATGCAATGGCCACCCTGTATTCTCACTGCCTATGAGATATCCTTCTTCAAAATTGTACCAACAAGCTGGAATGCATTGTTTGAAGCTATTAGAGAAAATGACAATTTGAAACACTTCAAGAATGTTTTCATACCCATATAGATAATAAAAATAAATAACCACTGCTTCAGAGATAAAAATTAACACACTCCTTTTGCATCTGTCTTAAGTAGGTGTTATAAAGTCCAAACAATTAAACTTATTTGTCAAGGCATCTCCTTGACAACCTTTTCCTTTTCTTTTTTGTCTTCCTCAATCTGTTATATTCCACTGCAAAACTTCATACACACTCGTCAGTGGAAATAGTTCTTTTAATATATCAGATGATTTGGTTTGTATATACTTCTTCTCAGTTCATTTGAATTCCATATACCATGTATTTGAGTTGTAGTCATGTATATACGTTTTCCCATTGCTTCTTTACCTGCATTTGAACTGTTTTAAACAATGCAGCTCTTTGTATTTACTCTTTTTTTTTTTTTTGAAATAGATGTTTTTTGCCTTTACTTTTTATTTGCCTACTGGGCCTGAGTCATGTTAAAACTATGTCCTTGAACAAGCCCACCTTCCTAGTTAACATGCAAAAATTAAAATAAATTATAAGAATTTTTGAAATGATGTACTGTGTCCTAATTCATTCTATTACTCCATTGACCATTATCTTAAATTATTGCTATTATTTCTGTGTACTTTTAAGCATGTCCGTAGATATTTCTATGACTTTGAGGGTAGTGTATCCAGAAGATGTTAGTATAGCAATTAGAAACTTTGTGTTTCCCGTCTTCATACTTGGCTCGTGCTTTAGTGTCTAGCATTTAGAAACATGTTTAAACAGGGCATTATTTTCATCTCTATTTCTTATAGCCCTAACATGTTCTCGAATTGTAACTCTAAGTTGTCTTATGGTCTTCCCTACATAATAATGGGAACATGCTGCACACATAGCTAAATATACCACATTGGAGCTATTACAACTATATCTTTGCCTACTATCAATAACAATATTTAAGTCTGTTCCCACTATTATGTAGGGAAAACCATAAGACAACTTAGATTAGCAATTCAAGGACATGATAGGACTATAAGAAACAGAGATGAAAATAATGCCCTGTTTAAACATGTTTCTAAATTATGTGCTTTTTAAAAATTTCACTTTACAGTATTAGAATAAATAGATGATATCAGGTTTGTTAATGGGTGTAATAACATGTTAGAAGTGAAGGAGTTGGATTGGCAGATTTTTCTTAAGGCAGACCAGGTTCCTGGTTTAAATGAGTATATTAACATTAAATGTTTATTAAAAGTTAAAAATTCAAGTTAATATTTATTTATTAACATGTGATATTTTTACTTTTTATAATATTTATTTATTAATGATGTGTTTAGAAACAAGAATTTATACTAAATGAAGTATACACGAAAGGATTAATCAGGTGGTTTAAAATGTTCACCTTCACAGTGATTTGTTTTTGATTTTTGTCTGGCGCCAAAACTACCAAAACTAATATTTAAATGGAATGCAGGAAGTAAAAAGTTCACTTTCTGATGAAGTTCCAGAACAAATTAAGGAACGAAAGCACTAAATTTTTGCTTAGTTTAGTGTGCCGCATTGCTGACGGCATCAGGGTGCTGTATCCATTTGAATTTCAACAGTGTATTTTCTGATTTTTGGTTGATATGAATTATGGAAAAAAGGATACACAACTAAAAAATAAAAATAACCTAACTTGTGCCCTTCTAACCTCTAATCCCACTATGAACAATTCCTTATTTGTGAGTTTCACACTTCTGAACTTGTATGCCCACAACTAGGTCATAATAAAATACGAAAAAAGGAGAATCATAGTATTACAATATAGTCAATCTTTCCCAGACAAAACATTTCCAGTTTTGCATCGAGTTATGTTTGACCATTCATGGCTGGATGCTTCTGTTGTGCTTTAGCACAATTCAGTGTTTAACCAGATGCCCCAAATATTTCTCCACAATAACAAATAGGACAGCAGGGAAATATTTGTATTGGAGAGTCAGACATCAGAAGAGGGATACATACCTAGCTCTGGTAAGCAATGACAAATTTGTACTTTCCAAATTTCCAGGAGTTAGACTAGAGTATGCATACTCATAATAAAATGGTAGCAGAAATGTATAAGGATGAGAATATCCAAATATTAAAAGTGGAAATTGGAGGCACAACTAAAAAAGTATAAAAGAAGTATGGAATGATCTTAATATTCTCCTTAAAGCTGAAAAAAATGCTAAACAAAATAATGTTTTCACTGTGATGAAAACTAGGAAACAAGATAAACAATACATGCATCATTAGAGAGATGCTGCTTCCTGTATGAACTAGGTGAGATGAACTCTACTAATAGATTTAAGGATAAACAATACTTATAAAAGATAAGAGCAAAAAGATCATACTTTGACAATAAAAGTTCTGTTTATTTACAGGCACCTGTACTTGGAGATACATGAACGTTTCTGTATACAAATGTATGAAGTCATAGAGGGAGAAAAGAGTAAACATATGCAATGATATCAGAAAAAGAGCCTCAACTGAGAGGGTTGCACTATGAAACCTCAGGAAACCTCCGGTTAAAGCTGCAACTGGACTATCCCAACTGTGCAAACTTTGACCAAATAAATCAATGAAAAAAACATTTGTGCAAATGGCAAACCTACTTACATATAGCTTCATGGTTACGCTACCACAGAGATATTTGAAAGCCCAAGTAGCTCAAATCAGTGCTAGTGCACTGGTAGAAACTTTACATGCAGTAACTGTGTCTGAAAAAAGCAGTCAACAAGTTGTATCCTATGTAATTGTGAGTAGAGCCTCATTGACTTTATACTCTGATAGTGACAGGGAAACCTGAATAAGTTAATAACCAAATGATGAAATTGCAAACTATTAAATCCAACAGGTGCTGGAAACAAGAGTTTCACACCACAAAAAAATGGTTTATTGCACAAACAAATGAAATGTACAAATAATTGCTTTCATCACAAATAGTTAGAGACTTCATCAGATAAATATAAAAAAAGAAGCTACTATTTAAAAACTTGCAACAAATCATGTGATTGAGTCCACCAAAAATTTTAAAGAAACATTAACCATTTGTACAGTATTATTAAACACAACATCCAAACCTTAAAAACATTCTCGTCGTAAACATTAAATATATACAAACAACTAAAATTATCTAAAACACGTCATCTAAAATATGCTTTAAGCCTTAACAAACAGGAGATGGAAATTGTACCATTAATACCTGGTGAACAACCTGCATTTAATCTTAGTTGCCAGGCAAGCTCTTTTTTTCTCCAATATTAAACCCCAAGGACCCCCCCCCCGCCACTTTCAATATGCTGTTCAACTACAAAAATTTAAAAAACATGGGGTAAATATTAATATGTTTAGCCAGAGCATTTTTTTGTTATGTTTTTCTTTTTTATATCATTCAAATGTTCATAAACTCTGACTTTTAAAACCCTTTTGTTTTTTCCTATATAAAAGTATGGGCAGCTCGGCATAATGCAGTATAACCTTCCCATTCTGTTAGGCAGTTGAATCTACCTGGGATATAAATCCTACACCCATTAATAATAAAGCTTTCACCAACAGCAATATGTTTGCAAATTTTACAGTTATGACATTTAAACATGCCTTTTATTTGTATAGAGGTGGCATTTATATACATATTTATCTGATGAAGTCTCTAAGTATTTGTGACAAAAGCACTTATTTATACATTTTGTTTGTGGGTTTGTGCAATAAACCATTTTTTTCTGGTGTGAACCTCTTGCTTCTGGTACCTGTTAAACCTGATTAAGTTGCCACGACTGAGAGGTGAACAGTGGGTTCATACTGATGATTTTTCCACCATTGCCACCTTTTGGCAGGAGGTATGGCTGTATTCATAGAAAACAATTGCAACATAGTTGAAGGGAACAACAAATTAAATTGTATGATAGTATGTTTGGAATAATGAGAAGCATAACTTCAAGTATTTGTGATGTAAAGACCACCAAATATGTGTAGGGTGGATTAGGAAGTATTAGAGATTGCGCATGGCTAGCTTTTTGTTGACCCCCTGCTAGCTGATTGGCCATCACCTGCTATTGGTGCATCTCTCCTGTGATTTCTCCTTTATATGAAATCCTATATGAAAGTGGCTTCTGCTCCAGATGTCTTGATTAAGGTCACGAGTCTGGAATAGCATCTGGTAGAAACTAACTGCACCACCTTTTGGTGGAAACATAGAGGAGGAAGAGACATCATAGTGCAGTGTGATGCATTTCTGCAAAATGTCTTCCTGTATTCCCAACAGGTAGAGTAAAATAGCATAAAAACTCACATATGCATTTCTGTATGACATGCTGATATAGCTGTCCTGTCCCCTTTCTGTCTACATAAACATGTAAGATACTGTAGCATTCCTCAGCCTCTAACAAATAGATGTACAGCATCAGAAAACGCCTTCCCTATCCCTAAAGTAAGCAATCTGCCTCTGAGCCACTCAAGCTTTCCCATAGCCAGTCCTCCAGCTTCTCAGGTTGAGAGCTAATCCTGATCCTCTGTCCCCTGTACTTAACAGACTGACAGATTTTGGGTCAGTCTGTTTGAAATCAAGAAGAAATTCTACCACACAGTAACTTCAATCATTACAATATATAGGATGTACATAGCTAGAATGTAGAAGGTAGTATAGGTTTTATAGAAGCCCAAGCCCAAGGAGGAACAAATGGAAAAGAAAGGGATAGAGGTTTGATGGCCATAGTAGGATTTGGTAGAAAATAAATCTCAAACTAAAGTAAATTATAAAAATAAAATTAAGCAGACACTTCATATGTACAAGGTTCTAAACTAGACATAAAATTTGTTGCTCCCAAATAATAATAAGAAAACAGTAAACTAGATAAAAAATTTGTTAACTCCAAATGAGTAGAGATCACAAGTAAACTGCAGTCACCTCACATAAATTCTGACATATTCAGGGAATATTCCATGGAAGCAATAAAGAGTCATTTGAAAACATTTCATGAATCAAAAGCAGACAGAGGACAGTCATAGTGGCTATATCTTAATAAGTGAACACATTTAATTAATATGGGGAATAAAATGGGCAGACTTCATATTTGCCTTTGCTGGTTTGATTTTGAAAGAGAATGTTATCAGTTTGTGGCCAACCTTGACTGGAGAAGGGTATACCTGTGGGGTAGTACATATTGCTGACACATTTGTAAGGACCAGGTCAAGAACATTTTGACCTTTAATGAGGTCTTTGGCTATTTCATCCAGGGAATTATTTTTATGAAACTGAAGGAGATTTAGATGCAGGCTGTATTGGAGGGACAAGTCTCCCAGTTTAACTGTTAGTAGTTAAAGTCTTTCAGGAGGATGGAGTTTTCATTTACATGAAGTTTGTCAAGTGTATCTAGGAACTGGACATGGTTTGTATGGGAGGGTGTCATAAAAGGGGTCCAGTAACATGCTATAATCTAATTGTTGGTTTTATTTAGGCAGAGTTGAATCTCAATAAGTTTGAATCTTGGTCTCTGGGAAGCTGTCTGGAGGTAATGTGGTCTTCAACAAATATAGATACTCCACCACAGTTTCCATTGGGTCTAAAGGTGTGGTAGGTGCAAAATCTTGGTACAGAGGGAGTGCTTTCTGTGATCTTACAGCAAGTTTCGGCAATAATACATATATGAATGTTCTACAAATGCAGAAGGGCTTTGAGGTCAGGCAATTTGATATCTAGACTCCTAACATTGAGCAGTGCTGCAGTGATATTAGTAGAAATGTTATAAAAAAAAGTCAAGTTAAAAATGTATGATATTCACTTCGATTCTAGCAAAGCATTTGGTAAGATATAACACAATGAGCTTATAATGAAATTGCAAAAAATGGAAATTAACTGGCTGGTAAAAAAATAAATGGCAGTTGAGACTAAACAATAAAATGGAGATATTTAGAGAAGTGAACTTCAGATGACCAAGATGATCATACATCAACTTTTATCTATATAAGCCTATGAACCTAAGTGTACGAAAAGAATTAACAACGGTGAAAAATGTAGATGACACAAAAATTTGTTATAACATAATCATAGACAATTGCCATTGCAAAAGTGACTGTCCACTCCAAAATGGTTTGAGACAGACGGTATTTCAATAAATGTAAGCAAGATTAACTTCATATCCTTCAGCAAAATACCATATCAGTAAACTACTATCACGATGAAGAAACTGTGTAGAATAGCTAGAGCATCATAGATATTGCAATGAGTAAGAAAGTAGCCTTCGAAGTATTCATGGGTATTATGTGCAAGAGGACAGCTAGACTATCATATTACATTTGGGGGTTTAGAATGTCATAGAAGTAAAAAAAAATAGGTCTTGTACTTGGCAAACTTAAATCAGACAAGGTGCCATCTGATCAAATTCATCTCACAAATGATGCACTCCTGATCACTGTTTTCATAGGAAATCTCTGGTGTGTGGTCTTGAATTGAGTGCAGGTAGTGATTCCTTTCTTTACAGAGATGCTCCCTTCTTTGTGTTTATGTGACTATGGTATTGGTATATATAAGTTAAGGCAGTTATAGGGTTAAATCCCATACATGGAGGTGCAGAGGGATTTCCCTTTTGCAAAAATGATTTACTTTTTAATTTTTTTTTTACCTTGATGACATTACATACAGTTTGTTTCATTCGTGTAGTACCCTTGTTCACATGTAACTAGAGAAGCCATAGTGGAAGCATTCCAAAGGTTTTAATGGGATTCTTTAATATCATAGTCTACTGTGCAATTAACTATTTATGTTTTGTGTCGAATTCATGCAAATGTAAAAATAAAATTACAGAAAATTCAGACACTTCAAAAAGAAAATTCCATGTTCAATGAATTACTCTTATAAAGATAGGCTACAAATGCTGAGTGAGTACTGTTTCTCCTGCAGAAATTCAAGGGAAGACATGATTCTAATATATACATCATACAGAGATGAAAACCTATTCAGAAAGCAAAGAGTGCTAAATCTCAGAAATAGTATCCTAAGACTAAAAAATGCAAAAGACAGAGGGTACAATATTGACTTAACTATGCCTTAGTTATTGGATGGAGCTCATTGGATATAGAAAATAGATCTATATATAGATAGAGATAGATATAAATATACATATAGATATAGACATAATATACAAAAAAGTGGAATGCAAGAAGTCCAAGTACCTGGCCATTTTAGATGCCTTTCACCTGTATGAATTTTGAATTAATAGACATATGTCAGAGAATTCTAATGTGCCTATAAAGAAATGTAAAGCTACCAATTCAGATGAAAATTGGACATTCATGAGATGTTAAAAAGGACTATAGAGGTGCAGAAGATAGCAGAAGGGCAACACAACAGGGAAGAGGAGCATAGGTGACAAATAAGAATCAGTTTACACAAGTTATTATGAAGGGGAAGTATTAAAGATAAGTAAGAGATTACAGAAGACAGGTAAAAAGTAGTGGTACTGAATGAATGCTTTATTCATGTTGTAATGGGGGAAAGATCGGGAGAGTCTCATACCTGCAAGGAGTTAGGGCAAAATAGGGAAAGCAGTAGACGAACACTAGAATACAGAAGAAGATGAAGAAAAAACTGTCTGCATTAAGGAGGATAAGGTATGAGGACCACATAAGTTACCTCCTATAGTCCTCAGAAATTTGTCCATTGTGCTGATAGATTCCAATAAAGGCATTTTATAACAGATAATTCAAGTGTAGTTCCGTTATTTAAAGTGAGAAGTAAAATCCTAGAGAACTACTTGCCTATTAGCCTAACAACAGTGACAAAGAAAGTCATGAAGAGAATTTTGAGTGAAAGGCCACTTACATTCCAAGATAATTTCCCAGACAGCAACCAACGTGGGTTCATGGCCAGTAGGTATCTTCATTCAAGCTTGGTCCATTTTATGAATAGATGGCAAGACATTTTCATAGAAAAAGATCAATAGATATGATCCACCTGGATGAGACCAATGCTTTTGACTTAGTCCTGCATATCTGACTGATAGAATTACTGGAGGGCCTGGAGAGAACTAAATGTGAGGACATGGATCACAACATGTTTGAACAGTAGGACACATAGTGCAACTGTAGAGGAAGAAAGAATAAAGAAAGGCAGAAATGGGGTGATAAGGCTCAGTGCAGATAAATGCAAATTACTACATTTTGCATCACAATAATCCAGGCATGAAGTATTGATTGGAGGGAGCACAGCTAGTGATAGCAGAGCAGGAAAAGGAACTGGTAGTATGGATCACAGGCGGACTGGACCACTAACAGAAAAGCAAGATGGTTGTGGCAAAAGAAACAGAATGCTGGGGCATATGCTGGGGAGATAGACTCCTGAAGCAAAAAAAATAATGGATTTGCTGTTCTGGGCCATGTTCAGGCTATATTTTGAGTAATTTGTAGGATTCTGGGGGCCATACAAGAAAAGAAATATCAGGCTGCTGGAAAGAATCAAAGAAAAGCTACCAGAAAAGTGCATGGAAGGGAAGGGAAAGGATATGAATCAGAGTCTCAAGGATCAGAAATAGTTTTACTTGATACTAGAACAGACAGGGCATCTATGATGTGATATTTGTGTAGAAGATTAGAGTCTGTTTACACTATATCAGGAAGATGTGAAGAGGTCATCCCAAATAGGAATGGGAGAAGAGGAGGGAAAGCAAAGGCAGCAGATTGTAGGAATTAAGTACTCAATGGATCACGGAAATATTTCTTTACAGATAGGATTATAGACCTGTGGAATGGGCTACCTGAATGAGTGGAGGACAGGGAATTTACTGAGACATTTGCAACTGTGTGAGAAAAATAGTGAAAGGGTGAGAGAAGATAAGAGTACAGGTGAAGTAGAATTTTAGATACATTTAAATGACAGACTAAACAGGCTTATTGCCCTGCTCTGCATTACAAAAATGCAATGTACTGACAATTCATAATTCATATGATGTAGGCAAATGTTTCCAGTACCTGTAATGAAAGAGCAATGTTTTGTGGCTTCTACTATTTGACTACTAATATCACAATAGCTGTCCCTTTGAAGTTTCTTGAAAAGCAAAATCTGCCATTTTAAAGCTTGTTGATACTTAGGTTCATAGGTCAAAAGGTAAGTACTATGCTAGCTGCCCTTGCAGGCCATTTTAAGTCTAGCCAATTTCCCTTTTTCTGCTCAAAATAACCTATTCCGTTTGATTATACATTGTCCTTCCCCATCCCATGATCATTAATTATATATTACCCCTAATGAGAATAACTGGGATCATACCATACATAATTTGAGGGGACCTGTGCATAGGATAAAGCATTTAGGAACTGCCTCTGTCAATTAGTAGTACACGGGCACCCCTGAGGTAAATTTTCTGTTTCCCATCCATAAATTTAAGTTGCACTTGAATAATATGGACAGGGATGAACTTTGTTTTATGTGGCTGGAGAATCTGTTCCACAGCAGTGGTACCCCCTGAGAAATATACTTGTCCTTGAAAACCTTTGATGTTGCAGAAGAGGTTTAGATCCCTAAACTGAGAATTTCTGATGCCATTTGACATACTGATGTGCTGTAAATCCATCTGTAATAAGTAAGGGGATGCTTTGTATGTCAGACACAGGTCACCTCTTAGCAGTCTGTAGGATACTGAGTATAGTGACAGGGCTTTGAGATGGTCCATGTAGACCATGCTGTTTAGGCCTTGTATCCTTTTAGTAGGTATCTCTGTGGGCGTTCCAGTTGTTGCATGTATCTAGACAGATACATGCAAAGGGGGCATTATATTCAATGACTGCCCTAATGAGGGCTGAGTAAAAGGGGGCAATGACATCCCTAAATCTAGATGCAATCCTTTTGTTTATAAGTCATACAATATTGAAGGACTTTCTTATAACAATAAACATATGTTGGTCAAAAGTTAGGTCACTGTCCACATACGTTCTCAAATCCCAAACAAATGGGTCATCTCTTAAGGGTGTATCATCAGTGTGGTAGTACCCTGGGGTAGATGGCTTCCCAAAAGATACAATAATGCATTTTTTGGAATTTACTTTCAGTCTGTGATTTTAACACCTGTTATTTATTTGAGAGAAATCTTCCTGCAGGATGACTAAGCCATTTGGAGTTTCAGTGACTGCCCCTAGCTGTCAGTCATCTACAAACTTAGTCAGCCAGAGCCCTTTAGTATTAACTTTTACTTCAAAAAAGTAAATGCCAAATAAGAGGGGTTCTAGCACACAACCCTGAGGGATTCAAATGGTGACTAGTCTCTCTGTGAAGGTAACTTCCCCTATTTTGATTTTGCCTTCATCTATTGCTTATCTTATCTTTCATTCCAGCAGATGGTTGCATATTCTCTGTTTGAAGCCACCATTTAGGCTGGAGATTAAATTATTTTTCTTTGTGCATTCATTCTTAAAGTAGATTTTTTACAGAAGTGCAAAACTGACCATGTTGCCCAGAAAAGTTTCTCTAAATTGTTGAGTTTACATTATGAATTATGGATATGGGTGCATAATGTAAATACTTTAAATAATTAAGTGTACTTTCAGCAGAATTGATTACTTTACAGTCATGAGTTTACTCTGATATATTAAAGTATTCTTAAAATACCTTTTGTAACCTTTGTTTGAAAGAGAGACTCAATGTAGTAAAAAGTGTTTTGACTTAGATTCCCAACAAGTCAGTATCTTGAAGACTTTGGTGGGGCAGAAGAATGATGTGCTGAAAAAGGCATTTGAACATCTGCCACAATACTTAGAATATTAGGTTCCCTATTAAATCGACAAAAGTGTAGCTTGTCGAAATGCTAAATATCAACAGCTAAACTCCGAAATGACAAAACCATTAACGGCCACCTAAGCAAATTTTTTCTCAGGGAAAACATTTGCTTGACTGTTACCGAGAATTTGCCCTTTTCCCCGATGTAGAGCAATTTTGGAGTTAGTATACTTAGTTGGGGGGGGGTGGGGGGCATAGCTGCCTACATGGGGGGTGGGGGCGAAGACCCCACTTAATTAGGGTTTAAAGGTTTTTGTGGTGTCTGTCGGCCAAGTGAATTTTTTTCCCTGGGTAAAAAATTTGTTTAGGTGGCCATTCGCGGTGTTGCCATTTTGGAGTTTAGCTGTCAATGTTTTGCATTTTGACAAGCTAAACTTTCATTGATATAATAGGGAAGCGAATATTAAATATTATAGTTGTGTAGTCCACTAATGACTACTACCGTTTAATATTTCAAAAAGTCTTAATACTGAAATTTTTGAGCTTTTCAGAATGATCCAAAATTCTTTTTAGGCATATAGACCAGTTTTGCTTCAATTTTCTGCAAATTGTTGCCAGGTCTGGGGGGTCTTTTGGGACATAGCTCTCCACCAGGTAATCTGATAGTGTGAAACACAGACCACTGCAATATGCGGCAAACAGTCATAATGTAGAGCACCCTTAATTACACACTGTATGAAAAATGAACTAATGTGATGGTTAATTGATGACACTGGTGATATAGATGCAAATAAATCATACCTCAGAGCTAACAGTGTATAGGCAATATACTTCAGTTTCATTTTATGAATAAGCTAAGATTTATACCAGATATCTAGCCCTAGTACAAGCCCAGAATGTTAGGGATCATGTGTTCAATCCCCAGACAAGGTTCAGAATTTTCATTTCCTGCTGAGTTGTAAATAAATTAGCAAGTACATGCTTTGCACTGCATTGGATACTTGTGGATTTAAAAAACAGCTCTCATGCTAGTTTCCTAGCTGAAAGGAAAAACTGCCCTTGGGGAGAATCAGGGAATAGCTGTCTAAAGAGTCCTTCCTGGTCCAGTGGCAGTGACAAGTGCATAGAATACTGGAAGTCCTGGATCAATGGTCGAGGCAGAATTTTTATCAGTATCAGAACTCCACGAGGGGGAAGGAATCAGAACAACTCCTTTAACAGGAGGACCTGACCCCTAATAAACACAATGTGGATGGGGAGCTTTGCAACATCATTTCAAACAGGCCTAATGACTTTAAAATTTATAATTTGAGTCAGACTAATATTGGAACGGAATGGGCTGACCTATTTGAAAAAGGGATCAATTTTGTTCCAACAAAAAAGGCAAATGTTGTTGAAATGCTTATACAGCTCAAAGTTTATTGTAGGAAATTGAACCTTGGATTGTATTTTAAGGACAATGATACCTTTACAAACAGTGAACAGAATACAAAAAGACCTAGTACCTTTATAACCCCTGCACATGCTATGGTGCATCTTTTTGAGAAGCTGTGTGAGCTAGACATCAGGAAATTAAACAAGTATCCCAGTGAATTTAAGGTGCAGAATCTAACAGTAGATGAGAACAAGCTATTACAGCAAATTATCACTAATAAACAGATTATGGTGATGAAACCCGACAAGGGTGGGGCCCTGTAATTATGGATGTGAATGATTACATCAACAAAATGTTGGCGATTTTGTACAGTGATACATATGTAGAGGTTTCTCATAATGAATTGAATTTAGCCTACCAGAATATTGATCTGGGGTTGGAAGACCTGTTATTAAATGGGCAAATCACGATACAGGAACATACCTTTTTGTACACTGCACATCCACGGATCCCTACGATTTTTGGGATCCCAAAAATTCACAAAAACATTACCAGACCCGCACTACGTCCAATTGTTGATGTCAAGGCATCGAAGATCTTCTGTAGAGCAAAGTTTATTGATTCCAAAGTGAAGCATGTTTTGGATAATGGCCCTACTTATTTAAAGATTCCTGTGACTTTTTGTCTAAAATAAAGCAGGAACTTAATGATGATGGGTTATTGATGGTCGCTATTGGCATATGTGACTTATTCTCTGTTATACCACACGAATAGGGGTTAGAGTGGTTCTCTGACTATTTGGTCACTAACACTGATTTTGACTACAATACCATACCAGGTTGAAACTAAACAGTTTATCAGACCTGAGTTACTTTTTCCCAGCTTTTGCTGCATTAGCAAATGGCCTTTTCATCCGCAATACAGTGTCCTAAGAGTTGATATAAGCAGAGAAGAAAATATGGGGTGTCTGGCATGACAGAATTTGTTTTCCTTCTTTTGTGTAGTTCTGTTAAGTGCTGTTTCAGAAATGGCACCTACCTAGCTATGTATTTTCCCTTTATTTATTTATTTTGTATGTATGTATTTGTTAACCAAAGTAGAACATTGATCCACGTGGACCTTTTCCTGGCTCAGCCCAGGTATAAAAGTTACACAAAGTACAAGTATCACATAAAATAGCACATGATTACAAGCTGCATGGAGAATGAAATGAACTGTGCAATACAACATGAATTATGAAAACTACAAAATCTACTTAAAATAAATTATTTTAAATTGTATTGAGAAAAATTTAACAATGCAATACAACATGCATTATATATTGAAGAAATAATCTTCTAACCTTGGAGATCAGTACAACAGCAGCAGAATTGCAATGATATCAAAACAGGACAGAAAACTACAAAAATGTTGAGCTTAAATGTTACAAAAAGAGATTAATTTGAGGTCTTACATCACACATTCATCAAGTGCACTTAGGAACTATACATGATTTTCGGGGGGCATAGAAGGTGTAATTTCACTGACTATATACTGATAGTTGTGTCCTGTTCAGTGTCAAGCTCCATTTGTGGGTGTGTGGCAATCTGTCTAGCAGTGATATGGTCCTTAACAAATATTGATATGCCACCCCAGTTACCATCAATTAAGTCACTATAGGTGCAAAACTCAGGGGTGTTCTGATTGCTTTCATAAAGTTTCAGTCATTACACAGATATGGATATTTTCTTAATGCAGGAGAGCCTCAAGTTCAGGCAGTTTGTTGTTGAGACTTATGTCATTGAGCAAAGCCATGTTTATGTGATCCTGTTTTGCATTTCATATTCTTGTTACTTTGGGATGTCCATTAGCTGGACTCTGCCTAAAAAGACACTCTGGGGGTAGCAAAGTCTTTAGCCAGTATGAGAAGGTATTGGAATGATGAGGTGCAGTCCATCTTCTGCATTTCCCTCATGGTTTGGCATCTCAAGTCATTCATTCCCACATGGGGCACCACCATTTGAAGGCAAAGCCTGGGTGAAGAGATTCACAAAAAAAAAGAAAACAGAACAAATTCACAAACACATAGTTATCCTAGAGGATGAATAATCCCATAGACAATTGATACAATATTTAAATAATATTAGCAGAGCAGAAAACCAAATATAAATTAATTTTAAGTAGTAAATTTGAGAGGGAAGCAGCAACTGAGATCAGGATCAAAACAGAAGTGATGCAGGTGAGGAGAGAGTTAGGTTATCTGTCTGCTGGAAAAACACTTGCAGTCAGATTTTTGTTGACGTTGTCTTTCAAGTTGATCTCTAAATGTGGGAAGAGGAGACTTCTTTAAGGTGAAGAAGGAGGGACTGCCAACATTTGGTGCCAAATGCTTAAGGAATGGTCAGTATAGTGCATTTCATATGTGTTTACTAGGCTAATGACCAAAAAAGCATTTTTAAGCCTAACCATGCATAAATTAGTACTAGGCTAACTGTCCTTGTGGGCCTATCTAAGCCCAGCCAGTTACCCCATGTGAGAATCAAACCCTTCACCTTATGCCTATATGGTGAACACTTTAACCACTATGCCAGCCTCCCACCCCTTCCAGTTTAGTTTGGAATGTACAAAGTGAGGAATTTAATTGGGAGAGGTTGAGAAGGATGTAGCGGGTGGTTTTATTATGGAGTTTGACTGCAAGAGGTGGAAAGGCATGTGGTTGGAATAGTTTGAAATATAGAAACAGTAAGAGTAGATCAAATCTGTAGGGAACTGATAACCATTTTGCCTTGGCGAGGGTGATGCAGTGGTTTCCTGAAGGCAGGAATTGGAAATTAATTGGCAGAGGTTGTTTTCAATGGACTGCAGAGTGGATATATTTTTTTAAGTGGTGGCTATGATAGGGAGCCTGTATTCAACTTGAGCAAAGAGGACTCCTCTGGCTATTGCAGATCTAGCTGGTCTGGAGAGAAAGGGATATATTTTCCAGGACCATAGTAAAAGAGAACTGGTCTTTTTTCTGGTGTTTTTAATGTGGCTTTAGAAGATAAGTGACTGTTCTAGCCATAAACTTAAGTATTTAAAGGATGTGGTTGTTACTATAGGGCAATGGTTGAGGTCTGTGATGTTGAGATTTTTAGGACTCTTTTTCACCTTTTAAGGGGTCCCAAATATCATATGTTTTGTTTTAGAGGGGTTTAGGAGTAGTTTACAGTCATTTAGCCAAGAATTAAGGGTGTGGAGGTCAGAATGAAGCTGGGTTTGAATAGCTAAATGTGAGGGACTGGATCAGAGAATAACCACATCATCTGCATAGAGTAATAGAAAGGTTAGGAAGATCAGAGGCAGCTTGTTACTAAAGACTGAAAACAGAAGTGAGGCAGGCATGGATCCCCAGGGTACTCTTCAAGAAAGGGGTGTTGACTGCAATAGGGGGGGGCTATTTTGACTTTGAGATACTTATTTCTTTAGAAATGATTGAACCATGCTGGGGATAACCTCGATTTCTTGGGTGAAGTGAAGAAGTAGTAAGTGGTCAATTAGATGAAAAGCTTTGCTAAGTTCAATGAAGAGAGATTCTGAAAGTTTCCTTTATCCAAGTTGAGAAGGATCTCATTTGTAAGTGACCAAAGTGCTGTCATTGTGTTCCAGCTAGCCCA
Organism: Protopterus annectens; assembly: GCF_019279795.1. Taxonomy (NCBI): domain Eukaryota; kingdom Metazoa; phylum Chordata; order Ceratodontiformes; family Protopteridae; genus Protopterus; species Protopterus annectens. The sequence goes on along the minus strand of NC_056748.1, from coordinate 854,935,631 downwards.
GAATCCATGCTGTTTAAGAGCGAGGAGGTGGTATTGTTGGATATAAGTGGACATTTGGTTGTAGAATAGTTTTTCAAGTATTTTCCCAAGTGTAGGGAGGATAGAGATAGGGCAGAAGTGTGAATTATTTACTGGCTGGAAGGGGTTTAACCAGAGCAATTTTCTGTATGTCTGGAATTGTATTTTGAATTAAGCAGAGGTTATAAATATGTAGAAGAGTTGTGGTAAGGAAGTTACTGCAGAGTGATATAAACCAAGACAGTAGGATGTCTGCACCAGGGATGCATCCTGAGCTATATTTCTACATGGGGAAAAGGTTCTTTGTGTGTAGTGTTCTTAAAACAGAAGAGGAGGATAAAACGAGGGGGGATAGGTGACTTGGGGTGCAGAAATAGGTTGTATTACTAGGTCAGTTGCTGAATTCTTTGAGAAAGCCAGAGGTTGAGAGTTGGCCTTGAGAGGTCTGGTTGTTGATAGAAAAAGAGATGGGATCAGTGGATTTATGGCCTGTGAGAAGATTTACTTCCTGCCAAAACTGTTTGGGTTTGCCTAAAAGAGCAAGTTAGATACAGGCTCCTGAAAGTGAACTCACCATCTCCTTGGCTTTGTACAGTATTAAAATAATGCAGCTGAAATTAGTATTGTGTAAAAGATTAAAATCTAACGAGAAATGTTTTTTCTTCCCAGTGCTAGGTGCTGTTGTAGTATACTTTGGTAATTTAAAGAAGTTACCTTCTTCATCCATACACTAATTCTGTAGGGTAGTTGAAACTTACTGAAGACAGGAAGTGATGCTGTCTTAGATTTAGCTCTCTGTTTTCTAGGTGAAAAAAAACCCTCTAGTGAGTCTTCTGCATTCGGTGATGAAAGTCATCTACATATCACATTAAATGACTTGTGATGTCCTTCCTCTGGGCCAGCTCCCCAGTAAGACTCCCCATTGACACAGCTGTAGAGATGAGTCCTCAGCTGAGTGTCCAAGCCAAGTACTCCACCACTCTATTTGTGAAACCAGTGCTCTGTGTTCTTGCTCCAAGCAGCTGACACACACAGTCTTTGAGATTTAATTTGCACACACATACCTGGGAAAGGCTGGCACAGATTCACTTGCTCTGCTACCCTTTGCCCAGACTATAAGGTAGTTACTGCCATCAGATACTCTAAAGCCAGGCTCTTACAAAGGTACCCAGTTATACTGAGTGAAATTAATACTAATACAAATGGTAATGCTGACCAAACAGCAAGGTTTTCAGGAGCGGCCACAGTGTCACCAAATAAATATAAGTACTCTAATATTTTAAAATACTCTCTAAAGGTCCAGCCACAATGAAATGTTTAAATATATGTAATAATAAATAATAAAATAACATGAAAATACTAAATATCTGTTTACAATAAACTCCAGAGGTTCAATCACAGGAAATATTAGATTCACACAGATAGAGAAAAACAGTACTTAACTAATCTCACTATATTTTCCTGACTGATGTAAAGAATTACTATTCCCTGGTTATTTACTAAAGCAAGGCAAGATGATGTGATTCCTTCTTCATCAGGTTTCAAAAACAGACTGCTCTGAGATTTCTGTGTCTCTCATCTGGTATTAAAACATCATTTCAGTCCTGGATTAGAGAATGACATCAGATACATCTGGTCATCTGACTTCTGGTTCCCATACTACCCCCCCTTTACTAGAAACTGAACCAGAATCTCACACATATGTGTTACCATAGACACAGATAGAGCTTTGCTAAGAAGTGTTATAGCATGGAAGCCATAAATCCATTCCAACACTTCCACCCTTCCAGGGTAGCAACTAGTTCACTGCTAAAGACAATACATCAGGATTCCTAGGCCTTGCTTTACAAACATTTCATTTCTGGCTGCAATCAGAACTGTAAGATACAATCTTTATGGCCTAGCAGATAATTTAATTTCAGACTATGTTTCACTGTTAGCTGGACTGAGATTAATCTCTTCTCTTCCAGTATGCTCTGTTACAATATATTAATTTCCACAGTTATGATACAGTCTGACATACAGGTGTATTTCTTTTTCTGTCCAGCAGGACCCACTGTTGCTACATTTTAATACAAGCAACTTTGCAAATACATTTTCAACATAAACACCTGTACAAATGAGTTTGATATACAAATGTCCTATAATTCTTTACAAAACTCCAGATAGCTATGCTGGCATATGTTATACATCCACTGCCCTACATCTCCTGGCCTCACTGGCAGTACCTTATATAGGTTCATAGGAAGGTACTAGGTTATCTGCCCGAAGGCATTTATAAGCCTAGCGAGAATGTGTTGGCTTTCACCACCCCCTTAGATTAGCTCCCTGTGCCTCTGTCCAGCAGAGCCACTGAAGTGATCCCCGGGGTAAACTTTCTGTTTCCCATCCACTCATCAAGGTTTCTCTTGAAGAGTGTTAGTGAGGTGCTCTGCCTAATGTAGATTGGAATCTTGTTCCAAAGTATGGGAAGTCTCTGTGACAGGAATCTATCCCTCCAGCATGTCCTATTTATTGTTGTGGTGAGGTTTAGATCCCTAGAGCATGTGGCTCGAGGGGATAAGCTTTTCTTTAGGTGGAGTATGTCCATCAGTAATGGGTTGAACATGCCCTTGTATGTCAGGCAGAGATCACCTCTGAGTAGGTGGTATGCAACCGAGTACAGCTGGAGTTTCTTCAGTTGAGCTGCATAGGGCATCTGTTTGAGGCCAGTGATCCTCTTGGTGAGGTACTTCTGTGGTCTTTCCAGCTGTTGAAGGTGTCTTGTAAGATACATCCTAAATGGGGCGTTGTACTCTATGATGGGTCTGATAAGCAATGAGTAGAGGGGCACAATGACCTCTTTTGATCTGGATGCGAACCTTTTTGTGATAAGGTGGGCCACATAGAAGGATTTTCTAACCACTTTGGCAATGTGATTATCAAAGGAGAGTTTACTATCTACTTGGGTCCCCAGATCCCTTATTACGTCTTCCATATTTAGGGGACTATGACCTATGTGGTACTTTGTGGGTACTTTGTTTTTTCCAAAGGGGATGACTATGCACTTTTTGGCATTTAGCTTGAGGCCATGATTTTGACACCAGGTATCTGTCGCAGTGAGACCCTTTTGGAAGATGTCTGTGTCAGCTGGAGAGTCAATTATAGCCCATAGTTTGCAGTTGTCTGCGAACTTGGTCAGCCATAGTCTTCCTGTGCTTGCCTGTACCTCTGAGAAGTATATGCCGAACAGGAGGGGTCCTAGGACTTAGCCCTGGGGAATGGCACTTGTAATCAGTTTAGAGTCAGACCTAGCTCCCGCAACTCTTACCATGTGGGTTCTGTCCGTGAGCCAGTTGCCAACCCATCTTGTGATGTAGGGGTTTATGTTCAGGCTGGTGAGCTTGTCTATAATACCAGAATGGGGAATGGTATCAAAGGCCTTTGCGAGGTCTAAGTAGGCTGTATGTACCAACTTTCCCTCATCTATAGCCATGGTAACTGTCTCAAAGAAGTCCACCAGGTTTAGGAGGCATGATCTGCCCTTAACAAAGCCAAACTGGGTAGGGTCCAGTGTTTGGAGGTTCCCAATGTCTCTGTTAATGAGTTCCATGATGATGCACTCCATAGCCTTGCAGACCAAGCTAGTCAGGCTTATAGGCAATAGTTCCCAGGGTCTGTTGTGGCTCCACCTTTGTGGAGCAGAATAACCATTGCTATGTGCCACTCTATGGGTATGTAACCTGTGGAGAGGCTGAGTTTGAACAGTGTGTTTAGGTGAGGGGTTAGTCCGTCTTTGAGCTCGTGTAGGACACAGCCTGGGACACCGTCTGGTCCCATTGATGCTGTGTTTTTGACTTTGGAGAGGGCTGTTTTAACCTGAGTGTCTGTGATTTCAGGAGCTCTACATTCTTCTGGTATGGTTATGGGCCTTTTGTGGGTGAGAGGGGGGTGAAGTTTGTGCTGAACCTGTCTGCCAGTATGTTGGCAATATCGATCGGTTCAGTGTATTTTGTACCATTCTGCACTAACTATGAGCAGATATGAGCATTGCTACTTAGATACTTGACATAGCTAAATAATGCTTTGTGGCTATCTTCGGAGTCCTTGGCAATTTTTCTTTCGAAACTCACCTTGGATGATTTTATGAGGGACCATAGTTTCTTGCTGATACTGATCAGGGATGTCTTCCCTTCTTGGGATTTTACACTTTTCTGTACTAGTTTCCTCCTTCTATTGTATAGATTGTTTATGGCAGGAGTCCACCAGACTGGTTTCCTTTTCTTGGAGGAATGAGTCTTGGTTTTGCTTGGGATAGCACGATCCATGCATTCTTGTAGGTGCCCGTAGAATGCATTAGTAAAGGATTTTGCTGCTTGGACAATGTTATCTTTTAGCATGGGGGCTTTGAAACTTACCACCTCGGTCTTAAGTAACGTGACATTTGCTTTTGAAAAGTTTTCACGGTGGTTTCCTTGTCTGGGGGTGGGAGCAGAATGTGGATATCCAAAGTGATTTGTTTATGGTCAGATCTAACCAGCGAGGGGTTGACCTCTGGTGTGGAGCACCGGTCGCCCATGTTGGTGATGACCAGGTCCAATATGTTGTCACCTCTGGTGGGAGTGTTGACCAGTTGATCCAGGGCATTTGAGTTTATAAATTCTAGGAAATGTTTGGCTAGGGAGTTAGTATTTGAGTAGTTCTCCCAATTAATGTTTGGGTAATTGAAATCACCCAATATTAGGGTGTTTGGTAGGACCTTTATATTTCCCAGTGTTTCCAGAAATGCGGAATGGGGGTCCTGGGACATGGTGGGTGATCTGTAGCAAGCTACAATTTGAATTGCAGGTTTGCCCATTGTTAGTTGCACGTAGATGATCTCTGAAGCATCGTGCTGTGCCACTAACCTGGAGGTGTGGGTATCCTTGATGAATATGGATACGCGCCCACCTTTTGTATTTCAGTCCGGGTTCTGTGGCTGAAATGTATGGTATGAATTGTAGCCTGGTAGTGCTGGGGTGCTCTCTGGAGCTTTAAACCAGGTTTCTGTTACTGCACATTTATCGATTTTCTCCATACTGAGGAGTGCCTCTAGTGCATGCATTTTGAGGTTTAGACTTCTGGCATTGAGTAGCATTACCCTCAGTTTATTGTTACTTGTGCTATTTATGGCAGTGGGTTTGTCTTTTGAGCCTTGCCTAAAAAAGGCACTATGGGGGTGGCAAGAGCCTTGGCCAGTGTTTGAAAGAATAAGGGTGACAGGTGCAAGCCGTCTCTAGCAAAGCAGCGTGGCTTGTCAAGCATGTCATCCCAGGCGGACAGACACTGGAAATCCTTTGAATGACACCAGAAACTTAGCCAATTGTTGAAATTGATAATTTTTTTCTTTATACTGTGGTATCATTCTTGGTGAGGGCAGGATGCTACTCAGGGTCAGGGTCATACCGGCCTGGGCTACAAGATCAGAGAGCTCTTCCATGTATCTTTTTATGTAGTCCAGGGAGGTACAGCTCAGGTCATTCACACCAACATGGACAATGACAGAGTTATATTTGTACTTGTTCTGGAGTGCCAGCTTCTACTTCCTGTTTGAAATGAACATCATGACAGAGGTGGAATTCAGTAATGATCTTGGCACTGAATATTTCCGCAGCTTGCACATGCAAATTCTGTATAAAGTTGATATGTTAACAAGCATATGGTTCACTGATGTGTTGGCCTTGTGATATCATCACATGACTAATTATCAAATGGGGAGTAAATACTACCAAAATACTGGGATACATATATTTCATGTAAAAATTTGCTGTGGTCAATCAGTTAGTATTAGTCGATCAGTAACAATGGATGTTTGACTATTGATACTGTGCATTGTTATCAAAGTCATTGTTTCCACATGATGTCAGCATTCGTACAGCACTGGAAGTGCATTCGTACAGCACTGGAAGTGCAGACACATGTGTGTGTAAATTTCACATTTCTTGCTATACCTGCTGTCATGTTGTATCATTCCACATTCCACTGTGATGCTTAAGTATCAATCCATGAATTACCTTTTCCAGTTCCTGTGTGGAGTGAAGCAGCTATAGTAATTTCCAAGTACCAATGTGTTTCCACCTATATATGTTTACATATCTTGCGTTATTACGGAGCTGCTGAAGGAACAAGTAATTGAAGTTGGGAAGGATAAGGCCAACACATCAGTGAACCATATGCTTGTTAAATAATCAACTTTATACAGCATTTGCATCTGCAAGCTGTGGAGATATTCAGTGCCAAGATCATTACTGAATTCCACCTCTGTCATGATGTTCAATTCAAACAGGTAGTAGAAGATGGCATTCTGGATGAGAGTTTACTGTGTCCTATGTAGGAATACAGTGTCCTTGATTTTGTCATTCCCCTGGATGATAGTGACATCGATGACAGTAGATATATTGATGAGAACTTCACAGATGATGAGAATGACTCACGTTAGGCTTTGCTGAAGTGTCTGCTATCACTTTATTTGGAAAAAGGACTCATGCCCCCATATATAAGGAAGTTGTTGGGATCCATGGCAACTGCAGATTGCCTCACCCATGCCAGTATTCCAAAGCAGGTGCAATGTTCGGCTCATAGCAAAAAAGCCAGCACCTTCAAGCAGTAGAAGACATCTGAGATATACTGAAGAGGTACAGCCACTACCAGTTAGTAGTAAGGCACAGTAAAATTCAGATACTCAACTTTTGCATTCTGTGAACTAAGAAACACAGAAAAACCTATTGACTCCAATACAGGCTATCACTCCAGTAGGTTCCTCTATTTAGGAGAACATGGAATACATCACAGAAACTTTGACCTTTCAACTTGCCAGACATAAGTGAGTTAGCAAGAAACCATGCCCAGAACTCCTTGCTCTCAGCAAGGAAATGCAGCAGTACCACCAGTGTCCCTGAGTCAGACTTACAGTCTGCCCACATTCCATTATATTCAGTTCTGCCATTTGATGAACTACTGCCTCTTGCAACACACTCAAAGGTGGTGCAAATCTTTATGGTATCACCTTTGTGGTATCACCTGGTGAGTGCAGCAATATTTCAGTTCCCCAGGATTTGGAATTACAATCAGCACACAATGGCCTGGTATCACTTCTACTATGTGATGAAGTGTTGTCCATGGTAAAACAGTCTATTCCGTCTTCAAGTCTCAATAAGAAGGTTGTGTCAGGCCAAGAAGTTTATGAATGACCAGGTTCAATCATGCCTCATGAAGGAGTCTCCATACTAAAAATAAATCTATAGGTGGCAAGTCCACATCTATTTGTCAGTAGGACATTACACTGTATCATGTATATGTGCAGTATTTTGTGAGACCTGTTGTTCCAACAACTACTCTGACTAGTGATGAAAATTAACTAGATCTCTTCATTGATATGTTTCCCTATCACTTTGTCAACAGGTCATAAAAGAGACTAACCAGTAGATTTTGCAGTGTCAGGAAGCTGCAGCAAAAGTAAGCTAGATGACTACATTAAAGCTTTCCTCAGAATGTATATTTTCATGAGTAGGGTCTCTCTTCCCGTGTACAGTTAGCACTGGGAGACATACCCACTGTGCAGCCATTATCCCATTGCAAAGGTTATAGCATGTGAAAGATTTGAAAAAATCTGGCAGTGTTTTCACCTGAGTGCTAACGCATCCAACCCAACCAGAGGTCAGCCAAGGCATGACAAGTTGTACCACATAAGGCTAATAATGAATGTGTTACCTGAGACTTTCAAAAGGCAGCATAATCTCCATTGAGAAGTGAGAGCTGATGAAACTAAGATAGCATTTCAAGGTTTTCTTTCATTCTGCCAGTATGTGCTAGCCGAGCCACATAGGTATGGTATTAAGGTGCGGGCACAGGATGATGGTCATAATGGATATACCAGTAACTTGCAGGATTACACAAGAAGGGAAGAAGGATCACCTAAGGTTGGACTTGCAGACTGTTTAGTTATGGATCTCACAAAGGATTTCTGTGGTAAATATCACCATGTAGAGTTCAATAAATTCTTCACATCACTAGGGTTAGAAAATGCATTATTGCAGCATGGACTTTACTGCTGTGGAAAAATGTACATGATTTATGCAGGATGGCCCAGTGATCTGAACAACATGTCCACAAGAAAGCCCATTAGCAGAAATATTATTCAATGGCAGAGTGGGGTCCTTGTTACAGTATGAAAAAAAAATTACACAGTGTTTCTGCTGCTGAGTAACACATATCCAATAGAACTTAAAGCCACTGTGCATAGAAGGTAGTGTGAGGGCACATGTTCAGATTCACTGTCCATCACTCCCACTGTGCATAGAAGGCAGTGAGAGGGCACATGATCACATTCCCTGTACATCACTCCCACTGTGTATAGAAGGCAGTGAGAGAGCACATGTTTAGTTTCACTGTGCATCACTCCCACTGTGCATGAAGGCAGTGAGATGGCACGTGTTCATATTCAATGCCCATCACTCCCATTATGCATAGAAGGCAGTGAGAGGACACATAGTCACATTCCCTGTCCATCACTCCCACTGTGCATAGAAGGCAGTGAGAGGGCACATGATCACATTCCCTGTACATCACTCCCACTGTGTATAGAAGGCAGTGAGAGAGCACATGTTTAGTTTCACTGTGCATCACTCTCACTGTGCATGAAGGCAGTGAGATGGCACATGTTCATATTCAATGCCCATCACTCCCACTATGCATAGAAGGCAGTGAGGGGACACATAGTCACATTCCCTGTCCATCACTCCCACTGTGCATAGAAGGCAGTGAGAGGGCACATGATCACATTCCCTGTACATCACTCCCACTATGTATAGAAGGCAGTGAGAGAGCACATGTTTAGTTTCACTGTGCATCACTCCCACTGTGCATGAAGGCAGTGAGATGGCACATGTTCATATTCAATGCCCATCACTCCCACTATGCATAGAAGGCAGTGAGAGGACACATAGTCACATTCCATGTCCATCACTCCCACTGTGCATAGAAGGCAGTGAGAGGGCACATAGTCACATTCCCTATCCATCACTCCCACTATGCATAGAAGGCAGTGAGAGGACACATAGTCACATTCCCTGTCCATCACTCCCACTATGCATAGAAGGCAGTGAGAGGACACATAGTCACATTCCCTGTCCATCACTCCCACTGTGCATAGAAGGCAGTGAGAGGGCATATCTTTAGTTTCACTGTGCATCACTCCCACTGTGCATGAAGGCAGTGAGAGGGCACATGTTCAGATTCAATGCCCATCATTCCCAGTATGCATAGAAGGCAGTGAGGGGGCACATGTTCAAATTCACTGTCCATCACTCCCACTCTGCATGTAGGCAATGAGACGGCACATGTTAAGTTTCACTGTGCATCACTCCCACTGTACATAGAAGGCAGTGAGAGAGCACATGTTCATATTCACTGTCCATCACTCCCACTGTGCATGAAGGCAGTGTGAGTGCACATGTTCAGATTCACTGTCCATCACTCCCACTGTGCATAGAAGGCAGTGAGAGGGCACATGATCACATTCCCTGTACATCACTCCCACTGTGTATAGAAGGCAGTGAGAGAGCACATGTTTAGTTTCACTGTGCATCACTCCCACTGTGCATGAAGGCAGTGAGATGGCACATGTTCATATTCAATGCCCATCACTCCCACTATGCATAGAAGGCAGTGAGAGGACACATAGTCACATTCCCTGTCCATCACTCCCACTGTGCATAGAAGGCAGTGAGAGGGCACATGATCACATTCCCTGTACATCACTCCCACTGTGTATAGAAGGCAGTGAGAGCACATGTTTAGTTTCACTGTGCATCACTCCCACTGTGCATGAAGGCAGTGAGATGGCACATGTTCATATTCAATGCCCATCACTCCCACTATGCATAGAAGGCAGTGAGAGGACACATAGTCACATTCCCTGTCCATCACTCCCACTGTGCATAGAAGGCAGTGAGAGGGCACATGATCACATTCCCTGTACATCACTCCCACTGTGTATAGAAGGCAGTGAGAGAGCACATGTTTAGTTTCACTGTGCATCACTCCCACTGTGCATGAAGGCAGTGAGATGGCACATGTTCATATTCAATGCCCATCACTCCCACTATGCATAGAAGGCAGTGAGAGGACACATAGTCACATTCCCTGTCCATCACTCCCACTGTGCATAGAAGGCAGTGAGAGGGCACATAGTCACATTCCCTATCCATCACTCCCACTATGCATAGAAGGCAGTGAGAGGACACATAGTCACATTCCCTGTCCATCACTCCCACTATGCATAGAAGGCAGTGAGAGGACACATAGTCACATTCCCTGTCCATCACTCCCACTGTGCATAGAAGGCAGTGAGAGGGCATATGTTTAGTTTCACTGTGCATCACTCCCACTGTGCATGAAGGCAGTGAGAGGGCACATGTTCAGATTCAATGCCCATCATTCCCAGTATGCATAGAAGGCAGTGAGGGGGCACATGTTCTGATTCACTGTCCATCACTCCCACTCTGCATGAAGGCAATGAGACGGCACATGTTAAGTTTCACTGTGCATCACTCCCACTGTGCATAGAAGGCAGTGAGAGAGCACATGTTCATATTCACTGTCCATCACTCCCACTGTGCATGAAGGCAGTGAGAGGGCAAATGTTTAGTTTCACTGTGCATCACTCCCACTGTGCATGAAGGCAGTGAAAGGGCACATGTTCATATTGACTGTCCATGATATGGTAGATCAGTTATGGGCAAAGTATACAACTGTACACAACAGGTGCTGTGAAGTGGTGGATGCATCTGTTCTAGTCTCTGTATGATGCGGCTATTACTAATGCATTCCTATTGTTAATCATCAGTTTCATTCCAAACATGACAATCTTCTCCAATAAATACAAACTGATTTCCACATACATTTGTCAGTACTACTGCCTGCTCTGCATCTGTCTGTATCTGGTGTACCATAAAAGAACATCCAAACTTAGGGAAATGAAATGCACTGCAAAGGAGACCACATTTCCATATAAAAATGCAGAAAGCAAGATGCAGTGGCTGCCTATTACAGAAAAAGTAAATAAATCCATTACAAGAATTCATGGCATACTGTAAGTATGCAAAGTCAGATGAGTCACCTTGATTACTGCATTCTGAGATGGTGAGATTAGAAGCGATTGTACACAGAGATGAACATAAATTTTGATCTCAGAAATACATTTAATTCAAACACTATGAGCTGCCAGACTTGCTTATTGCATATGGGAAGCTATACAAATGGAAAAGACCATGACGTACTACATAGGAGCATTATCAAAGTACATGCTCTGCTGCAGCTATGGCAACAGCCCTCTTAGACCAAAGCAAACAAGCATGACCGTGATAATCCTTAGAGGAGATCTTCATCATCAGAAAGGGTAATGTAAGAAGGGTACACAGCAACTCTTTGCATTTTCAACCAACAGATCATTTTTATTGTACAACGTCTGCTGCATGGCATACACTGGATAGACTGACCCATACATCCATCCTGTTGTGTGATGACCCACATCTGCCTGCTGTCTCCACTAGCTAATTGGGCATGTCAGGGTTATGTGTGTATCAGCCATAAAGATGTTCATGGTTCTCTGTCCTTGAGTGATGTAACTTGATCTATAATGGAGAATTGCAGAGCTACCCAGCACCAAAGCCTGCCTAGTATCCCTGGAAGATCCAGTCTCAGTACAGTTGGTCTGGTTGTCATGACATGAGGGGCTATCTCACCATCCCTTGTGCCATCACAACACAGGTGGACAGGTTGACTTTGCTCTCTCCTTCTGCACCACATTGGGTGTCAGTATGTGTGGTGTGACTTGTAATGCAGAACTGCAGAGCCACACAACATCAATACCTGGTAACCCCTGGATGGCTTGGTCTTGGTGCAGTGGGAGTGTCTGCCATGGGAAATGGGGCTTTTGTTCAGTCCCATGTAACATTCCAGCACTTGCGGTGATATGGATTTTTCTCTGCCCTTCTCTGGTGCATTGAGTGTGTGTGTGTGTGTGTGTGTGTGTGTGTGTGTGTGTGTGTGTGTGTGTGTGTGTGTGTATGTGTGTGTGTGTGTGTGTGTGTGTGTGTGTGTGTGTGTGTGTGTGTGTGTGTGTGTGTGTGTGTGTGTGTGTGTGTGTGTGTGTGTGTGTGTGTGTGTGTGTTTACATGTCTATGTGCATGTATATGTGTGTGTGTTTGTCTCTGTGGTGTGACCTGTAATGGAGAACTGCACTGCTGCACAGTACCAATACATGATATACACAGGAGACCCAGTCTTGGTGCAGTGGGTATGTCTGCCATGGCTGGTGTAGCTGTTACATAGCCCCATGTCAATCATATCATAAGTGGAGAGGTGGGCTTTGCTCTACTCTTCTCTAGTACATTTGTGTTTTTGCATATGTGGTGTGATCTGTAACAGAGAACTGCAGACCCACACAGCACCAACATGTGGGATCTCCCTGGAGACCTTGTCTTAGCGCAGTGGGTGTGTCTGCCATGGCATGTTTGGCTGTCACTCCATCCCATGTGCAATCACAGCACAAGTGGAGTTGGGGGCTTTGCTTACCCCTTCTCCAGTAAATTATTTCTGTGTGTGTGTGTGTGTGTGTGTGTGTGTGTGTGTGTGCCTTGTGACCTGTAAAGCAGAAAGTGTGTAGAGGTGGGTTTTGCTTTGGCTGTGTGTGGTGCACAGTGGTCAGTCATATGCAGTTCTTCTTTGTATGATGGACATGAAGTAATAAAAAATATGTTGCACTATTTCTATGTTAATTGGAGGTTCTGAACTACTGTGATGTTTTCTTTTTGTATTTTTATATGTGGACATTCATATGTACATTGGGCAACAATCAGAGCAAAGAAGACATCAGGAGTAAACTAGGGCTGCATGATGAGTCTGTACACATTGAGTAGGTAAGCAGGAGATGATTGCACTGAGATTGGCTGATTACTGTACTTACGGCCAAATGGGAAGATGGTATGACCCCCAATGTTTTACTACTTTACATATGAGGCAACAATATTACATCACAACCACAATGCAAGCTAAAGATGCAAATTTATTTATTTATTTACTTACTGACTGACTGACATTTGATTACTGGGAAAGTCCGACTGCGTAGGAGCCCAATTTCATTGGAGGCCTGGTAAGAAAATATCCAAAATATTGCAAAATATTCTAAGAATAATAATTCTAGTCTTTAAAAATCATTGAAAAATACAGTTTAAATAATTGCTCCAAATTAAACATAATCTTAAAACATTGGTTAAGAGTATATACAAGTTAAATTGCCAAGACTTAATAGCTAGCAGATGTTTAGACAGTTTATTGAGAGGAAGGTTAATATAATACAAACAGGAATTGCAATATGAAGTGAGAGAAAAGCAGGCTTATGGTATATTTAGAGAGAAAGCCAGGTGAGAGAAATTGATAGAAAGGAAGGAAGTGACTGAAGAAGGGAGAAAAAGGAGATGTAAGGATTGAATACATATTTATCTACATTTATGGATATAGTTTAACCTGGTCTTGAGCAAGAAAGGAGCCAGATTTTGGCTAGGAAGTCTGTTTTGAAGGATGGAGAGAGTATTGATCTGCTGGATAGAGATAAGGAGTTTCAGGCCTTAGCAAAATGGTACAAGTACAGACAATCCCCAGAGGATTTGATAGGTTTGTGGACAGACAAGAACTTTTGGTCATTGGATCGTAATGACCGACTAGGAACATAGTTGTGCTAGACAAGCAGATGGATTATGCATAATTTTATAGGTGGTAAGAATCTTTGCATATGTTAGCTGATATGGTAGTTCTAACCAATTTAGGCTTTTTCATGCTATATAGTGGTGGGCTGTGAAAGGGGAACTTGCTGCGAATTTAGGAACTTTGTTATACAATAGCTCTAGTTTTGATTTTTTTGTGATGCCTGAAGGTTAGTAAGGATGGGAGCACCATAAATAAGTGAGGGAGGAGATAAGTCAAGGCAAGTGTAGCTTTAGTTGTGTGTGAGAACGTTTTGAGCTCTATAAACATCCCTAGTTTTTGATGAGTTCTTCTTATGCAATTTTGTACGTGCAGGTTGAATTTAAGATTATCATCCAGTATCATCCCTAATAATTTGCTATGAGAAGTGACTTCAATGGTTGTATTATCAAGAGTGAGGACTTTACATTTTGTTTTTTCATGGGAGAAGAATTTGGGGAAAAAGTATTTGTTGTTTAAGTTCATAGGTTCATAGGTGTGTACTAGGCCAATGGCCCTGGAGCCTTTACAAGCCTAAGCCTAGCCCATAGGATTACCCTGGCATTGTGCCATCCGACCTTAGTTTCCAGTGCCTCTGATGAGTAGAGCCACTGGAGTTATCCCCAGGGTGAATTTTCTATTTCCCATCCACTCATCAAGATTTCTCTTGAAGAAGGCCAGTGAGGTGCTCTGCTTGACATGTATGGGAAGTCTATTCCATAGGATGGGCAGTCTCTGGGTTATGAACCTGTTCCTCTAGCAGGTTTTGTTGATTGTGGTAATAAGGTCTCTGGTGTGTGTGGTGTGGAGGGACTGGGATTTCTTTACATGTAGCATTTCTAACAGAGCTGGGTCAGACATGGCTTTGTAAGTCAAGCAAAGATCGCCTCTAAGTTTTTTGAGTCTGTCCATATAGGAGTAGCGTTTAAGGCATAGGATCCTCTTTGTGATGTACTTTTGCGGTCTCTCCAGTTGTTGCAGATGTCTAGTGAAGTACATGCCAAATGGAGCATTGTACTCAATGAATGGCCTAATGAGGGAAGAGTAGAGAGAGACAATGACATCTTTCTTCCTGGATGCAAAACCCTTAGTAATGAGATGTACCACATAGAAGGACTTTCTGACCACAGTGACAATGTGATGGTCAAAAGAGAGGTTTCTGTCAAGCTGTGTTCCCAGATCTCTTATAACGCCTTCTGTGTTCAGTGGACTACCATCGATGTGGTAATTCATGGGAACTGGGTTTTTCCCAAAGCGGATGACGACACATTTCTTGGCATTGACCTTAAGGGCATGGTTCTGACACCAGTCGTTGGTCTTAGTGAGGCCATTCTGTAGGATGCCAACATCACATGGGGAGTTAATAATAGCTCCCAACTTGCAGTTGTCTGAACACTTTGTCAGCCAGTCCCTTTGTGTTGGCCTGGACTTCAGAGAAGTAGATACTAAACAGGAGAGGACCCAGGACCGAACCTTGTGTGGACTCCACTCGTGACTACTCAGCAGTATGACTTGGAGTCAGCAACTTTCACACTGTGGGTTCTATCTGTGAGCCAGGTTGCAACACACCTAGTGATATAGGGGTTGATTCCTAGCTTAGTGAGTTTATCTATGATTCCTGAGTGTGGAATGGTATCAAAGTCCTTGGCCAGATCAAAGTAGGCTGTATGAACCACCTTGCCTTCATCCACAGCTCTGGTGACTGACTCAGACAAGTCAACCAAGTTGAGCAGGCATGATCTACCCTTCACAAAACCAAACTGTGTGGGATCCAGAGTTCGCAGATTCCCTATATCCTTGTTTATTAGGTCCATGATGATGTGCTCCATAGCTTTGCATATCAGACTTGTCAGGCTAATGGAGCAATAGTTCCCAGGGTCTGTAGTCACTCCTCCTTTGTGGAGAGGGATGACTGTAGCAGTGCACCATTCAGTAGGGACAAAGCCTGAGGTGAGGCTATGATTGAACAGGGCACACAGGTGAGGTGCCAGTTCACTTTGTAGTTCATATAGAACACAGCCAGAGATATTGTCAGGTCCCATAGAAGCTATATTCTTGGCCTTGCACAGTGCTGTTTTAACCTGTGCAGCAGTAATACTGAGTGTCTGGCAATCTACTGGCATTGTGATTGGTCCTTTGGGAGGGAGGGGTAAAGTTGCCATTGAATCTGCCAGCCAATATACTGGCAATATCTGTTGGCTCTGTATAGGAGGTACCATTGTACAGTAGCTCAGAGCAAATCTGGGTATTGCTGTAGAGATTTTTTACATAACTATAGAAGGCCTTTTGTTTATCTTTACTCTCTGCTGCAGTTCTGTTTTCATGGCTAGCTTTATAGGATTTGATGAGGGATCTCAACTTTTTGTTGTGGCTGATAAGGGAGTTTTTCCAGTTTTGGGACTTCACCTTATTCCACATCAGTTTCCTCCTCCTGTTGTAGAGTTTGTTTATGGCAGGAGACCACCAGATTGGCTTCATTTTTTTGAGGAGAGCGTCTTGTTTCTGTTGCGTGTGGCGAGATCCATGCATTTGGGTATGTGTTCATACAGTGCATTGATGTATGATTCGGCAGTCATGCAACTATTCCCCATTTACATGGGGACCGTGAAGTTAGCCACCTCTGTTTTTAGGAGCCCAAAGTTAGCTTTGGAGAAGTTTTTTATGGTGGTTACCTTTGCGGGGGTGGGGGGATGTGGATTTCCAAGGTGATTAGTTTGTGGTCAGATCTAACAAGGGAGGAGTTGACTATTGGTGTAGAGCAATAGTCGCCCATGTTAGTAATGACCAGGTCAAGGATGTTGCTACCTCTAATGAGGATAGGAACAAGCTGGTCCAGGGCATTGGAATTAATGAATTCCAAGAAACGTTGGGCAAGTGTATTGGTACATGAGTAGTTTTCCCAGTTAATGGAGGGGAAGTTGAAGTTGCCTGGTATGAGAGTGTTAGGTTGGACCCTAATATTCTCCAGGGTGCTTAGGAATGTGGAGTGTGAGTCTTGGGATATAGTTGGGGACCTATAGCAGGTTACAACCTGAATCTTACCCAATGCTAGCTGCACATGAAGTATCTCTGATGTGTTATGTTGGGCTACCAGTCTGGAGGTGTGCGCATCCTTTATGAATATGAAAACACCACCGCCTTTGGAGCTTCAGCCCAAGTTCTGGGGCTGAAAGGTGTGGAATGAGTTATAGCCTGGTAGTGCAGGGGTGCTTTCTGTTGCCTTTAACCAGGTCTCTGTTACAGCCAAATGTTGATGTTCTCCATTTTAAGGAGTGCTTCGAGTGAGTGCATTTTGACATTTAGCTATCTAGCGCTGAGCAGCATGACCCTCAGATTGCATTTGTTTGTAGCTGTTAAAGTGGTAATTTGGTCTTTGGAACACCACCTGAAAAAGGCACTATAGGGTTGGCAAGGGCCTTGGCCAGTATCCAGAAGCCCAGGGGTGACAGATGCAGGCCATCTCTGGCAAAGCATTGAGGTATGTCAATCATGTCATCCCAGGCAGATACTGGATCCCCTTAGAATGACACCAGATACTTAGCCAATTGTTGAATTCAGTAATTTTCTGCTTGTACTATAATATCATTCTGGGTGATGGTAGGATGCTGCTCAGGACTAGGGTCATACCCACCTGGGCTACATAATCCGAGACCTCCTCCATGTCTCTTTTCGTGTAGTCCAGGGAGGTACATCTCAGGTCATTCACACCCACATGTACAATGACAGAGTCATATCTGTACTGTTGTTGAGGGACCTGAGTGCATCTGTTATGTGGCAAATCCTGGCACCTGACAGGCAGCTGACTGTTATTTTTTCCTTATTCAACCTAGTGAATGGGACATCAGTGTGCCTCACTATCAAGTCACCTATGACTAGTGTGTTGGGCATGCTGTTTTGCCTTAGAGGTTTTGGTTGAGTGGCACACTGTTTAGGAGAGTTATGTGTCTCATGATTAGTGTTGTGTTGTGGTGGTCGAGTGTATTTCTGCCTTGGAGTTCTCTGCTGTTTGGGTAGATTTTTATTGAGAACCTCCATGAAGGTGGGTGTGTGATTTGTGTTTTTATGTGAAGGCAGTGCTGGTGTGTGTTCTGGAGGCCATGTATTCCATGTGGTGTGGTGCAAGTGTTGACCCTCTCCTCTTGACCAGCTATTTTGGTCTTGGCTGGAGAGTGCACGGCTTCCAGTTTGGATATATAAGAGCATCTTTCGCAAGTCTGAGTGTTGGGAGGTAAGAGGAGAGGGTTGTCGGTGTACATGAGGCAGGTGCTACATTGCCTCAGGATGCCCAAGTTCACCAGGTTAATAGGAGAAAGCACAGGGAACTGACCTTTAGACATGCCTGGAGGGGTGGGCATTAATAATAAATACTGGAGCTGTTTCCTTGTAAAATGTTTAGTGCTGGTAGCACTTTTGTGTTCTACAATAATTGCTACAAGAAGTCTGGTAAAGTGCTAGACTAATAAGCTAGTAAAAGTGCAGGAGAAGAGAGAACTAGCAGATCTAAGAAAAAAATTGAAGAGCAGGCTTTGGCACCACTCAGAAGCTTACAAACAGTCATGGATACAGCAAGTCTGTATCTGGACAAGACGAGTTACAGGAAAGGTGGGAAACAAGCGCAAATGCAAGCTTTTAAACCAGAAAGTTGAAAGAGATGGAAAAAATGTCCAAACGGCCAATAAACTACAATTTCTGGGCCAGAAACTACTCCTTTTGTAGTAGATAGGCTACCTAGTGCTTACCACTCCCACTGATAGGCTAGAAGGCTTCCTTCCAACTCAGAAAGGCTTGGGGGGCTCAGAAGCTTACAAACATTCCTGGATACAGCAAATCTGTACCTTGACTAAACTAGTTACTGGAAAGGCAGGGAACAAGCTTAGAATTTTTTTTTAAAGAAAAGCAGCTAAAACAGCACTAAAACAATTCAAGTGCAGTGTAAGCTAGCACACTTGAGTGTGTGGCAACATTAGAGCAAATACAGTTTAAATAAATGCAGTTTATTTAAACTGTATTCTGAACTGAATTCACTTATTGCTTTATTCAACTCTGAACAGTTAAAAAGTGCCAACAATATATACTTATCAGCTGAGGAGCACATTCAGCCAGAACACAAGGAGATTCTAACAATTTTTTTTTTTTTTTTAGTAAAGTGGAAATGGAGATAGCAGGAACAGAAGATAATTCAAGGTTAAGAGTCTAAGTGGGTTGACCTTCTCAAATGTTCTCTCTCTATTAGGTAGAATGAGCTAATGACACTAAACTGGGAGAAGTGTCCCAGATCAAATTTACAGTATGGGCAGGCAACTGCAAAGCCACCAAGTATAAGAACAGGACACCAATAGGGAGAGTGGGTGGTAAACTATTACAGCTATTAGCTGTAGCCACTAAATTAAAGTTTAAAACAGATAAAGGAGCAATGAGACTCTAGAGAATGTTTTTAACTGCAAACAAATCAGTTGTATGATACCTGACTAAAACACAGAAACCTCACAAAAAAATGCACAGAAAAGCACAGATAGAGCACTCACAAACAGAAAATACAACTTTTAGTATGAAAACGCAGTTTACAGTTAAGTAATGCAGTAAAAATGTAATTATAGCAATGAAACACTATCTAGCAATGAAAAATACAGTTGAAACAGTATAAAACAATACACAAATGCAGTGAAATAGTATAATAATAGTAAAAAAACTTATAACAGTGCAAAATGTAGTAGAGTCGCTGTATAGCACAATTATAAGCATTAAAAAAGTGAAATTCAATGAAATAAATGTAAGAAATAACTTATTCTGCTCTTGGAATTTTAAGGAGTTTTTGCTTTGTCCCAGTGTTGAATCACCATTCCACAGCCTGGTAAATACAAGCACAGCCCTCTGCAGACACAGGGTTTATATGTTTGTTTTTGTTTTGTTTTTTTTTTCCTAGGGTTGAACATAAGTTGTAGGTTACAATGCCATGTAGTAGTTGCTGTTAAAACTTCCTGAGTAATTTTTTGGAGGTGTGCCATATTGTCAGATGTGCAGGTGAGTGTGGAGTCATCTGTATACTGTATTAGGGAGGCCTGATGAGTGGGTGTGTCAAGGGCATTGGTGAGAATGTTGAAGAGGAGAGGACCAAGGATATAGCTTGTGATACACTAGTAGTGACTGGGATGTATGGAGAGAGGATGGAGTGACATTTTACTGACTGATACCAATTGGATAAGTAGCTTTTAAACCATAGGAGGGTGGGCTGAGAGAGACTTAATGAGGGCATTTGAAGTAGAGTTTGTTGAGACAAAGTTTATTAAAAGCTTTAGACAAGTCTAGAAATAAGGACAGGACTAGTTTGTCATTATCTCTAGCCTTACTGATAGTATTTATATAGGTTAGAAGTGCAATGTTAGTACTTTTGGAAGGATGGAAGCCATGTTGTTTGGGGACAGGAATTTCTCCTGCAAAAGGTATTTTAGTAATTGAATATATTTTTCAAGTATTTTGGAGAGGGGGAATAAGATTGCTATAGGTTTAAAGCTGGTAATGTCTGTTAAATTTCCTCCTTTGTGCAGAGGGATAATGTGTGACTTTTCCAGAGAGACAGAACATGGAATTCCTGGATTGATCTATTTATAAGGAGTGAGACAGGGTAGGCAATGCTATCAGCTGTTATTTTAAGGTATTGACTTGAAAGTTCATCAGCTGAAATATAGCGTGGTTCGAGTTTGTTTGAGTAGTTTTATATAAGTTGCGGGTACGGGTATGAAGGTGAAAGTGGATGTGGTGATACATAGCTGCTGGGCACGGTTATGATTATATGTTGGGTAATCCTTGGTTAGAGATGCTATACTATCTACAAAATAAGAGTTGAACTGTATTGCAGTTTCAAGTGATGAGTTATTGGGAGATGGGGTTGGGGTTTTAATTTATGGCCTGGATGAAAGATTTCTTTAATGGCTGACCAGAATTCTTTAGGGTTGTGTTTACTATTCTGAAAGGTATTATAGTATAGTTTTTCACTTTCATTAATTTGCTTTTTAATACAATTGCAAGGCATTCTGAAGTTTTTAAGATATTGTGTTGTATATTTTTGCCATTCTTTCCATGCTTTTTCTCTATCCTGAATTAGCATTCTACTCTTCTTGGAGAGGTAAATTGCATTGTTTGTTTTTAGTCTCTTCTTTCTTGGAGGTGCAGAGCTATTTAGGATATTCAGAAAAGCTGTGTGGAATTCATTTACGGATCTAATAAATACAACTCCGGAAAAACACCAGATACTTTAATAAAGCAACAAAGCTTTCGGATTACAAATCCTTCATCAGTGTTAGAATGCCTATACTAGATTCTAGAACCTTAATAGTCAATGAAACAATCACATGATAACAGCCAGCCTATAAAAACATAAAACTAATTACAAAAATCACTCAATTATTTTAAAATTAGTTAAAACATATACCCATATACATGTAACACACATAATACAAAATTTATAAAATATAGCATAAAACTATTTTTCATCTTACTTCTTTCTGTTTTTTAACTAGTATTGGCTTAATGGTCAGTGCATTATTCAATCCTGGTTTCATATCAGCTCATAGCCTAATTATCCAAGTGTATTCCCTATTCTCTAAGGCATTATTCAAGTCCCCATCTCTAATCTATTTATATACTATATCTATTACTCTAAATTTAAAACTATGTCCATTACCATTTTCCATTATATGCTTACTTAGAGCATTACTTTCTATTTTTTCTGCGTATACTTGACTTATGCTCTATAATACTTTTTTTAAGGTTCTAGAATCTAGTATAGACATTCTAACACTGATGAAGGATTTGTAATCCAAAAGCTTTGTTGTTTTATTAAAGTATCTGGCATTTTTCTGGAGTTGTATTTATTGAATTTGTGCATTTGGCTATAGTTTCAGTTCTATCACTCTCTCGACCTTAATTTCTTGGAATTCATTTATAGCATCATGTAAGGGAAGGATTTTTAAGAAGGTCCAGTTAAGAGATAATAGGTTAGTAATGATCATTTTTGAGTTAAACTTGGAAATGTACGTTCTTTTATAAACATGCTATTTAAGTGGACGTGTGAGATGTTGGATTATATAGATTGGGATATGATCACTGAGACATTCAGACATTGTACCCGAGGTGGTGTATTTGCTAGGGTCTGATACTAGGATCCAGTCCAACGGGGAATTTGATATCTTGCTATAATGTGTGGGGCTATTAATTAGTTGTGTCAAAACAAATACGTTCATGCTGGATATAGGGGAGTTAGAATTTATGTCCAACCAACTGACATTCACTTCATCTAGTAATACTATTTTTCGTGGAATTGTTTTGGATATCCAGTGTAATATATCTTCCACTATAGCTGTATTGTCACCAGCAGGGATGTAAAGGACAGTAATGCATATTTGTTTATAGTAGTTTAATTTTAGGAAATTTTTAAGAAGCTCTGTTGAATTGAATTTTGGTATTTGTTTCTTGTGGGGGAAATGTGGTAGTTGCTGGGAAATATTAAAGAATACCACTAGTTTTCCTTTTTATACAGTCATTACAGATGATATTATAGCTGGGAGGTGTAACTTTGGAGTAATTTATGCTGGGTTTAAGCCAAGTATCAGTTACAGAGAGAATATTAGGCTTATGTTGGGTAATCCAGGCATGTATTTCAACAGTTTTATTTCGTATGCTTATGCTTTTAAAATTTATGGCAACAAAAGTTAAATTACCTGGGTTGGAGAGTAGTGTGTGGAAGAGAATTGTCTTGATGTTCATTATGATAGGTGAGCCAGGATTAGGGTGAATGTTTAATATATTGGGGAATTATTGATACTTGTTTTTTTCTGTATTTTTCTACCTAATTTTGTTTTGGTATGAGTTAAAATGGAGTTAATCTGTCTTTATTTGGAGTAAAGGTGAGGGGCATCATTAAACAGACTCGGTGCGATGTGTGGAGAGTATATGGAGCAAGTATGAATAGATGGTTAGGACACAGTTAGAGATATGTTGAGAGCTATTATAGGGTCATGGTAGGATGGAAGATGGCCCAGTAGCAGGAGAAGAATTGAGGATAAGCATGATTAGGTAAAGGAATCTGTATGTTATAGTCGGTAGGTAGTGGGGAAGTAGGGATCAAGAAGGAAAAAGAAGTTGCAGGCTAGAAAGATTTAGTGGTCATGGAGTCTAAAATCGGATAGATGGTAGGTAGAAAAGAGTTATTTTCCATCAAGGAAGAGACTTAGGTTGCTCTCTTAGTTTACAAATACTGCATATACTGGTAGAAGTGCATTCATGGTGGCTAGGGGCCAGGATTCTTTGGTCTGATATTGTTCTATGATGCATATGGAGGGGTGTTGTGAACAGAAAGCAGCTGAAAAAACAATGAATGCAGGCAAATGGATACATGAGGGGAATAATGATGGTATCCAGGTGGTCAGCATGTAAGCAGCCCACCATAACTACATCATCCCCAGAACTAGACATTTATGATGATTTGTATTTGACAAATGAAGTGATCCATTACTTCATGTCAGACGTAATGAAGACAATACTTATGAAACTGTGTTCCTTGACAATACAATTTCAACTGATACCATGCAAGTCATGGACAACCCTTCTGTTATACTTCTTTCGTTCTTCATTTCAGTTTCTTTTGCTGAATAAAACTGTAGATTTGTACTTGCTACATCTGACTTTTGACTCTTCATTGTATGGAATATCTAAATGCAAATACATTGCTCCAATGCTCATTTTCTGTGAGTATATTGTATTTCATGGTATCAAATGAAAACTTACAAAATACTACAAAGGTGACTAATAATATCTGTTGTGTGCCTGTTACAGATCTACAGATATTTTTTATATAGTAATGTGGTTTGCATAAATATATTTCTGTACATATCTCAGGCATTTTCCATGTAGACAGCTTTTCACATGCCCAGTCATCAAAGAGGTCAAGCAAGAAAGGCTCCTCTGACAAATGAAGTAGGATGCAGCAGAGAAAATCGATGTTATTTTCCAAAAATATTATACATATGACATTTGTTAATAATCATAATACTGCAAACGTTGTCACTAATACCTTCATTCTGCTTGCTGTCAGTCTGCAGATGTTTATACTTGTTTACTGATGCAATTTGCATATTTGCATAAATATCATATTTCCATAAATATCTCTGACATTGTCTGTCTACATGTATTGTAGAATAGCATTTTACATGCCCAATCATCATAGAGCTTAAGAGTGGCTCCTCACACAACTGGGATACTGTGTAAGATAAAATCAATTTTTCCAGTAATATTATTAATATATGTCATATGTTAATACCTATATTAATAACTTGAACAAGACAGTCTTTTTATGATACTCCATGGTATCAAATAAAAGATAACATAATGTTGCAAAAGTTGTCACTAATACCTGTTGTCTGCCTATTACTAATCTGAAGGTATGTGAATTTGTTTATTAATGCAATATGTATATTTGCATAAATATCATATTTCTGTAAATATCTCCAGCATTGTCTACCTGGACACATTGTAGGACAGAGCTTCAGATTCCAATCATCACAGAGTTTAGGAATTGCTTATAAGACATGTTAGATAGTCTGCAACAGAGAAAATCTAAGTTGTTTTCCAGAATAATTAACCAACCAATGACAACGGTGGTTAAATCCCGCATTACCCACACCCAGAAGTGGGTTATTGCTATTATACTATGACATTATTTAAGCAAAGAAAATTACTTTTCTTAAATAATGGCATTGTATAATGCCTCTTTGCTGCCCTTCCGCAGCTGTCAGGCATCATGGCAGTTCTGATGTACTGCGCATGCCTACACAGTACATCAGAGCTGTGGCCAAAAGCAGGAGAAAGCAAGATCTCCGTTGCTTTTTACTGTTCGCCATGTTAAATGGGTTTAACATAGCGAGACAGCTGTAAAATAAACGGAGATGTCTGTTGCTTATTTTAAAGCTGTCTCGCCATGTTAAACCCATTTAACAGAGCGAATAGTAAAAGCAACGGAGATCTTGCTTTCTCCATTGCTTTTAAACTTGTCTCGCTATGTTAAATGGGTTTAACATGGCGAGACAGCTTTAAAATAAAGCAAGGAGATCTCCATTGCTTATTTTAAAGCTGTCTCGCCATGTTAAACCCATTTAACATAGCAGTTAAAAAAGAGGTTTAAAAAACAACGGAGAAAGCAAGATCTCCGTTGCTTTTTACACACTGTCGCTATGTTAAAGGAGTTTAACATAGTGAGACAGCTTTAAAAAGCAATGGAGATCTCATGTTAAACTCTTTAACATGTTTAAAAAGACTTATACTAATGGAAAAAGTCTGGGCGACTGGACCTTTTTCCATTAGTATAAGTCGATTTACAACGTGCACGCTGGCCAATCAGCATGCACATTTTGGAATATTAATAGGGGGTCATGGTATAAATGTTAATAATTATATTAATAACTTGAAGAAGATTTTTATATGGTACTCCATGGTAGTAAATTAAATATTACATCATGTTGCAGAGTGTCTGCTAAATTATAACTCAGAAGATATATTTGTTTAGTAATGTGAAATACATAATTACATAAATATATTTTGGTAAATATCATTGAAATTTTCCAGCTAGATACATTGTAGAATGACATTTCACATGCCCAGCCAGCCACCCACAGAGGTCAGGAATGGCTCATCAGACAAGTTTGATACTTTGTAAAAGAGAAAATCTAGGTTATTTTCTAGAAATAGTATGCATATATGCCATATGTTAATAATTATAATAAATATTATAGTAATTTGAACAAGAAGGTATTTATGTGAAGAAAATTTACACTGAAAGTTCATGTCCAGCTAATATTCCCTTATAAATATTTATATTTATTTACTAAGTAATATGACAGGATATATACCATTCAGGTTACTGAGAGGTGATCTATGCCTGGCATACAAGACATCCTCAGATCCAGCTCTGATGGACCTTTTGCACATCTACAAATTAAACAGCATCAGAACCACTAGATTCAAGGATTACATTTTGCTTGCTACATAAAGAAGACATGTTGGTGAGACAAATATGTGTCTCAGAGGATCCCCATATTCTGAAACATGTTCCCCATCCATGTGAAGCACAGTCCATCCCTAACCCTATTTAATGTAACCTTAACCAGTGGATGGGAAATCAGCAATTCACCCCAAATCTGGCCCGTGTGTTTCTGATAGGTAGAAGCAGACAGTAATGCCTGAACTAACATACCCCTCACATAATCTCTAGAAACTTCCTAACTAATAAGTGCCCATATTGCAAAATGACATAATTGGGTTGGACATGGCTCGGCTTATAAAGTCCCTGGTGGTTGTTAGTATATATATATATATATATATATATATATATATATATATATATCTATATATATCTATATATGAACCTATGCAGATATGTGAAAACTGGAATGACACCTACAAAACTGCTTTTCAGAAAAATGATGAGCACATCTATGCAAACAAAAGTCAAATTGTTAGTTGGGGATCTATCTGCTATGATAACAAGAGACATTAATACTTGCTTCCTTAATTATAATAAATGTCTCATATAATCAACTTACTTGTGCAATATAAAATTACCATTTGGTCTGGCTAACATATTAATGTCACCATTGTGAAGAGGAGTGTATGTTGAGTAACTTTCATATTTTAACATTTTTTGTAACTCCTATAGTTTTTGAGATTTATGCATTTATTTATGGGTAGGATGGAAAACTGCGGTCTCAGAATTTTAGCTCAGGTGAAAGCTGTTGAGGAAGAAACACTGTAGGTGTCAGGAAAAGTGAAATTCCAATCCGATGAAGCATGAAAGAGTTAATACAATGCTGGATTCACGCTTTGTACTGTACTGGATGCACATGTGTTTAAAAAATATCAGCTTCATGGTGGCTTAATGGTTGAAAGGAAAAAGTGCTCATATGGGAAAACAGGCAGTAACTGTCCAGATACTCCTTGTTGGTCCAGTAGCAGTGATATCCACACGGAATGCTGGGGGGTCCAGGGTTCAATCGCCAAACAATGGTGAAAGTTTTCAATTCTTATTGAGTTGTTAATACAATACAATACTAGGTTCATGATTTGTACTCCTTTCTCTAAAAGATACAGAACTATATACACATTATAATCTTTAATGATTTCTGCAATACATTTTATTTCAGAAAACTGTAGCTGGTCTTAAAGAAACAGGTATACCAACAGCTATACAATATCCAGAAAGGGGAATGATAGGAGTGCCCTTGCCAGACAAGCACAGAAGTGTAAAGGATTCTGTTTGTAGTACTAAACCTGTGTAGTCAGCTCTTCTGTATAGCTTTTTTTATTGTGTTTATTAAAAAAAAACTTTATACATAATTACTGCACTTCTTGATTTCTCCAGAAAGCCATCAGTTCACTGTTGTTTTTTGGTATACCATATACATAGTCAGGGATCAATCTTTCTACGTCAAAGAGCAAGCACAGAAACAACAGTCCAGTATCTTGAAGCAAGAGTCGTTTCACACTGCTTCCTTTGTGGAAACGGCATTTGCATTGCTGTCTTCCACACTAAGGCCCTAGACTGAGGTGCTTTTTGAAACAAACTTCTTCTAAACAAATACTACCTGTTAAAAAAGAAAATGAAGCAAACCATTTCCACAAGGCATGAGATGATTCATTACTCAGAAATCACTAATGACTGATTTGATATATGGAATGTTTTGAAACAGGCTGTTTTTTGGAAGAATTGTACATCTAGTCTATCCCCCAGATTCAGCAAGTCCTGCACAGTATGCAGGACTAGTACAGGAGCTCCAGCAGGCAATATGTCTGCCGTGCAATCCAGGAATATGCTGTTGTGACGTGCACGAGCGCTCCTGCCCTAGTCCTGCACGGACTCAGCTCCTGTACGCAAATTACCCCATTTGCAGGTGACATCCATGCAAATGAGGTGAATTTGCAATCCAGGAAGCTGAAAGCCGGCTATGCAGGACTAGTGTAATCTGCAGAAATGTACTCTGTTAGTAACCGAGTACATTTCTGCAAACTACAAAACTGAGCCATGACAGCTCCAAATAAAGGGTGGATATTATCCAGAAAGCATGCCAATGGCCAAATATATGGCCATTGGCATGGAAAATAGTTGCAAAAATAAAAAAATGAACTTTTATTTATTTATTTATTTTGCCGATCTCGGCTGTTTAAGCGTAGGGCAGAGGTACGCAAATGGGATCAGGCAAAAAATAAAATAAAAACCCTAAAATAAGCATTCTAACCAAAATCACTATTTTGCCATTATACTCAATGGCACACAGAAGATAACATGGCCAGTGAATAGTGGTTGCTAAGGGGGGAGGCTCAGTGTGGGACTTGTAACTATGCATCAGCAGGCAATGCTATGCAAATGAGGGAAATGATGCTGAATCCCAGATTACCCCTGCATGCTAGTCAGCACCCAACAGTGTAAGAGCAGGAATAGCTTGGTGCAAGCCTAGGAGTTAGCTGACATCACAGGGGGGGGTGTCAGGCATACTGTAAGAGGATTGGAGCCCTGTGTCTCGGGTTTGCCCTTAGCTTAGCAGAGCTAAACAAGGGTGTGTGTCTGAGGCTGCCTAGCATGCTTTACATTGTCTAAACACGTGTGTGCGCCGCACATCAGGTTTTAAAGGGAAAAAATAACCAGGAAATAGCAGCTCTGTGCACATTTGAGCACTGTGTTTGTGCGGTGCGCCCTCAGGCTTAAACAGGAAGGCAATGGGAAGGGAAAACAGCAGTAGGAAGGTAATCTAGGAGAACTAGCATAGCTGGCAGGTGAAATGTATCAGAATCAGCCAATTACATAGACCGCAGACCAGCCCAGCCCAGAACACTACTATAAACTATGCAAACACCGTCATACCCTACACCACCAGTGAATACAAGTGGGGGAATTTTAGCAAACAAAAACAACAAAATGACAGGGGCTGCAATAGCTCTCATACATCAACATGTGGAAGAGGCTGAGGGTGGTGAGGATGAGAATGCTGTCGACCAACCCACAGTGAGGAGACAGAGAAGAGTGTACAGACCCAGGGTAACCTACCAGGGACTACATGAGCTGGAGACAGTGGAGTGCTATAGGGTGGACAGGGACCTCCTACAGCAAATTGTTGAGCTGTGCTGGCCACGCCTCACACACAGAACTAACAGAGGGGAACCCATCCCAGTGGATACTAAGGTATGTGTAGGCCTAAGAATACTAGCTACAGGTACCTTACAAAGGCCATCTGGAGATATAATGGGTATCTCACAGGCATCAGCATCCAGGGTACTCCACCAGTCCCCAGATGCCATATCAGCATATGCCAGTGAGCACGTATATTTCCCCAACACTCATGAGGCGTTGGCCAGCAATATGCATCCCTTCCACCAAATAGCAGAATACCCTGAGGTAGTGGGTGCTATAGACTGCATGAACATATGCATCAAAGCACCACCTGGTGAGTGGGGTAGGGTCTACATCAACTGCAAGGGCTTCCCCTCCATCAACTGCCAGGTCATGTGCAATGCCCAGGGCATTATAATGAATGTGTGTGCTGGCTGCCCTGGAAGCTGTCACGATTCCCACATCTGGCACCTGACGCAGCTGTACCAGAGACTTGCCAGTGGGGACATCCCTTACAGTCATCTAGTGGGGGATGCTGGCTGCACACTGGAGCTGTGGTTAATGACACCCATCAGAAATGCAAACACACCCGAACAAGAACTCCATAATGAGGCACACGCACAGACCATAGTTGTAATAGAGTGTGTGTTTGGGATACTCAAGTCACAGTTCCGGTGCAGTGGAGCCTTGCAGTACTCCCCAGCTACATGTACTCAAATTGTCATTGTGTGTGCCATACTACACAAT
This sequence comes from Protopterus annectens, assembly GCF_019279795.1. Classification (NCBI taxonomy): domain Eukaryota; kingdom Metazoa; phylum Chordata; order Ceratodontiformes; family Protopteridae; genus Protopterus; species Protopterus annectens. Next base: position 854,905,954 of record NC_056748.1, on the reverse strand, counting down.
ATGATCCTGCGGAAACAGCTGCAGCAAAGACAGCATGGGGCAGGGCCACACAGTCCCCCCCCCACCATTGCAAAAGCCTGCACAGGCACAGAATGACTCAGAGGAGGAACAACCTGAGCCTGCCCCAGTAGGCAGAAGGAGGCATGCCCAGTATGCCCTGGCCTTGGCAAAGAGGCAACGCATAGCACATACACTGACACAGGAGGGACCCAGGGAATGACACCACTCTCTGACTCGCACATACAGTAAAAGGGATGCCAAACATGGCACTACCTGTGCTCAACCATGTGTAGGGAGTGTACTATGTGCACCCAACATAGGCAACCTCCAGCACCATCCTCAATACCGGCATACCCACAAGGTAAGTCACTCTCCTTACCAGTTGCTGAATGGAGTAGTATGTGTTGTTACTTGTATCTATAGTATGGATGTGAGCATGCAAGGGAATTGGGTGGCTGAATGGGATGCCAGCAGATAGTAGACACCTATAGTGGTACCGTGAGATCTGTAACATATACTGGTTTCACCACAGTAGCCAGTACTACACATGGAGACAAAACCCACTGCAGGAAATGTGCTGGGCCACATGTGTGTCCATATGACTCACACATGCCAGTCAGGGAGGTTCACATACCCAACAACAGTCTCAGCCCGCAGGACAGGTGTAGACAAACACAAACAAAGGCTGTGCTAAGGCTTCTGAATGATGGCTATGGATAACCTCCCCCCAGGCCTACACAGACAGACTACAGCAGGTCAGGCAGTGGGGTGTTAGTTATGAAGGGTAGGAAGTTAAAAACTGATATGTAGGTCAATCAAACCTAAGAGCTGTAGTACACTGATATGCTTTTAGTCAGCATGATATGCAAGAATACAGAATGAAATGAAGTACCTGACATACCAGTACAGTCATAGCAAATATGTACAAGTGTCAGGTGTGCCCCCCAATCCTATGTATAAATGTAGAAACAGTCAGGTGTGCCCCTCCAATCCTGTGTAGAAATGTAGAAAGAGACAGGTGTGCCCCCCAATCCTATGTAGAAATGTAGAAACAGTCAGGTGTGCTCCCCCCAATCCTATGTAGAAATGTAGAAACAGTCAGGTGTGCCCCCCAATCTATGAAATAAAGTAAAACAGTCTGTGCCCCCCAATCCGATGTGCACACGTTGTAACAGTCAGGTGTGCCCCCACAATCCTATGTAGAAATGTAGTAACAGTCAGGTGTGCCCCCTCCAATCTGATGTAGACATGTAGTAACATGTATGTGTAGATATAATACCAGTGGAGCACAGATGACCTGAGGTGGCCAAGGTAGCATGATAGATTGAAGCATTTGTACAATATGCAGGTATGCGTGTGTTAGGTTGGTGTGTTTCATATTGTGTGAGAGTGGTCAGTATGTATGCATGTTGAGGTTTGACCCAGTGGCCATTGCCCACTACTGCCGATGACAGGGCCAAGTCCTCACAACTGCAGTGCCAAAGACAATTCCCCCCAGTATAACACATGCTAGCAGTAAGAAATTGTAAATGTATGGTGGTAATATGTATCACCATCTGAAAGATGGACATGGCATGACTGTTGGGCAAGATATACAAGCAATACACAGGGAAAAGTACACCAGATATACAGTATATAATGTGTAACCATGAAATGGACACACCTTTGGAATTGTACATACAGGTATGCATCACATTATCTGGGCTTGTAGTAGGGAATACCAGTATCATCTGGCTGAACACTTGCAGATCACAAAGGTGATAGGACTGATGAATTGGGAAACAGCTGATGTCCCTGCACAAGCCAGCTAACTGGACTGCCCCATGCATATCTGTGAGTTAGATGCAAGTAGTGTCCATTGCACACATGCACCCAGCTCACCCAAACACCACCCACAGTTACCTCTCTGGTCATATTCCTGCTGTTGGGAATGGGTACAATATGACCCCCACCTGTGTATGGCAATAGCAAAAGAATACAGCATACAGTGCAGGTGCCCCATGCCAACATCCACACCACCTGATCAATACTGATAGACAGTATTGGCATGAACACCTCGCACACCTACCCTGTCACCCCAGGGGAATATACTGTATGGCAGTCTGGGACAGTACAACTGACAGAATGCAACAGCCTGCTACAGCTGGCCTGCATCACCACCAAATGGCCTACAGGCCTCCACCAAAGGCCTGTATCTCACCCATACTGCCAATGTATGTTATGTCATGGACACCCAAATAACATAACACACTCCACATAAACCATATGCAAGGCCATGTGAACATACCACAGTAACATGTCCACCAAGTCCCACTGCATGAACTGTGGACCAAGACCAAAACACAGCTGTGATGAGGTGATAACTATAGGGAAAGTATCAGAGAATATATGCATAATGTATGGAAGATGATAGAATAATAGAGGAGGGGTGGGAGCATGGGTAGCATGGAATGTGCAAGGTCCGACACACAGCCATGTGCACATACTTTCCCTGGCTGCAAACACAAAAATGGGTGGCTACAAAACTGTCTGTACATCACAATAGGGGTAATGTCCTAACTTATGACGCCTGCCTCTCGGTAACCTGTGTGAATCTGTACAGCTGTGAGGTATTGCCACAGCAAGATAGGGCCATATTGTCATGTTGATGGATGTACAAGTATGGGATCCCATGCCAGCACTGTACCAAGGTGCTGAACTGGATACACAGACCGAGCAGCAAATGTCTGCAGCTCCCCCTCCAGAATGGCATAACTTTCCATGAATATGTAGGTGTCTGACCACAATACTGGACACAGCTGCATTCACCCTGTGTTCCCCAGGACATCACTGTGAGAAAAAATGTCCACCTGATATTACTTGAGGACATAAAGCATCACATTGTATAACAGTATACATGTCTGAATATCTCTGCTAACACCAGTACCATGTAGCAGAAGCAGCACAAACACAATCACCTACAGTAACCCACTATCCCTTGCACAGTTTGACCCCATATTGCCAACTGATCTACAGATATCCTGCAGAAACAGTTTGCTAACTGTAGGTGTAGAACACAAAGGTCTGCACTGGAGTACAAACTACCTGGAATGGATCCACACATTCAATATAAAAGGGCATACTGGGCATGCTCACACACTTAGAGAAATGAAGGCAATGTCAGACAACAACATACAGAAAGGTCATACTGAGCATGCCTAAACAAATGAAGCCAATGTCTGCCAACAACAGTGGATCATACATATCTGACAGTTGCAGATGTTAGTGTATACACTCCTCAGTATGCACCAGTCATGCTTTGCACACACACTGGATAGGAATACACACATATATCCAAGGACAACAGACTATAATATGCCAAAAGGACACATACATAGATGTGTGGAAGAGAGTGATGGTGGCAAGGAGCCTTCCATCATGAGGCCTGTCCCACCCAGCACACAGCCAAATGGCGACAACCACATGATGTGTAACTGTCACTCACTGTAGAAATTAGCCACTGGTATCCCTCAGCATTACAGACTCTGTGGTGCAAGTGCTAGCTGTGCAACATGACTGTACAAGGCAGTAGTCATCTAGCAGTTGTATACAAGTACCTATGGAATATAAACCTGTGTGTGCCTGAGTGTGGTGTGTCTACCTGTAGATGAATGGGTTATGGCCCATGCATTCATACTGCCCTCCCCATACCCTACTATGACAAGCATGTGGATGTATTTCACTTTGGAATATACCTTTGGGAAAGGTGTAGCCCAGTAATCTCCATGGCATGTCCTATAACTGAGTAATGCTGTAGTGTGATAAACTTGTTAGGTAGGAGTTCTAATTCCAGACATGGCAACTCTGTGTGTGTGTGTTTGTCTTTGTCTGTGTAGGGAGCAATGCTTTTTAGGCTAGGCACACTCACTACAATTCAAATGCCTTACTTTGTCAAGGTTGTTGATGTCATTCACTTTGAAATACACCTTTGAGAAAGGAGTAGCCCAGTAATCTCTGTGCTGCATCTTATAACTGCATAATGCTGTAGTGTGATAAACTAGTTAGGTAGGAGTTCTAATCCCGGGCATGGCAAGTGTGTGTATGTGTGTGAGTGTGTCTCTGTCTGTGTAGGGAGCAATGCTTTTTAGGCTAGTCACACTCACTACAATTCAAATGCCCTACTTTGGCAATGCTGCTGATGTCATTCACTTTGAAGTACATCTTTGGGAAAGGAGTAGCCTGGTAATCTCCGTGGCACGTCCTATAACTGTGTAATGCTGTAGTGTGATAAACTAGTTAGGTAGGAGTTCTAATCCCGGACATGGCAATTTTGTGTGTGTGTGTGTGTGTGTGTGTGTGTGTGTGTGTGTGTGTGTGTGTGTGTGTGTGTGTGTGTCCATCTGTGTAGGCAGCAATGCTTTTTAGACTAGTCACACTCACTACAATTCAAATGCCCTACTTTGGCAAGGCTGCTGGTGTCAGTCACTGTGAAAAACACCTTTGGGAAAGGAGTAGCCCAGTAATCTCTGTGGTGCATCCTATAACAGTGTAATGCTGTAGTGTGATATAATACTTTGGTCGGGGTTCTATTCCCACCCATGGCAAGTGTGGATGTTTGTGTGTGTGTTTCTTTGTCTGTGTAGGGAGCAATGATTTTTAGGCTAGTCACACTCACTACAATTCAAATGCCCTACTTTGGCAAGGCTGTGATGTCAGTCACTGTGAAAAACACCTTTAGGAAAGAAGTAGCCCAGTAATCTCTGTGGTGCATCCTATAACAGTGTAATGCTGTAGTGTGATATAATACTTTGGTAGGGGTTCTATTCCCACCCATGGCAAGTGTGGATGTTTGTGTGTGTGTTTCTTTGTCTGTGTAGGGAGCAATGCTTTTTATGCTAGTCACACTCACTACAATTCAAATGCCCTACTTTGGCAAGCCTGCTGATGTCATTCTCAGTGAAATACACCTTTGGGGAGGAGTACTCCAGTAATCTCATGGTGCATCCTATAACTGTGTAATGCTTAGTGTAATAAACTAGTTAGGTAGGAGTTCTAATCCTAGACATGACAAGTGTGTGTGTGTGTGTGTGTGTGTGTGTGTGTGTGTGTGTGTGTGTGTGTGTCTGTGGGTGTGTGTGTGTTTCTGTGTGTATGTGTGTCTGTGTTTTTCATTCGTATCCTGTGTGGAGGTGGCTGTGAATGTGCAACAACTGGAGTGGGTTTTGCAAATCCCTTATATGGTGGCCCTATTATATGTCACAGTGTCCACCTTACAAGGATAACAGATGTGAAATAGCTGAGAGGCTAGGGTGCCAATCCATACCTCTACATGTGACATCAAGGCATGACAAACAAAGTTAGCAACCCTTGTATTACCCAGGGAACACTTTCAACCCATGTCTCATACACAAATGCACTTGCCTAGGCAACAACCACAATGCTGGTAGTACCCTGCATATTGCCCACAGATAGTAACCATGGTGTGATTGCAGGTGCCTACAGAGGGCATGGCACCCTATCCATCAGTACAGTAGGCATGTACATGCAGACAGTGTGCTTTCACTATGTTCCCCACTGGCTACCTGCAACACCTGTGGTGCCATCAAATGTGACCCACAATGGACATACCATGCCTTAAACACATGCCCTGTATGGACAGATGCCACAGACACCAAGGAATACCTGTATCATGCTATCAATGTAGGTGCAGGGTCAACCTGCTGTCCATTACCAGTTCCCGCCACGAGGCCTGGACTGGCACATCTGATGATAACAATCTGTTTACACAACATGGGCCAGACACCTCAGGTACAGTTCCACATGTCACTGTACATGCATGTGGGACGTGTGCACATCCCAGACAGCATCCATGTCATGGACTAAAGAACACATACATGGCAAGCATTGCACAGTAATGGCCACACACAATAGTTACCCAGGTGACTGGATGGGGAATACAATAACCACCTGTGTGGGCTACTCCAGACACTACACCCCTGAGCCACACTGCAGACCATTGTCATGTGGCCTGATGCCAAGGTATACCCTTCACCTAGCCTTATATAGCCATCTGGCATAGTCAGCCACTATACACCTGTGAAAACAATGCATGCATGCATGTCAGTACTGGCACCCTGTGTCTGTGTGTGGTGTATGATGCTTTCAACCACATTCACACTCACTACACCTCCCATTGGCATACTGAAGCATGCTGTCTGATGTCAGACACTTTCACATACTCTTTGCCCAAATAACCTCCGGATAACCCTGTGGTGCATGAGATACCTGCACATTACAGTATTGTGGCAAACTAACTAGTTAGGAAGTGTATACCTGATCCTGCCAAGTGTGTCAATGTGTGTGAGTCCCTGAGGGTGTGTGGCTGTGTTGATGCTGACATCTGTTCATGTGGACAGGCACGTGTACTACACCTACTGTATCACTACCATATCACTGTTGCAGATGTCACTCACCATCACATATATGTTTGGACAGCTCGTCAACATGTAAGCTATGCGGCACATGCAATAACTGCATAAACATGTGATAGCAATACATAGTCAGGGGTTTGAAATCCTGTACTGGTAGGTGTGTGACACAAACATGCTTAGGTTTTACTTTCCCACCCCCTCCCGGACTTACTTTGCCTCTGTCTGGTTATCTCACTCCTTCCTGATGGGTGTGGAGAACTTCACCTGCTTTGCTTAGGCAGCAGCTTGTGTTTTGTAAGTGATGCTCATGATCAGCTGATGGCCTCTGCATGAATTGCAGCTCTCCTTTAGCTGATTGCACATAGAACAGCTGTGGTAACATTCCCATAGCCAATTGCATGGAAACAAACTCCAATATCTAGGAACATCATGTTGGTGTTGGGCCTTTTCATTCACTGTGAGCAGGACCTAGATCTGGTGTTTGGCAAACAGCATCACGGATGGATTTGGGATTTACCTCTAACAACATACACTGTGGAAACAGGCCAACACACAGGAGGGGTATGTGCCTGTCATGACTACAGAATGTAAGTGTTGCTATTCTGCATTTGGAGTAATATCAGTTTAACAGGGTGTGTGTGTGGATATGGCTGGTCTACATGTTTTAATACTGTCATGACAGTGCTATTTTTTTGAGGAAAACCCCATCTGTAGGGTCATCTGCAGACTGGGCAGTGTGTGGTGCCTTTTGTTTCTTGTGTTACTCACAGAACACCTACCTGAGAACTGCCGAAGCATAGTGTGAAGATTGCAGTCAGTACATGGTGGCAGCCATGAAAGTTATGGATTTCATATCCCTCTTAGGACATACGTCACAACAAACCCTGTTACAACAGTAAATGTATGAGGTTATCACAACATGTCAATATTGGCCCTGTGTTTGTGCCTCCAGCCACAACTCTGTTAACCTTTGCACATATGTCATGCAGTAAGAGGTGCATATGTTCTGCACACCATTATCTATTGACATCATATCTAATAACAAGACAGTGAGATATCAGACTACTACACATGTTATGTATAGTAGGGGTTATATTTGAGGACATAACCTGGGCATTCTGTGGTTGTGTGTACAGTACTGAGGTATTTGTACTTATGGTGATTGTTGACAGTGTGTGTATTGTGAATATGTACCTTGGCCTGTGTACAGACTGGAACACACCTCACCCTACATGCTGTGTGGTGTGTGCAATGAAAGCCACACACTTCAGTAGCAATACATACCTATGTAGGGGTCAAGTCCCAGTATTGCCAAGTAAGAGTGTGCGTGTATGTGGATGGGTCTACATCAGGTTGCAGATTATACATTTCCCAGTGGATCACCTGTCCATGTGGCACAGGCAATAACTGTTATACAAACCTGTGACATGTGTTCAACTATACCCTAGATATGTCACAGCCATGGTGTCACCACAGTGCCATACCCCTTGTGGAATATGACTGCAGACCATCCTCCTGCTGACACATGTACACCTACAACACAAATGGATAACATCATGGAAACCACAATTAACCAGTGTTACTAACAGCTATAATGCATCATTGCTGGATGGCTACACTACCTGACATGTATGCATAAAACTTTACTGCTGACAACATGTTACACTGCAGTACTTTGGTACACTGCAGTACAGTCACTGTGTGCATCAGAACCATATTAGCCTGTCCCTGCATCGATGTTATGGATGGCAGGAATGTGGCACAGATATTATCATATGCACAGGGTGTGTTGTTGGTTTGCTAGAGGCCGAGAGTGGGCCATACATTTGATAACATGTGTGTGGGTGAGGGGTGTAATGAGGTGAACTGTGCATGGTGATGTGGTATGTGTAGGTATGGGGTTGCCCTAGGTGTGTTCGTATAGTGTGAGGGTATGCATGCACACAGTTCTGCTATGTGGCTGCCCTACACAGGTGTTTATGAACAGCTGCAGACCATACCTGGCAGGGTGTACAGTTCACTGCCTCCAGCCACAGACATGTGGACTGTATCTGCCAGGGGTTCCATGGGCACGTCCAAGTACAGACCTCGATGTGCTACTCTCCCCTGATGATGACAGATGTCTGCTGGAACCAGGTCCCTCCTGGGGCTGGCCAGGACCACGTGCTCATGGTCTGCTGTGGTGAGGTGTGGACAGCACCCCCCCCCCACAATGCTGGTGCTAGTACTGCCACTACGGGATCTCCTTGGTGTCCTAGCACGTCCATGTTGACTGCCAGCTGTTGGTGTTGCTGGCCTACATCCATGTACTCCCACCACATGTTCAAGCAATGACAAACCACTGTCAATGAAGGCTATCATCTCACCAGACCATCTATCCATGAACTCAGTATAAGCACGGATGGCACCAGACAGTTCATGGAAGTTGTTGCTTGCAGATGTGAGAGCAGCCCTCTGCAGTCTCAGGCCCTGTCTGGTGTAACATTCCATACATGCCTGTGCTGCCATGACAGCCTGAAACATGCACCTGGTGGTACCAGTTGTGGCGTGTCTGCCAGGGGCATGATGACCAGTGGCCCTACCACGAGCACCATGGGACATCTGCCTATGTGGTGCCTTGCTGGACATCCGGCTATGCCTGCTGTGACCAGAGAGAGTAGGCATGGTTACCACACTCTCCTGTGGACTGCCAATAAACACCAGCTGCCCCTCCGCTATGGCCACTGGTGATGGGGTATGTATAGGCACTGAAACTGTGTGCAGGGTTTGGGTGGCTAAAAGGGGGATGTCAAATGGCAGCACTGTTTCAGCCCCTGACAACCCCATGTGTACCTCAACAGTGCTATCATCATCTTCGGTGTCTGTATGGACACCAATGTCAGATTGCATGCAGGAGGGACCCTGACCCACCTCGCCACTTGTGGGGGAAAACAAGAAATGCAATTTAAGACCTGTATAGCATTGCATAACAGTACACACACACACAAACACACACACACACACACACACACACATCACCTTAATACCTAACTGTCCGTGACTTTACAGACAGTCCCACATTTATTCCCATGCGTTCTCCATCCCGCATCACACTTGGTAACATACACTCATTAATACCACTCATTAACATATCATTCATCTAAATGCCTAGACAAGTGATCACAGCACAAGACCTGTTACTCCATTACCTCCCTGACCTGAGTGGAATGGTTTTACATGGCCTCACTGCTGTCATTAAGTGTTTACCCTGTGTATGTCTGGACATTGTGAACGTGGCCCCTATATGTGAGGGGCTACTATGTACACTCCATAATATCACACACTGGTGTATCACATGTAAGTATTACTCAGTACATGCCAGATATGCTGCTCAATCAATCTATCATGTGACAAGTGTAATATATGGATACACTCCCTGGTGTTGTCTAGTAATTCCCCAATGCATCTGTAGTGCTGCATATGTGGGTTGTCAGTCACCTCTTTGCTGAATGCAATATTAAGTGTATACCTGGTGTCTACCTTCCCTCCCAATGCATGTTCCATGCTACAGACCTTATTATACTATCAGCTGTCCTGTGATTGCATACATGACAAGTATTCCCGGTGTGTCATATGTCAGTCCATGTCCATGTACTGCACAATCCCAAAGGGACGTACTACTGTATGAACAACCCCATAATCACACATGTGTATACATGGACACCCACACAAACACACACACATGCACACACGCATCCTACATGCATCAACCTCCCTCCACTTCACCAGAGTGACCCTACAGACAAAATAACCACCCACTGACACACACACATGCATATACAGGTGAGGTTGCACAGTGATAGTACACACAGTCCTCCTATTAACCATCTGTCAACATGCATAACATATGGTACACAACAGCATGCAGTGCAGCTATAGTCAATCCATGCTAGCAACGGTATACATGTGTGTGATGCATGTGCTGTGTTAGTAGTTGATGCCCCTTCCCCTGGATACCACTGAACCCATGTACATAGCATTGCTGTGCACCTGTTCTGCACCCTGCCATGTACTGTGCACCAAACCTCACAGGTGTACAACCCATTGCTGAATGTGCAGTACTGTGTCAGTTATGTCAGCTCTAATGCTCACAGCCCCTATGTTTTTCATCAACACATACCTGGGATGATATGTGGACAGAAGTAATTTGTGAATGCTTGCTGTCTGATTTACAGATCTCAACATCAGCAGACCATGTATGACCAATCCAATACTATTACACTGACCACCATCAGAGCATACCATGGCTATGGGGAGTGTACACACCCTTATTGATATGATGCACTGTTATTTGATCTGCCATGGGACCACATCACCGCATATATTAACAGTACACGAGCCTAATATGTGACATATGTCCTGTACATTCACATGCAGTGTCTACAGAATGTGTTAGGTGTGTGGATGCTGACCATGATACATACTCTCTGTGTGTGCATAAGTGTGCACACCCTTATCATGATAGTTTGTTACACCTATTGTTATGTGTACTACAGCAGTCACTACTCCTGGCAGGGATATACTAGCATGGGCCATCTGCATTTCACAGTGTATGTTCAGTCTACCCTACACATGTCCCCCAAATCTGCATGATTGCAAGGTCTACTCATGTGCACATCCCTTGGTGTTCACACACTGCCATCACTATTGCTGTGGGGGTAGGGTTACGTCTGCCACAGTTCCTGAACCTAACTGTGTGCAGATACAGCCATTCTTAGCATCCTTAGGATCCCTGCTGCAGTTCACTGGTGTGTCATGCTGATACCCCCTCCCTGTCTTTTTGCAGATGCTTGACAAGTAAGGCCTATACATGTGTGTCAGTTTGCAGTGTCCCATACACTGAACACCACATGTTACAGCCTAGTCCCAGCCTAGTCCCAGCTGATAATGTGGACCACAGTAATATGTTATGCCATAGTGTAGCTCTGTAACAGTTGCCCTTGTACTACTGGTATATACACTGTTGTTGCACTGTATACAGGTGATGTTTCACACATGTCCCTACTGTAGGCCATGTTGCCCACCATTATGTTACTCACTGTGGACACATTCTGCAATGTCAGGATGTTAGTTATCTTGCAGGTGTCTGATATACTCTTCCAATACCCCATCATTGTCAGTACTGTGATGCGGTGCATTTAACAGCAACAATGCGTGCACATGTACAGCATGCATTCTAGGTAGGTGTGTTAGATGTGTGCATGGAATATACCATAGCCATTACATGACTGGTGTATTGGCAAGCATCAACATAAACCATACTCACCGGCTACAGGCTGCTGCCTTGCTGGTATACAGGAGGGACCTACATAAGAGGGTGAGAGATGCAAAGTCAGTGGCCACACCTGTGGCATTGCTACAGGGTGGGTGTAGCATTACAGTACATCAACAGTACATGTCCACAATACTACCATGTATACCCATCTGTTTATTACTACTATGCAGCAACAAACTATATCTATGACATGTCAGATATACATGATCTACCTGTACAGATGTGGATGCATACACAACAGTGGTCTACTGATGTGCCCTGTGGCCTTACCTGCATGCTCCTCAGCCGGTGTGTGGGTAGCAGCCACCTTCACAATGGTGTCCGGCGGTTGGCTGTGCGGACAGGCAAATGCCACGAGGCTAGTGAGGAGCTCCTCAACACGTGTGAGTGGGGATGGATGGCATGACCCCCCCATTGCGAGGTGATCCCCCCAAACTGCAGCAGCATGCTGATGGGCATTGCGAAGCAGGTCAGAACAATGATGCTGGACCTGCTCATAACTGCAGTTGTGCAGTCCGACATCATTAACCCTGTGGACTAGGTCGTTCCACAGGGTGGTCCACTCCTGCTGCTCATGGGTGGCCCAGCCAAACAGGACATGGTAGTGCTGGATTAGGTGGTTTAGTACTATTTCATTCTCAGCAGCTGAGTAAGCAGGGAGCCATCCATGTGACATCTTCCCTGAAAGACATAAAGATGGAAACAGGTCCGAGCAACTCATACAGCAAGGTTACCAAAGTTCTTAATACACATCTCTGTCACCCCCCACACCATATCAGCAATAACAAACTTTACCCACAACTCAATAGGTATGGCTACAGCTTACCTACCAGTGGGACAGATATTGTACTGTACAACACTTTGTGCTATGTATGCTTGTTATGTGATTGCTGCACATCTGACATTCTGTGTTATTGGGGATATCTATACATGCTGTTGGACATGTTCTGGGATTGTATAGACTATTACACACATATTTTCTACAACAGTGACACAATAGCATGTTTAGGGAGTATTTGCCAGTAGAACCACCTCTCCAAACTCATCTGCCCATGTTACCAGGCCACACCACATGTGGGACCCACCCTGAGGCCTCCTCATGTATTGGTCCAGCACTACCTTCAGGTGGATCCACCTCAGGTTATGTTGCCCCCTCGGGGGCACACACAGACATGATCTTGTCCCCTGAGGTCAGGTCCAGGGTCTGTTCCATAGCGGGCTCCACAGACACATGTGGGATGTGCTACATCACCTTGAGACACCCAGTACACATTCACAGGGTCCACATTCTCCTCCTGCTCAGCCTCCAGGCCAGGCACCTTCAGGATGTGGACTGCTGTTGTGAGTAGCAGTGGGTTGGTGGCTTGTTCCAATTGTGTCCATATTGGGGCCCATGGGGCTTCCACATCATAGAACACACACACCATCCAGGGTGTTTACCCACCACATGTGTCACATACCACCCCTGTAGGCTGTCCTCTGTATCTACCAACCTGGATCACCTCCACATCTATACCTGCCATACTTCCCCATAGTCCCATTCCTTATTTCACAGACAAGGGCAATGTGGTCCCAACAAGTGGTTCACATGTGGCAAACCCATCCATGTTGCACACACTGACAGCTGTATATATATATGTGTGTATTGCTATATGTGCTGTTCCCTCACACATAGCATGCAGCACTGTGGTGGTAATGTAGGGGACATGTATTTATATACATGTATGTGTGTATGTGTTTGTATATATGCTGACATGTGCATATAGATATATATCTATATATGTGTAGATATATATGATGTTATAGATATGTGTTTATATATATATATATATATATATATTTCTACATATGGGTATCTGTATATCTGTGGACATATATATATATATATATATATATATATATATATTTCTACATATGGGTATCTGTATATATATATATATGTGTGTATGTGTGTGTGTGTGTGTGTGTGTGTGTGTGTGTGTGTGTGTGTGTGTGTGTGAGTGTGTATCTGTGTATATGTATCTTAGGAATGTTGATTGCTTCCACATTGTACATTCCCCATGGTAGCCAGACTGTACTGCATGATATGTTACTGATACCAGCCTGACATCATACAGGTAGGATGGAGTACTGCTAACATCTTGTGCCCATGTTAAGTCAGCTCCTGGTTATGGGATTTGCAACAGTTGGTATTGTATCACAGGGTAGACATGTTTGGCTGTAGGGGGGATATCTATACGTACAAGACGTATGTTGCTTGGGCCCTCTCACCCCCATTAATGGTGCATGTGGTCATATCTATAGATATATGTCTGTATATACATATATAGATATATATTTATGCTTACTTATATATATATTGGTGTGTGTATATATATATATATATATATATATATATATATATATATATATAGATACATACACATATATATATATATATATATATATATATATATGTATATGTAGACATATATATCTATAGATGTATGAATATATATACATATATCTATAGATATATATATATATATCTATATATATATATATATATATATATATATATATATATATATATATAGAGAGAGAGAGAGGTATATATCTATTTAGTTATAAATATATATATACACACACACACACACACACACACACACACACACACACACACACATATACATCTACATGTTTAAATACATTTCCTGTACTATAGAATAACTGTGCTGGATGATATGTTTGTGAAAACATCAGGGTTATGTATATCTCACATGGCTTAATGGTAAATCACTTTGGCTATGGTGTGTAGGGTCTTGGGTTCGAGCCTTGCAGAGGCTCTTTATTTTGTTGCTGGTCAGAACAAAGGCCATTGGATACAGAGCGATTAAGGCACTTTTAAGCAGTTGTAAGCAGGTTTGCGCAGAGGTAAGCACTGCTAACTTCTGGTTACAGTTTCTTATACTCAGCTTCTCAGTTACTTAACTTGTGTAGGCATTGCTTACCCCATGCAAACAGGCTTAAACCTGCTTACTGCTGCTTAAAAGTGCTTACTCCCGCTCAGCCCCATGCTAATTTCTTTAAAAGAAAAGTAAAAAGGGTTGATGGGAAAGTGGTGAAAAAAGGGCACAAAGAGGGTAAGACAGTAGGGAAAATAGCTAGGCATGTGCAGGAAGGGTGTAGGAAAGGTCCATAGCTGCCCATTTCTTCTACGGCAACAGCTGTGCATATACACTGAATATGGAGGTAAATTTGGACTATCAAACCCCTGGGAGAGGGGTGAGGACAACATAAATTTGTTGTGATGCCAATTAGACCAGATTACATGTGTCCAGTGGACATGTGTGCGAAATGGACAGCTATGTATGGGGCGAGATTATTTTGTGGGAACAGATTGCCCTTTTTTTTTTCAGGTGAGAGTGGAATGTTGGGGAGGGGTAGTAGGTATATTTGGGGAGGTAGGTTCGGTAGGTTAACAGACAAGACAAACAAGATGCATACAGGGGCAGTATATGACACATGTGGGGAGTAAACACCTTGGATGTGGATGGGTGTTTGGAAGTCGCAAGCCCATGAGCCCCCAAATGGAAACAGTGGTATTGAGGTCACCAACCATGGGCAGTCATCACTGCACCTTCACGGCCCCAAAGGTGGCTGTGCTAGGGGCTGTGTAGGAGGGGCAGACTCACCCTCTAATTGCACCACTCGGCCCTCAAGTTGGCATAGCTGGTCTCAAAACTCCAGATCGAGCTCCCTACGCACCATGGCCCGGACATGTCGACAGGTGACAGGTTCCTCTCTGCACACACTCACAGGGGGGCAAGCCCCATTCCCTGCAGTGGTTCTACCCAAAGGTGGCACAGAGCCAACAGAGGAGGTGGTCCCAGGCTGGGCCCCAGATGTGCTGGTGCCCAGTGCATGGCCAACTGAGGTGGGACAGGTGGGTCCGCTGGGTATGGCCTTCCCATACGAGCTATGTTGTAGCAGGTTTATGACAGATATGGGTTAGGTGTAGTCAACAGCATTCAGGATTAGTTTTAACAGCATGCATAGGTATTCCCATTAACCCAAAACACCAGATTTAAAACAGTTGCGGAGCAAGCAGAACCCATGCATATATGGAACAACTGTGGGCATTACAACAGCATGCAGGTTTCATTGATGACAACAGGCCACCAGTATGGGCGTATTTTAACATGGCACATGCATAGAAACAAATGTGAATATTTATAAACCATTGGGACATATGTCCCAACAAGAGTTTTGAGTGTACACATACCGATTGAGGTGTCATTGGGTTATTTTTGCACATATGGTAGGGGTGAGACAGACAGAGAGAGTTCAATTAACAACTGATATATCCTTGTAGTTTTCACAACATACAAGCGAAATGACACTATAAGAGCCGACAACTTTAAAATAAAACGGATTTAATAAAAGTTAGCGCTTTCAGCGAAGATAGTACTCCGCCTTCTTCAGACAAACAAGAGTAATTAATCCCAAAAACATTTATAAGTGTTTAGTAACAATCCAATGACCAATCAAATAAAAGTGCATTTAAGCTACCTTTTTCCATGGCAACCTTAAAGAAATGTGTTAATTAAATAGCACAATAAAAAACTGACAATCCGACTAAAATTTATGACAATACATTCCTACTAAGACAACTGATGAACATACAGACCAGTAAAAATGATTTATATAAATCACTATCAAATTGATTAAATTAATCAGATATGTCAAAAGGGAAATGGTAAAGGATATTATAGTTCAAATAAAATGTATAAAATTCATTAAATAATACATCATAAGAAATGAATTCCCAAATAACATACAAGGCTTCAACATATCAAATATATTACAGTAATAAAAATTGTTACTATTATGTAACTTATTAACATAAATATGAATCAAAACTAATAGATGATTATTAATTATTCGTACATAGGCACCTCGAAACACATTTGATATTTGAACCAGAATTAATGTTAATAAACATGAATGAACATAAATATAATAAATACTTGTCATCTTTGTAAAGAGAGCCACCTCAACACACATTTAATAGATAAACTGTCATTAATACCCGGAAAAATGTGTGCCCTAGTTCTTATCTGCCACATGAGTTCATCTATCTCCAATTGTAACTGCCAAGCTCCACCCCGGATGTCAACTTCCCTGTATTGTAGAATTACAAATTTAAACTCATGTCCATCATGCTCAATGCAATGCTTAGCCAAGGCATTGTTGATATCTTTTTTAGTAATAGCATATTGATGCTCATAAATTCTTTGTTTTAATCTACGCTCAGTTTTTCTAATATAAAAGGCGTTACAGAGGTTACACAATGCTGCATATGTGACGCTCTTAGTCTCACAATTATAATGACTGGTAACCTTATATATTTTGTTGTTAATAGAAAATTGGTTACCCACCTTGATATGCTTGCATTGAGCACAAAAGCCACATTTAAACATACCAGGGACTCTGTTAATACTTGACTTCTTTTTCTTTTCTAACATCCATTTTAAATTTTGACCTCTCCTATAAGTAATTTTTGGATCCCTTCCCAATATTTTAGACAAAGTATCATCATTTCTGATAGTATCCCAATTCTTATTCAAAACCTCCTTAATTAACTGGTAATCAAAGGAGTATGTACATAAAAAACTAGTATAATACCCTCTATTACTGACATTTCTGATTGAACTTGAATCGTCTCCTCCCAGTCCACAATCCTCTGGAACTTCATTAACCCGATGAGTAGAATTACCTAATAAAGGGGTAAAATGACCTCCGATACATTTAGAAGTAACCTCCCTGATAATACTGGTGATTAAACTGTTAGGGTACCCTCTATGAATGAACATCCTTTTTAAACGATCTCATTCCAAATCATAATCACATGCGTCTGTGATCATTCGGGCTGCCCTCACAATTTGTCCTTTTACCACTGCTTTTTTCTGATGATACGGGTGATTGCTTGTGAAATGTAAAAAGGTATTAGAATACATGGGTTTTCTGTAGATTAAACTCTTGAATCTACCATTCATCCTATCATTAATCAAAAGGATGTCAAGGTAGTTTATTTCAGTTTCCCCTACATTATAAGTAAATTCCAGAAATTCCGTGAACTGTGTAATCTTAGCAATAAATGCAGGAATAAGCGACTTATCACCTTTCCAAATACAAAAAATGTCATCCTGGTACCTTGTGTACCAGGTGACATGTTTTTGAAACAACTCTTCCATGAACAACTTGTTGGTTTCCCAATATGCCATAATGGCATTGGCAAAGCAACCCCCACAAGGAGAGCCCATTGCAACCCCTGATTTTTGTAGGTAAAATTGTCCCTCAAACACCATGAAGTTGTTGGTCAACACAATTTCTAATAATGCCTCAACTAGATAAATAATATTATCACTAGCCTTTTTTGAATACATGAATTCTCTAACCCAATTCATTCCTGTTTCCTGGGGTATTACTGTGTACAAATCTTTGACATCTATTGTCAAGAAAAGTACTTCAGCTGGATATTCCAATTTATTTAAGTTGTCCAAAAAACTCCACGAATCCTTGCATATCTGCTGCTCACTTTCTATGAATGGTTTTAACACGCTATCAATAAATTTAGCGCATGCATAAGTGATTGACCCTCTCCCGTCAACTATAGGTCTGAAAGGACGGGCAGTTATTGTTTTATGTAATTTGGGAGAACCAAACAAAGCAGGTGTTCTAGGGGCAATCATAGACAAGTACTGATATATATCAGTATCAATTGAACCTTCTAAGAATAGATCATCTAACCTTCCTTTAATTTTCTTATGTGCCACATTAACTTCATTCAAAGTGACCTGGATATAAGAGGATGTATTGAGATGCTTGGACATATAGTCAACATAGACACAATCGTCCATGAATACCAGGCCACCCCCCTTATCTGGCTTCATCACCCTAATGTTACAATCCTTCAGCAAATTAACAAAATCATGCTCTAAAGTTGAAATATTACATTTAGACTTATGGTGCTTGTATATTACTTGATTCTTAATAGCCCATAAATCAACTTCGCACATCTTTTCAAGAGTGTTCAAACCAGGATGGAGGGGTGGATTAAATAAACTAGAAACCCGTAAGGTTTTTACTGTACCGGAATTATTCCCCATTAACAAATTAAGATTAAGCTTCCGGACAAAAATTTTTAAATCAATAATTGTTTTGACAATATCCATACTTCTTCCAGGGACAAAAGTTAAATCCTTTGATAAAAAATCCACCATGTCTGGTTGAATGTCTAAGGCTGTATAATTGTATATAACAAATTCATCGTCATTACTTTTGTATAGACGGGGTTTGATACCAAAGTCTTGATTAAAAACTATCTCCTGCGTGTTCGTCTCCTGTTCCTTGAAGTATTCTGCTGAAAGGTGGACTGACGCTTGTTCCTCTGGCCGTTCATAACCGGCCGAAAAACCTGTTGATTCTGAACGTCTGCACCTTGCATATTATCAGCCGAATTGTTTTGTCCATCGTTATGAGGACCATTATGGCCTCCGTTGTTTCCATTATTATTGTTACTATTGTTATTAATAAACCTTGGACTCCTCCTTAAAGGTTGCCTTTTATTCATTAATAGCATCACCATTGGTATGAACAGGGTTAGAATTCTCAACAAAGTCATTCCCTTGTTGGTTGTTAAAATTATCATTGACATTTGTTTGAACACTAACTGGAGGCTTAGGGTATGCTTGATTATTTGCATAATCATTAATGTCCCTAGATATTTTCTTCTTTTTGGTGACAAGAAGCTTATTCATGGTAGCCTCTATACTAGTGAATATTCTGCAATATTCATATTTATATCTTGGAAAATCTTTGTCAGATTTGATCCCATGCTCGAGCGCCTCCAACTCAGACTTTAAAGTAGTAATATCTTTAGTATAATAGTTAATAAGTGCTTGTAAAAATTCATGCCCTTGTCTATCAAAGAGTGCGGCAAGTTCGCTGTAAAAGGGCGAGTTGCCAGTCAAGCCAGCAGGAAATCGCCATTGGCGTAAACCCTTTGGAATGATCTTGTTGCGTATGCATTCTTCCAAGTAAGAGACTTCAAGCTGTAATTTTCTACATTTATACAGCTTGGAGTCAAATTCATCAATCTTGCATGATAAAACATTACCCGCACCTTCATTTACATCATTTACGTCATTGTGGGCCACATTAGAACCACGTAACCCACCAAAAAAGTTATTGTTGTTTAGAAAGTTACACATAGTGGGAATATTGTCATTAAGTGCTTGAGGAGCATTAGCAGTACATCCTTGAGGTACCGGCTGACCGTTACCTCCCTGCCGATTAACATCACAGTTAGGTGCATTGTCAGAATTGTTATTTACGCTCCTACCTTCTGCTACATTGTCAAGATGTTCTCCACTTGTGTTCCGAGCAGTGTTTGCAATTACACGCTCCTCACTATGTCCACTTACTCCAAAGTTCGTGTTCGGCATATTATTAATGCCAAACGCATCCAACTTTTGAGAAAGAGATTCCACATGCCCTAAAAGAACCTGGACAAGGGCGGTAAGGTTGCCAATAGCGTTATCCTGTACACCGCTAGAATCCTCCTGTTGTGTAAACAAACTTTGAGATGCCGCTCCGGTCAAATTCGCCAAAGAAGTCAAGTATTAACAGAGTCCCTGGTATGTTTAAATGTGGCTTTTGTGCTCAATGCAAGCATATCAAGGTGGGTAACCAATTTTCTATTAACAACAAAATATATAAGGTTACCAGTCATTATAATTGTGAGACTAAGAGCGTCACATATGCAGCATTGTGTAACCTCTGTAACGCCTTTTATATTGGAAAAACTGAGCGTAGATTAAAACAAAGAATTTATGAGCATCAATATGCTATTACTAAAAAAGATATCAACAATGCCTTGGCTAAGCATTGCGTTGAGCATGATGGACATGAGTTTAAATTTGTGATTCTACAATACAGGGAAGTTGACATCCGGGGTGGAGCTTGGCAGTTACAATTGGAGATAGATGAACTCATGTGGCAGATAAGAACTAGGGCACACATTTTTCCGGGTATTAATGACAGTTTATCTATTAAATGTGTGTTGAGGTGGCTCTCTTTACAAAGATGACAAGTATTTATTATATTTATGTTCATTCATGTTGATTAACATTAATTCTGGTTCAAATATCAAATGTGTTTCGAGGTGCCTATGTACGAATAATTAATAATCATCTATTAGTTTTGATTCATATTTATGTTAATAAGTTACATAATAGTAACAATTTTTATTACTGTAATATATTTGATATGTTGAAGCCTTGTATGTTATTTGGGAATTCATTTCTTATGATGTATTATTTAATGAATTTTATACATTTTATTTGAACTATAATATCCTTTACTATTTCCCTTTTGACATATCTGATTAATTTAATCAATTTGATAGTGATTTATATAAATCATTTTTACTGGTCTGTATGTTCATCAGTTGTTTTAGTAGGAATTTATTGTCATAAATTTTAGTCGGATTGTCAGTTTTTTATTGTGCTATTTAATTAACACATTTCTTTAAGGTTGCCATGGAAAAAGGTAGCTTAAATGCACTTTTATTTGATTGGTCATTGGATTGTTACTAAACACTTATAAATGTTTTTGGGATTAATTACTCTTGTTTGTCTGAAGAAGGCGGAGTACTATCTTCGCTGAAAGCGCTAACTTTTATTAAATCCGTTTTGTCATTTTAAAGTTGTCGGCTCTTATAGTGTCATTTCGCTTGTTTTTTGGTGTTTCGTTTTGTGGTTTACCTAGTTTGTGGAAGTTTTCACAACATTCTTAGTCACTGCAGTGATCTGTCCCTTACATGTATTATTACACTACCCAATGGCCTTTCATTGTACACTTATAGATTATTATATACGTGAACTGTGTCTTACATACAGACGTGACAAGATGCAGGTGTTAATGCAATATATGTTGAGAACTGCTGTCATACACTTTGGGTGAGGTGCTAGAATGACAGGTTTGTTTTCATATACATTCTCTGTGGCCTTTCCAGCTGTTGCAGATGTCTTATGAGGTACATTCCAAAAGGGGCGTTGTACTCTATAATGGGTCTAATGAGTGTCGAGTAGAGGGGAACATTGACCTCTTTTTTCCTGGTTGAGAACCCTTTTATGATGAAGTGTGCCACGTAGAAGGACTTCCTGACTACTGTGGTGATGTGACTATCAAAGGAGAGTCTATTGTCCACCTGGGTCCCGAGGTCTCTTATCACGCATTCAGTGTTAAGTAGATTGCTGCCTATGCGGTAGTTCATGGGTACAGAGTTTTTACCAAAGGGGATGACACTGCACTTTTTGGCATTGAGCTTGAGGCCATGGCTCTGACACCAGGCATATGTCTCAGTGAGGCCCTTCTGTAGGATGTCCACATCATTTGAGGACTTGACTATGGCTCCTAGTTTGCAGTCATCTGCGAACTTCATTAGCCAGAGGCCTTCTGTGTTAGCCTGTACTTCAGAGAAGTAGATACCAAACAGTGAGGTCCCAGGATGGAACCCTGTGGTACTCCACTTGTCACTGCTTTGAGGTCAGATTTGGAGTCTGCAACTTTTACAGTGTGGGTTCTGTCAGTGAGCCAGTTGGTAACCCATTTTGTGACATAGGTTATTTATACCTAGTTTAGTGAGTTTAGCTATAATTCCAGAATGGGGGATGGTGTCAAAAGCCTTGGCAAGGTCAAGATAGGCTGTGTGAACCACCTTACCCGCATCAACAGCTTTAGTGACTGCCTCAAAGAAGTCGATCAGATTCAGGAGGCATGATCTGCCTTTCACAAACCCGAACTGGGTGGGATCTAGAGTTTGGAGGTTACCAATGTCTTTGTTTATGAGTTCCATGATGATACGATTCATGGCCTTGCAGACCAGGCTCATCAGGCTAATAGGTCGATAGTTCCCGGGATTGGTGGTGGCTCCCCCTTTGTGGAGTGGGATAACTGTTGCTGTGCACCATTCAGTGGGCACAGAGCCTGATGTGAGGCTATTATTAAACATGGTGCTTAAGTGGGAAGCCAGGTCGTTCTGAAGTTCATGTAAATCACAGCCTGGGATGTTGTCCGGTCCCACGGATGCTGTGTTTTTGGCTTTAGAGAGTGCAGCTTTTACCTGTGTAGTTGTGATTACAGGGACTCTGCACTCTTCCTGTATAGATATGGGCTCTTTAGGGGGTGAGAGGGGGGTAAAGTTAGCACTGAACCTATCTGCCAGGATGTTGGCAATATCAGTTTGTTCTGTAATTTTTGTGCCTTTGTGCTGTAACTCAGAGCAGATCTGGGTGTTGCCATCTAGATTCTTGACATAGATATAGAATGCTTTGTGGTTGTCCTTGGATTTAGTGGCGATTTTGTTTTCGTAGCTAGCTTTGGAGGATCTTATAAGGGATCTCAGCTTCTTACTGAGGCTAACCAGGGAGCTCCTCCACTCATGGGATTTTATTCTCTTTTGCCACAGTTTCTTCCTTCTGTTGTACAGTTTGTTTATGGCAGGGGACCACCAGATTGGCTTCCTTTTTTGGAGGATAGCATCTTGGTTCTATTTGGGATAGCACGATCCATGCACTCGTGTAAGTGCTTATAAAGTGCATTTGTGTAGGATTCAGCAATTGTAACTGTATTGTCCATCTGCATGGGTGTCATGAAGTTCACCACTTCTGTCTTAAGTAGCATGAAGTTGGCTTTGGAGAAATTTTTTACTGTGGTATCCATAATGGGGGGTGGGATGTGGATATCAAGGGTGATAAGCTTATGGTCAGATCGGACCAACGAGGAGTTGACTTCAGGTGTGGAACACCAGTCACATGTTGGTAATGACTAGGTCTAGGATATTGTTGCCCCTGGTGGGGGTGTGGATAAGTTAATCTAGGGCATTGGAGTTTATGAATTCCAGAAAGCGCTGAGCTAAGGAGTTGGTACATGAGTAGTTTTCCCAGTTAATGGTGGGGGTAGTTGAAGTCACCCATTATTACGGTGTTTGGTTGAATCCTAATATTTTCCAGTACATCAAGAAAAGAGGAATGGGAATCCTGGGGCATGGTGGGGGATCTGTAGCAAGCTACAGTTTGGATTGCAGTTTTGCCCAGAATTAGTTGCACTTGGATAACCTCGGATGCATTATGCTGGGCAACTAGCCTGGAGGTGTGGATATCCTTAATGAATATGGACTCACTTCCGCCTTTGGTGTTTCGGTCCAGGTTACATGGCTGAAAAATGTGGTATGAGTTATAGCCTGGTAGTGTAGGGGTGCTGTCTGGAGCCTTGAACCAGGTCTCAGTCACTGCACAGATATCGATGTTCTCCATTTTAAGGTGTTCTTCGAGTGAGTGCATTTTGAGATTTAGACTTCTAGCATTGAGTAGCATTATTCTCAGTTTTTGCTTGCCTGTTACTGTTATGGTGGTGAATTTTTTATTTGAACCCTGCCTAAAAAAGGCACTATAGGGGCAGCAAGAACCGTAGCCAGTATCTGGAATCCCAGGGGTGACAGGTGCAGGCCATCTGTGGCAAAGCATCGTGGTCCGTCGACTCAAATTTCTGGAACCTGTGTTCTGAGAGACTGCCTTACAGACTATCTGCAAATATACAAAGCTGAGTATATTTTTTTTGGTTATAGAGTTTGTTAATTGTTGCTTAGATCTCTTAATACAACAGTACTATTTATAGTATGCAACAGTTCAACAACATATGACAGAAGAGTAAACAGGAGCACTCCAGGGGTTCTACCTTTATTCACAGAATATTACACATTTATTTCTACTGGTATGACACTTTCTACGGCTCTTATATTTATTTGTTATGACAGTACATGCAGAAAAATACTAACCTGTCTCGCGACGCAGTCTTTGCAACCTGGCATCATGGCCTTGCTGGTTTGCAGCCCGCTCATCTGCAGCTAACAGAGAAATACAGTGATATTTAGCCATACCTATCCATAGTATACACAATCTAGGCAATTATTAACTACTTAGTAGAATAAGTACTTACTCAGTACTGAGCCATTAGGCATCTGGCGAGACTCCTGGATCCACTGTTCCAGTACATCCCCCCTCCACCGCTTCAGGTCAGCATGGTGGTGCCTGACCTGCTCACCAGTCCGGAGGATACATGTGGCACTGGTGAGGTCACAGACGAGACTGTCCCAGGCCTCCATTTTATACTGTGAGCCCTGGTACTGGCTCTGCAGTAGTCTCTGCTCATGGTGTTTTACCAGGAGCCATACCATGAATTTTGACTTCTGGATGCCCCAGCGCTGCGCTCTAAATCGAGTACCTTCACCCACACCAGCCATTCTGCCTGCAGAAGGAAGCTACAACCAGTTATGGGAAGTATTCCCACCTGTGGGGTTTAAATACAGCCAGTTTCCCACACGTTCCCATGATTGGACGGTTTTGAAAAGGCTAAGCTATGGGCACACCTACTTACCTAAGGTTGGCAGTGCTTAAAGAGGTATACCACTGGGCATATTGAATTGGCTCCCCTACACACTGCTTACACTTACTAAGTTGAGCTGTGCTGCAGTTAGCATTGCTTAATAGTTAATTAGCACCATATTTGCCTTTTGGCAGTGATTTATTATTCATTACAGGTTATATATGTGTCTGGTATCCATGATTCATGTGTACATACACTGTATGGCGTCCTGGGGACTTCTACACTTTATTACAATAACACCTCAAATCTATGTTTACTGCAGTACTCCAGTTCACATATTTATGTCCTGTGGCAGGTTATACAACATTACACTGTACATAGATTCAGTTCACATGTTTGGTTTGATTTTCCTGTGGTGAGGATTAGTTTGCTGATACCTCATTTATATGTATTGCTATGATGGCTTAGTGTTAACTACTGTGACTCTGGTGTACCGGGTTCTGAGTTCAAGACTTGCAGAAGTTGGTTATTTTGTTGCTGGGCAGAACATGGGCCGTTGGGTACAGAGTGATTACGGCACATTAAAGCAGGTGTACGCAGGTGTGCATGGGTTTGTGCGGAGCTAAGCAATGCTAACCTCCGGTTTACAGTTTCTTACACTCAGTTAGCTTCTACTTTGCTTAATCTGTGTAGGCAATGCTTACCCCCATGCAAACGCACTTAAACATGCTTATGAGTGCTTATATATGCTTACTACTGCTTATTTGTGCTTAAATCTGCTTACTAGTGCCTTATTCATTATGACACTGACACTTCCAATGTGCATTTAATGCAGCACTCTGGTTCACATTTAAATGTTATTTAGTAGGTTATACAGCAAGAAAATGTAAAATAATGTTCATATACAGATTTCACATGGACAATGGTATGTGCTGCAGTGGGACTTGAACCGGGAATGCCTGCTCATTAGGTGGATGCTCTGACCACTACACGATTGCTGTGCTGCTTCATTTGCATATATCTTCCTAGTTATCCTCTTCAGCCTTTTAAGCTGCTTTAACCATAGCTAAGTGATGGGCACACCCGTGCACCTACGGTTAGCTGTACTCTGAGTTTAAAAAAAATAAAGGGGTTTCTTCTGTTTATTTGTATGTCCTGTTGCTGTTGTACACATGGGGGACTGTTGGTGGGGATATACAGACACATATGAGCAGTCTTACTCATTTATTTACACTTTTTGCTGTTCTACTTTGCAGGGGCGTGTTTATTCTGAGAGCTCTGCTCTCAGACATGCCCCCAGCACTCGTCCACACTCTGTGTAGGATTATGAGTTTGGGCAGCGCACCTTCATTAATATGCATGGCACACTGCTATCCTCCTCCTAAACGGCCGCTTCTGTGCAGGACTTAACTAGTCCTGCATGGAAAATTAGCAAATCCGGGGGTATGTCTTAGCAGCAAAGACAGAGCTGCTGTGATGTGTCAGTCACTGGTGGTAAAAGGAGATCAGGAAACAGAAAGGGCAAAAAAATATTGCAAAACAAGTTGAGAAAGAAATGTTGTGTCCTAAAGGTAGTTGAATTATGTTATTCAGAAAATTATGCCAGAAAACTACCATCAGAGACATGGGACCATATCATTGTTAGGCTAGATTAATTCTGGATACCAACTCCTTTTTTTAGCACTGAATTTCTTGTAGTTTGAGCTAAACATTCATATATTAATGGTATGCAAAGCAGTGTATCTAAAAATATTAAACACATACTATCTGTATAGATCTGACCACTGCAACACAATTTTAAACAACTGTTTTGGGTGGAATGACATTATGTACCTCATCAAATATGAACTCCTGGTCTCCATAATATAGTCTTGGTGCTTTGCAAGTGAAGCTACAAGCATATATATATATATATATATATATATATATATATATATATATATATATATATATATATATATTTATCCTAAAACATTGAAATACATGTGCTGCTTCCTTCTATATGGCCTACAGCTAAGAACAGCTACACTCAGATTAATTGTATGCAGATTTATATTTTTCACAGTCTTTAAAATCAGAAACAGTAGTCTGCATTTCCCATCTTATTTTTAAAGACTTTAACTTGATGTTTTAAGAAAGACATAAATAAATGTGTTTTGATTTGTAGTTAGTTGAATCATATTTTATCCACCATTCCATAGATGGGATATAATTCCCATTACTCTTCCTGGATTAAGCCTCCTTTCGAGCACATTGTTGTGGACTTTACTATGAAGGTCAAGAAGTGACTAACAATGCTGAGTTCCAGGAGTTTCTGAAAGTGCTTCTTCTTCCTGCCAGTGGTGTCCCTAGTAAAGGTTAACATTTCTACACTGCTACTAAGAACAGTCTGTGAAGAATTCTGTCACCCATGCCTATAAGCCTGTATTATTATCCTGTACCTCTTTAAGACTATTTGCAAATCATTCTTTATGGTCTTGCCATAATCCTGTCACACCTAGCCCTTTACTTCAGCAGATGCCAGAACGACTGCCTTTCTAGTCTATTGTTGCTTATTAGTTACATGCTATGACCCCTCCCTCTAACACTGAAAGGAAGGCCTTTTTTTAATTTGACTGATTGTCACTGCTGGTGATCATCAGTGGGCTGTAGGGTTACCATCATGACAGGCATTAACCAATTTTCAACCACAGTTAGTTGCTACCATTTTAACTATTGCAGTGTTGAACAAGATTGATTCAAACTTAACATTTATGACATCAACAGGTATATACGACAAGCTGTTCCTGACATCAGATTTGAAATCAACACACACAGAAGAATTGTGTCTCAGGACACCTTTGCTAATGGTTTGGTTTTCTGGTTCTGCCCAGCCACCAACCTAAATATATAACCCAGTTCACTACCAAATGATGAACAGTGGGCAACTATGCACCTGTCTCCATCCATGTGTCCAGAATATACAGCTTCAGATCTAATAACATAACTAGAAAGTAAGTCTTCAAGGTGCTCAGACATCGTTTATGCTTAAATATAGTATGTGCAATGACTAGCATAGAAATCCAAAAATAATTTTCCACTCAGATTCAGAGCAGGAAGTGTGTTCCTTTTGCTAATTTCCCTCCGTGTATTGCCATAATTCCCACCATAACAAATGAAATCCCAGAGCAAAGCTCCACTCAATAAGTGTGACCCTATCAAGAATTACATGTGCAGTCTCTAACAGGGCTGACTATTCTGAATACCTTTTGATTGCATACACATAAACAACAGGCAGAGTTTTCCTTTTGGTGGTTTGTATTCATATTAGGGCAAATTTTTGGCTTACACTCCAGCTAAACTGCATCTTACCAAGAAATGGTACATAACCCTGCTCATGCTAGGAGCCCATTCAAAGGAACACAACATGAGGGCAGAGACCTTACTAGCTCAAGAAGTCTGGTCCTTTAAATCTTTACCCTTCCACAGATATTGCAAAGTAACACCTACTATTGTCTACATGTGTTTTGTGGACTTGCTGAAGGCATATATCTATACAACCTAGAATTTCTGATAGGAGGTTTTACAACACAATGGAGTTCAAAGTCCATTGCTGTACTACTTCTGGTCCCTGTGTTTGAGCTGTGTTTGCATTATTGGTATTTAGTCTTATTATTCAGTATGGGTGTAGGAACCTTATCTCCTATCCTGAGTATGTTGTCATGGACAAGATAATAAGCCATAGCTGACAGATAGAAATAATTCATTTGGGGGGTGAGAAGGTTGCATTGCTCTTATTTATAGATCATAGTGCTTTTTTGGCATCAGCTGACAGTGGACCTTCTCATGCACTAGACTTCTTTGCTACTGACTATGTAGCAGATAGGTTAGAAATCATCAATTCAAAATCAAAGACCACAGTTCATTTCTGTAAAAAGTGTGATTTGCTCTCTGCAGGTGAGGGACTCAAGTGGATGAGTTTAAATAACATGGGACCTTGTTCAGAGCTGTGGAGAGAGGGAAATGGGAGACTAACCAGCACATGAGTAGTGGCAGCAGTCTTTCTCTCCATTGAGAGGAGTCTGCCAAAGTGGCTTGGATACCTAGTGTGGTTACTGTGATGATAGGGGGTACTGCCAGCCATGCCAGGAGAAGTAGGGCAGTGGATGTGTAACATATGCCAGCACAGTTAGCTGGAATTTTGGAAAGAATCATATGTCATTTGTATAGCAAACTGATTTGTACCGGTGGTTGTGTTGAAAAATGTATTTTTAAAGCTGTTTGTGTTAAAATCTGTCAATATCACAAGTGATAATTCAATAAAGGTGTTTGAAAAAAAACAATGTACCCTGCTGGAAAGAAAAGAAATGTACATGTATTATTGTAACTGAATTAAATAGATATGCTTTAACAGAGGACTGGAAGATATGAGGTTAATCTCAAACTTTAAAATATATCTGACATTAAATTACTTTATTGGTTGAGTCATAATGATGTTATCCCACAGTTTTGAATGGAGCCAGAGATGCAATGTCTGTGCTAGAGAATAAGTTGTAGTTCCTGTAGGAAGAGTGAAATGGCTTTAGGATTTTATGACTTCCAGGAGATCTGAGCAAAGCTATATCTGTGTCTATGATAACACATAGGTGCTAAAATAATATCAGCTTCTAGTATTGGTGATAGCATGGGATACAGAGTCAGATGACCAGATGTGTGTGATGTCATTCTGTAAGCTAAAAATAATATTTAGATATTAGTAGGAGTCTGCTGTCAGCATTCTGTCTTGGATCTGACAACAAGGATCACTCACCCACTTTGTCTTGCTCTGCTCTGTTCAGTAAGTAAGGACAGTATTTCAGGAATTCAGGAATAGATAGTGAGACTAGCTAAATACTGTTTTTCTATAACTGTGTGAAACTTTCCATCGGTGTTAATTGTAAAATCTCCTGTGACTGGAACTCTGGTGTTCACTGTAAATAGATATTTAGTATTTTCATGTTCTGTTATTATTTATTATTAAATATATTTAAAATTCTGACTGTGGCTAGTCCTTTTTAGAAAATATTTAAACTTTGCGAGTATTTGCATATATTTATTTGGTGATAGCTCAGGCCACTCCTGAAAGTCTTGCTTTTTCGTCAACATTACCATCTGTATTAATATTAATTTCACTCAGTGTAGTTGGGTACCTTTGTAAGAGCCTTAAAGTAGCTGGCAGTGATAACTATCTTATAATCTGTGTAGAAAGGGACACAGCACGTGAATCTGTGCCAGCCTTTCTCAGGTGTGTGTGTGTGTGTGTGTGTGTGTGTGTGTGTGTGTGTGTGTGTGTGTGTGTGTGTGTGTGTGTGTGTCTGTGCATCTGTGCATGTGCATGTGTGTGTGTATGTGCAAATCAAATCTCAAACAGTGTGTTTGTTAGCTGCTTGCAGCAGGGATACAAAGCACTAGTTTCACAGGGAGGGTGTGAGAGGACTTAGTGTGGAACCCCAGCTAAGGACTCAACTCTAAGCTGTGCTAGTGGGGAGTCTTATTGGGGGTCTGGACAGATATAGAGAGGAACCAGCCCCTGAACTGAGCATGTTCCCTAGATGTTCTTAAGGGAAATTGTGCTTGATGCAGAGAGGTCTGCATCTGGAAATACTGACTGTATCCATTTGTGTTCCAAGTGAATGTCCCTCTCCAGTGTCGGTGTTGAAGATTCCGGCTCCTTAATTACTGGTCCAAAGTGGGGGACATCACATATACCTTTAGGCTTTACTAATAAAAAGTATATCAGGCAGAGCCCATTAAAAGGGGGCCTCAAGGAATATCCAGGATATCCTGGGAGATTATATTTCTCAGCTTGTCTAGAAATGCCTGGGGATTCCCCATGTTAAACTGGAGACCTTTCTTGCCAAAAGGAAAATCTGGCTCACTCTATACAACCTGCTGCCATTATACCCAAAACAGGGCAAACAGTGTAGAATATTATAGACAAATGTTTGCAATTGTTATAGTTTATATCTTACATTTCCAATAACACATCCTTTCAATTCTTAGTAGCTTAACCAGATGTATGTAACAAAGGTCATTGGCTCACACACAGTTGTCACTACTGAATACATATAAACAAATGGCTTTCCAGGCCAATATTTACAGTATTAGATAAACACATATACATACATATATTGTGTCATCGCTGTGATAGCTATTTTTTACTCCTAAGAAGAAAACTTCAGTCTCAGAAGTTAAATGTTATGACAGATCTAAACAGATATTCAAATTAGAAAAAAATATATCCTGATCAATAAGTTAATAAATATTAACATTACATCATAAAACATAAACTATATTTATAATGACTGAATGAATTTTAATTTATCTCACTAGTGCTAGAAATGCTATAATCAGATAATGTTTAATCCAGAAGGGATTGTGTGTCCTCGAAATATGAGAACTTGGATGATTAGAAAAGCAAATAAAGGAAGAACAGATCAGATCTGTCTGAATTGTTTTGCAGATGCATAATATTAACACAGTTCAGACATACCTATAACTAATTTTCAGTGCTGAACTTGCTTAATACCTGGATCCCTTTATGGCTCACTTTTTGTTGTTACTATCTACCTTTCATTATAGCTGTTTGTATAAAAGAGATCTGTTCTATGAGGGATTTCCCAACTTTTACAGATGACAGCTTAGTTTTCTTTTCCATTAAAGTCATTTATTTAACAGCTGGTTCTACAATGTGTGCTCTGTAGTTAATCAGCCATGCCATAAAAAAGGACTTCCTTTTCTTAAGATTCTTCTAGCCAGAGAAAGCAAGAGGTAGAGACACAAGGTAAAGATTTATGAGCTTAGTTCTGGTCAGAATGTTTCTCCAGATGTATCTGCTTCTCCTGATGGAATGCTATGGAATGACAGACTCCTTTCCTGTACTGCCAACCACTAGCCAAGAAGAAAGGATTGCGGCTCTTTTTTTTTCCTCTGGTTTACATGCACACTAAGACCTTTTCCTTCATCCCATGTGGATATCTCTCATTCAGGAAGGCAAGGAAATAATATATTCAAACTTTACGGCAGACAGTCCCACAAAATGAAAGTAGGAAAAAAATGAAGTTGCATTTCTGCTCCTTTAATGAAAAAAAAACAACACATCACTTCATACTCAGCCATTTTACTCACATATTGCTAAATAAATCATGTCTAATAAATCCCTTTGCTTGGGCAACCTAATAGCCCAGCTAAAACAGTGGTATTATATTGCTTGCAGCGGTCACTCATTTTTGTTGTCATGTAGCTGCTTTAGTGAATTTCTATACCCACATAAAAAGTATATGGGAGAATCGTGGCTATTAATAGCAATGTATTTCAAACATTTGATGATGTCTATAGCAACGTGCCAAATAATTATGTTCCGAGAGAGTTATTTTCATTTTAAACACATTTGTCTTTGCATTGTTTAACAATAAACTGTTCTGATCTTAGAGACTGTCTGCTCCTGTAACTGATTTTACCAAGATGAAATCATTCTTTTATTAGGGACTCAACCATGTGCTGCCATGAGCGTAGGTATTAAAATCAAAGGTACCACCTTATCAATTTTGATAAGAAGGAAACAACAATTATCAACCAATGTATGTGTTTATATACACACAAACAAACCAAGAAGAACAGAGAAATTGAACTACACATTACATTTATTTACTTGATTGCATTTTAGCTGTTTGTAATGGATAGTCACCAAAGATTTTTTCACTCATGACAAGACTTACTATGGATTGCATACAGAATTAAGTGAAGCAACGACATGATCGACAGACCACAATGCTTTGCCAGAGATGGTCTGCACCTGTCACCCCTGGGATTCAGGTTACTGGCTAAGGCTCTTGCCAGCCCTATAGTGCCTTTTTTAGGCAAAGTTCAAAGGACAAAACCACCACCGTAACAGGTACAAGCATGCAAAATCTGAAGGTAATGCTACTCAATGCTAGAAGTCTAAACCTCAAAATGCACTCTCTCGAGGCACTCCTAAAAATGGGGAACATCGATATATGTGCAGTAACTGAGACCTGGTTCAAGGCTCCAGAGAGCACCACTGCAATACCAGGCTACAACTCTTACCACACTTTTTGGCCACCAAACCAGGACCGAAACACTAAAGGTGGAGGAGTGTCAATATTCACCAAGGATATTCACACCACCAGGCTAGTTGCCCAACACAATGCATCTGAAATTCTCCAGGTGCAACTAACACTAGGTAAGACTGCAATCCAAATTGTAGCTTCCTACAGATCCCCCACCATACCCCAAGATTCTCACTACACCTTTCTAAACATACTGGAAAATATTAAGATAGAACCAAACACCCTAATACTGGGTGATTTTAACTACCCTGCCATTAACTGGGAAAACTACTCATGTACCAACACCTTTGCCCAACGGTTCTTGGAATTCATAAATTCCAATGCCCTGGATCAACTAATCCATAGTCCCACCAGGGGCTCTAATATCCTAGACCTGGTCATTACCAACATGGGAAATCGATGCTCCACACCTATGGTCACCCCCTCGTTAGTCAGGTCTGACCATAAGCTAATCACCCTTAACATCCACATCCCACCCCCACCCCCAGTAAGGAAACCTCCATAAAAAACTTCTCCAAAGCCAACTTCATGCTACTTAAGTCAGAAGTGACAAACTTCATGACACCCATGCAGACGAGAACTGAAAGTTCAACTGCTGAATCCTACACTAAGGCACTGTATGAGCACATCCACTCATGCATGAATTGTGCCATTCCAAATAGAACCAATATGCTCTCATCCAAAAAAAAGGAAGCCAATCTGGTGGTCCCCTGCCATAAACAAACTTTACAACAAAAGGAAGAAACTGTTGCAGAAAAGAGAAAAATCCCAGGATGCAAAAAACTCCCTTACCAGCCTCAGTAAGAAACTGAAATCCCTCATAAAATCCTCCAAAGCTAGTTACGAAAATAAAATTGCCAAAGATTCCAAAGACAACCACAAGGCATTCTATAACTATGTCAAGAATCTAAATGGCAATGCTCATACCTGCTCTGAGCTAAAACAGAATAGCATTAAATATACTGATCCCAAAGATATTGCCAATATCCTGGCAGATCGATTCAGTGCCAACTTCACCCCCCTCACCCCCTAAATGGCCCATCTCAATACCGAAAGATTGCCAAATTCCAGTAATAATGGCCACACAGATAAAAAACGCAATCTCCAAAGCTAAGAATACAGCATCTATGGGACCAGATGACATCCCGGGCTGTGTACTATATGAACTACAATATGAACTGGCACCTCACCTAAGTGTCATGTTTAATCATAGCCTCATCTCAGGTTTCATGCCCACTGAGTGGCGCAGAGCTACAGTTATCCCACTCCACAAGGGGGGATCCACCTTGGATCCCGGAAACTACCATCCCATCAGTCTGACAAGCCTTATCTACAAGGCCATGGAGCGTATTATCATGGAACTTATAAACAAAGACATTGGCAACCTTCAAACATTGGACTCCACCCAGTTTGGGTTCATGAAGGGCCGATCTTGTCTCCTGAACCTGATTGACTTCTTCGAATCAGTCTCCAGAGCCATGGACAAGGGTAAGGTGGTCCACACAGCTTATCTAGACCTTGCCAAGGCCTTTGACACCATCCCCCACTCTGGAATCATAGATAAACTTACTAAGCTGGGCATTAATCCCTACATCACCTAATGGGTTGCTAACCGGCTTACTGATAGAACCCACACTGTAAATGTAGCCGACTCCAAATCCAGCTCCAGACAAGTGACAAGTGGAGTACCTCAGGGTTCAGTCCTGGGACCGCTATTCTTTGGCATTTACTTCTCTGGAGTACAGGCCAACACTAAGGGACTCTGGCTAACAAAGTTTGCAGATGACTCCAAACTGGGAGCCATTATTGAATCCCCAAATGATGTGGATACTCTACAAAAGGGCCTTACAGAAACAGATGCTTGGTGCCAGAGCCATGGGCTCAAGCTCAATGCCAATAAATGTATAGTTATCCCCTTTGGGAAAAAAACATGTACCTGTGAATTACCATATAGGTGGCAGTACACTAAACACTGAAAGTGTGATAAGAGACTTAGGGACACAGGTGGACAGTGGTCTCACCTTCAATAACCACATCACCACAACAGTCAGGAAATCCTTCTATGTGGCACACCTCATCACTAAGGGCTTTTCATCCAGAAAAAAGGAGGTCATTGTCCCACTGTACTCATTCCTCATTAGACCCATTATAGAATACAATGCCCCATTTGGTATGTACCTCTCAAGACATCTGCAACAAATGGAAAGGCCACAGAAATACCTCACTAAAAGAATCACAGACCTAAAGCAGATGCCCTATGCTGACCACCTTAAAAAACTCCAGCTATACTCTGTCGCATATCGTCTACTCAGAGGCGATCTCTGCTTAACATACAAGGCCATGTCAAACCCAGAGCTGTTGGACATGCTACACTTAAAGAAATCCCAGTCCCTCAGAGCCACACACTCCAGGGATCTAAACCTGGTCATCACAATAAACAAAACATGCTGGAGGGATAGGTTCCTGACCCAGAGACTCCCCAGACTCTGGAATAGATTGCCCATACATGTCAAGCAGTGTGCCTCTTTGACCCTCTTCAAAAGGAACCTTGACGATTGGATGGGAGAAAGGAAATTCACCCTGGGGATCACGTTAGTTGCCCTGCTAGACAGGGGTCCAGGGAAGTAAATAGTGTGGGAAGAAATAACCAGGGAATTGTTATGGCTAGGCTTGTATAGGCCCTAGGGCTGATAGCCTAGTACCAACCTATGAACCTATGGAACATCTTCCTTCCCCCACAACAAAATATAGGCAAAAAGGAGGAGAGAGACTGCTTTAAAAACTTGATGAACCAAAACTCAAATAAAACTCAAATAAAGTGCTACATCATAAGCTTTCTGGAGAAAAGGTCCTGGGCTAAGTGTTGTAGCACAGTACTAAAGAATGTTTGCTTCCGCTACAGGATTCATAGTCTCTTCACATACTATGCAAAATTGCTCAAGTGGCATTGAATAGTAAATAAAGGGACTCTGATTAGGAAGGGCCTTGCTCACTTCAGTGGCTTGCTACTAACCAGTGCACTTGCTACTCAGTTTTTCTTGAGCTGCGTGCAGATATGGCAGTTCATGAGCATGCTGTATGTAAATTTGGCCAGTGCACTTCACAGACCTTTTCTCTTCCTTGAAACATGCATAGAATGGTGATTCATAGTTGTCTGTACAATGGTTGTTAATAGGAAAATCTGAGCAGAGGGAAGGGAAGTACTGAATATTTAGTTCCACCTTTCTCAGACATGCTGATGAAGTGTGTAGTCTTCTGGAGTGTGCATGTGATGGTAGACATCAGTACGGATTGGTGTGTGTGTGTGTGTGTGTGTGTGTGTGTGTGTGTGTGTGTGTGTGTGTGTGTGTGTGTGTGTGTGTGTGTGTGTGTGTGCCCACGCATGCGCATGTATTTATCGAAGACAGAGGGATGTAAGGAAATTACTAAAGAAGTTGCAATAAGCTCTGGTCTTCATAGATCCATAACACTGAGATATACCTGAAAAAAGCCATTGTTATTAATACTTCTATAAAAACATTGCTACTTGTTAAGTTAACTAATTCCCTCAAATGGAACTCTTTTGAGTTAGTTCATTAACTTCCAGTGGGTGTGGCCTGACCCTTTAAAAACTTATCACATCACAGTTCAAACGAATGCTTAGATCTCTAGAACCAAAAGTGATACTAGAAAGAAACCTGTAAATGTCAAACTATTCTACACAAAATAATCTTTACAGTATTTATATTCATTTGATGCTAGGCTTTAAAGTGGATTTATAAGTCACGATAAATGCAGTAAAGATTAATTTTGTAATGAAAGACAGTTTACGATATTTCAGTAACTGTCCAAGCAGTACACACCACTGCTAGCTGCATTTTCCTCATACAGCTGTAAGCCTTCATATGAGGCTAAGCAGTTTTGCCTGGGTCACTTGATTGTTGAGCATTAGAGAAAAATTAAAATTATTGCAATTCAAATAAATTGCATGCAAATAATATTCAGTATGTTTTCAACTTCACGACATAGAAGCCAAACATCAGTGCAATTGTGTTTGCCATCATGTAAGCTTTAGGACAAAGTCTTATAATATCCTGCATCAAGCATGGTTTTGAAATTATTAATGCAAATATGAATACATGATATCTGATACCTAGAGTCGTCAGTAGGATGTAACTGGAGAAATGCATCCCTAGGCTGTAATGAGTTATTACATTTTGGGCAAAGTTTTTTGACAGTTAAGAAAGTCCAGTATATACTTGATACTACAAAGCCAGACACTGCTGTCAATAGGGACTAAGCAGAGTTAGCTGGCTTATGTGAACAGCTAACTATAAATATCATCCTAAGGCTCAAATCGTGTCACTCTGCATCACCAAAGCAGCTGCTCTACCATTAAACCTTTGAAACAGCTAAGAATTGACCAAGGCATTGAAGCTTCATTACTTTCTAATATGCATGACTCATACACGTACCAATGAAAACAGGTGAAGAGCAACTACACCATATGCAGCAAGAAATGTTCCCTCCCTCTTTCCCTAAAGATGTGAGCCTTGTGACTGTCACAGTGCAATAACTGTCAATATATTGTGTCTTTGTTAGGCAAAAACATTGTCATAAACTTTAGCCAGACAAGATAGCAGTGACATGGATCAGTAAAGTTCTGGCTGTGAAGGATTATGAACTTTTGAGAGTAAGTGTGGGTTTCCTCCAGGTGCTCCTATTTCCTCCCACATTCTAAAGACAGTAGTAGGGGGATTAGACACTCTAAATTGGCCATAGGTTTGAGTCTGCATGTTAGTTTGTGGTGTAGTAGAACTACAGTCGCAGGGCTAGCCAACCAGCAATGTAAATCTTAGCTGTAGATGATTGTCACTGTTGAAGTGATGACCCCATGTGCAAAAAAGTGGGAAAAAGGGGTTGTGGATGGATGCTACTGTAGCAAGTCTATAAATTCTTGGAAAGAGACTTTGTGACAGTGACAAATTAATGATCTGTATGAGAGATATGATAAGAGAGTAACACATCAGTCTCCAAAGCTAATTTTCTAATATGTTGGCTTAGAGATGAAATGCTGAGGGAAGATAGGAAGCATATTTTTTTAATTTGTCTCCTTATGACATATTTAAAGCAAAAAAAAAAAAAAAAAAAGAACACGCTATCTGTGAACATGGAGCATGACATACTATTTGATTCTCATAAAAGGTGTGAAAGTAGAAATTGTAGAAGTTTGCAAGTGGGATGAAATCATCAAGATGGGGCAAGCAAATGACAAACTGTGCAAAGCCCA
This sequence comes from Protopterus annectens, assembly GCF_019279795.1. NCBI lineage: Eukaryota > Metazoa > Chordata > Ceratodontiformes > Protopteridae > Protopterus > Protopterus annectens. Next base: position 854,867,422 of record NC_056748.1, on the reverse strand, counting down.
ATAATGTGAAATCCAGTGCAAAAGTATCACAATGCCAGGAGTCACTATGACTTTCTTTCAGTGACAGTCATCTCAGTGTTAGAAAACATATGTGAGAGATGGGTTGCAAACTCCACATTGAGCAGTGCAGGAGAGAAAACTGTGTGTGTGTGTGTGTGTGTGTGTGTGTGTGTGTGTGTGTGTGTGTGTGTGTGTGTGTGTGTGTGTGTGTGTGTGCGTGTGTGTGCGTGTGTGCGTGTGTGCGTGTGTGCGTGTGTGTGTGTGTGTGTGCGTGTGTGTGATGTGTGTGTGTGTCTGTGTGTGACAAAAAAAAATCAATGCATCCTTTTGTTTCCTCATTCCTTTCTGAAATGTTACTGACAGTGTGCAAAATCATTTTTGTCATATTAACATACTTGCCTTGTTTTGAAGTGTTGAATCCTGCACCTGCTTGTTGCATTTTTCATGAACTAAGGAACACAGAGCATACTAGTGTTTGTATTAGGTTCAGTACATTGGCACTGTTGTGTGGCCCTCCTGTGATATCTTTGTCATTTATGAAAAGAACATGTCCAGCACAGCTCCCACATATTGTGCAAAGGTTTAAGTATCTCAGGTAGGATCAGTTACCTCTCTTGCTGGAGGCCATCCATTCTGTTCACATTCACTGAGAAAGATTTGTACATCTCCTTGTGTTTGATGGAAGATTTATCTTCTTGCAAGACCAAGATAATTAAACATTGCTAAAACTACATTATGTTTTTAGCAACTGCAATTCATAATTTATAAATTAAATAAGAAAGTAACTGACCTACTGAACTACTTCTATCTACTTTTTTCATCAATGACCCAGGCCATCAACAACCATATATAGTATGGTGACACCACATTTAGAGCAATATTATGAAACCTATGTATAATGCAGTAACAGGAGACTTAGGTAATTCTATTCCAAACACATAACAAAGTTAACAATATATTTAGGTAATATTATTAAAATCTTAAAGGGGAAATTAAATTAGCAGGTAAATGCTGTTAGGCCTGTGAAGTCACTTAAAATAACTATCTCTAAAATAACTAAATCATCCTTTCCATCCAGCATCCCTACTGCATTAAGTTATATAACATTGGTCATGTAACCGCGCTGTCAGAATTATTCTCCCTACATAGGCATTTTGATTTTTGATGGATGCAGCAGTGAACCTTGAAAGAGCAGTATTAATTGGAACCATGAGGTTTTGGACTAAATTGGTTTATGTCTGTTTTACTGGCCAACATGATTTATACAGTGAAATAACAAAGTTAAATGCAGGTAAATAGAAAAAAAACAGCTCCCATTTTTTTTCTTTTTATCCATTATTAGCTTGCCAGCAAATGTAACTTTATAGCACTCTGCTGTATAAAGATGATTTTGTTAGCCATATGTCAGTCCATTTAGTACAGAACTCAATGTACTATTTGATTTTTTTATTTCATCAATTTGTTAACAAAAAGCTGACTTGACAAAAGTGTCCTTTTTCAGGGGAACCCAAGAGCACTATCTGGATAAGAGACTTGCTCAGAGTAATGTATTTGGCAATTGGAAGCTGAGGGAATCAAACCCTGAAGTACAAGAAAACTCGTCCTTGCTTTAATCTTCTGTACTAAGCAATGCACAGCTACAAAACTGAAAAGCAAGAAGGGATGCTGGCTGTAAGCACATGTTTTCTGATTACCACAGGTGTTGGGGCAGATATGCATCAGGCGGGAGGGAGGTGATGCCATTCATAATTCCCATCAGATATACAGGGAGGTGGTCTGGGTTACTGTTTGTCAAACTGAGCCACTCTATAGAGCCTAAAATTCCTATCTGTAGGTCAAGTAAATTAGAGAAACATTCCAAGTCACCCCTCACAGGTGAAATGCTTGTCTACTTTGGTTCACTGGGGCCATATTCAGTTACTCATCACAGGCTAAAGCACCTTATGGGAGTGGGTGTGGGGGCTTATGATCCCTTGATAAAGATAAACATTCATTGTCTTGTGTGATAATGAAACATCCCTTATCTTCCTTCTGTGACTAAAGAAGAGTGATGCTGGCTTCAAACTGAAATGTTTCCACTCTGCAAGGCATACTTACAGTGCATGGATGTGTTCAGTCTTTTTATTTCACAATCTGAACATAATACTCTTCACAGCTATGTCCTTAAGTAGCCTAAAATTCATTGTCATGTACAGTATAGTATGTGATAGTATGAGACTTTACATAGTCACCGTTGTATAATGTCACTGTAATTGCTACACAGAAAATGTCAAAAATGCCAAGCTGAACTGCATAGTACATCTTCTACTTTTACTACTACCCATGAAATGCTTTGAATCTGAGAAGCTCTTTGAAGGGCAGAATAGCATTCATCTAACTTCAGTAGTGATGTATCTGCAGTCCAGGAAGGCTCACAGAGAGTGACTTTTAAGTGGTGGCATGTGTGTGTAACAGTAAGTTCATTCTTATTTGGGTTAGCAATAAAAGTGATAAAAAATATGTCAATGGACAGCATTTATTTACTGCATAATTTATAGCAGAGAAAAACATATGTTTTCTTTTTTTCTTGCATAGTTAACGTACGCGTATCAGGCAACCATTAATATTATATGTCTTCTGTGGCTGGAGACTCATAAACTTGACTTTGCAGATGTCACAGTTATCAACAAAGAAAAAAAAATGACACTATAAATACCTTTTGGGACCCTTGATGAAACAGGGCCGAAGTCTAGCAAATAACATCAGCAAACCAACTCGCTGGGATGCCTAAGTCACAAATAAAATTGAGGAAAACTCAAAATGGTACAGCCCCTGTGTATGAGGGACTAAGGATTCCTGGCTATCTTCACTTGCAGAAACCTAAGAAAAAGAAGAGGCCCCAAAAGGTGTTCATAGTGTTGTTTTTTTCTTTATTGGTAGTTTATTATCACTGGAAAGTGGCCACAATCTAGAGGTTTGAACCTAGGACCCAACAAGTGCACATGTACGATGGGAAACATCTGGTTTAAGGAGATTCTGACACTCTACCTCCCAGTCCTATGTCTGATTTTAATCTACAAGCTTGCAAGACTAATAGTGAAATCACTATTAGTGAAGAACATCTTTTATCCCAACTGGAATACTACCTCCAGTATCTTAAGAGCCTACAATGGGAGTAATTATTTTATAGATATGCCTGCACAGACTGAAATACCTAAAGGCTTGAGGCTTTTTAAGAAACTCAGTAACAGAGAAGTAGATGGACAATTAGTAGATGTTTGGGAGTAATCATTAACTGAAGCAGGACTAAATTTAGTTAGCTTATTACTAGCCCGCAGCAGAAAATTACAATTAAAATACAGAACAGAGCTTTCCAACAGTGAAAAAGCGTGCTCAAATATTAACAACAAAGAAAACAGATTCAGATTGATTTCACAAAGAGTTAATGCTTTAAATCTGAAGCATAAAGAGAAGAAACTACATGATTAGATAGTCCAAGTTACCAGAAGAATAACTCCAAGGAGAAGACAGCCCACAACCCCAAAAGAGACCAACACAGAACTGAATACCCAAATTATAGATTTCACAGAAACCACAGAATATCGATCAAGAGTTGATGGCATCAGAACTAAAGGACAACTAAACACAAGTTCACAAACAGCAGGATTTTCCCACAAACTCGGAACCTACCAGAGTGGACCCCCGGAACTACCCCCCCGAGACACACAAAATATTCAGAATAATGCCAGATGATGACACCACAGCCATCATATTCCAAGGACAACTGGCACCCCAGAATCGACAAATCACCAGAAGGAAATCCCTGTTAAACAAGGTTCCTGGTTGGTCACTATAGATGTTGAGCCACTCTACACAGTAATGCCACATGATTTTTGCATCACTGCTGTAACTGAAGCCTACAAAGAACAGCATTCTTCCCTTCCAGGTTTCCAGGTGAGACAGAGACTCTTGGTCAATTACTCAAACTATTACTGGAAAACAATTATTTTAAATTCAACAATAACTATTACCGCCAAAGTAAGGGCATAGCCATGGGGGCAGCAATGACCCCCCCCAGTCTAGCCTACATTGCACTGGGAAAATGGGAGAAGGAAAATATCAAGAATTCCCCTCACCAACAACACATACCCTGTTATCTATGCTTTATTGATGATATATTTATCATTTGGAATGAAAATGAAACTCACCTAAATGATTTTTATAACCACATAAATCAACTGACAACTTACCACAGTCAGAAAACTGTCAACTTTCTTGACTTGAAAATCAGCAAGGCAGACAATGGACAGGGGCTCACACATGATCTTTTCAGAAAACTCACCAGGGTAAATTTATCTACATCATGACTGTATGCATCCCTTTAAATGCAATAAAAATGTAATTAAGACACAAGGACTTAGGATGGCCAGAGTTTGTAAGGAAATTAGTATGTTTTTAAACAATCTTGCAGAGCTTGAAAAATACTTTCTAGCCAGACCCTGCACCCAAAAACTGATAAGACATTTTCCATCCCATTATTGAAGGCAAATCCAGGGACCTGGAGTTCCCTGGTTCACTAGAACACCTATACAATGACCCAGACCTATACAGAATTTCAGGAAAATGCAGTAACCAGGAACACAAATTGAATATGCTCATCACTTACTCCACTAACTACAAAGAACTCACAGCCATAATCAGGAGCAATTATATTATGACTCACATATTTTATTTCACACAGTCTGTAGTAAGAATCATCCAAATGCATGACTTCTACAGCTCTTATTTTACTGTGTTTTCTCTACATTTGAAATTTTCACAAACAAAATGGTCCATTGGGTTATATATCCTAGTGTCCCTAGTTTTGGTCCCCATAGCCTTGATAGTCAATGGATTTGATTTATAACTAGTCATCGGCCATGTCCCATAAACTCTCCTAGAGTCTAGTGGTGGAACCTTTTTTCCAGTTACCCCATCCCTCCATCCCCCCTTTTTGGTTGTGCGTGGATTGCTGGCAAATGGTGGGAGAACACATCAAGATGCATCCCTTGTGTTCTATAGTCCTAGTATTATTGGTGAATCACTTAGAGAATTCTCTTGTAGTGCATGAGGGATACTAGACGATATTGTTTTAGAAATCCTGATTCCTCTAGTATTTTACACATTTACCCTATGGCAGTTCATTTATTCCCACAAGTTTCACTATGACTGAACAATCTTTAATAGACACCCTCAATGTTTGTTATTTATTTCCAAGTTTCCTCTCCCTTTTCATAATGAATATCCCGTAATTCGAATGAAGATGATGCCACCTTAGCCCTTAGTTATTTTATTATATTTTATTTAATCTTAGTTTACTATTTTACATATTTTTTAATTTTCATTCTTTATGTTTTTTGTCCTCAAGGTTCTATTCTTGTTATTGATTCTTTTTGGTATCTCTGATATTTATTTTTGTTATTTATTCTTTATTTCTAGTTTTTGTCTTCATTTCATTTGCATTGTCTTAGGTTGCTAACTCCCTTGGAGACTACACTCCTATTGTTTATTTGCTTTCCTTTTGATAGGCTTTCAGTCCATTAACCATTTAGAGTTTTTGATTCTTTTATTTCTCCAAGGGGATATAGCTACACTCATTCAGATACTTAGGACTCTTAATTTTCTATCTCTGGTGTCTCGCACCAGCTTCGATTTCTGTCCTTCCCCTGACACACTACAAAGATCAAGGAAAATCCAAGCTACAAAACTTAGATCCATTACATTTTAAAAATTGGTGCAATATTGTATTCAAGAACATTAGAACACAGTTCTGAGTGATGAGCAAGCATCATAAAAAGAGGATTATGCAAATTAAGATCACCTACTACTTGGTTTTAATTGCAACCAGAGAGTCTCTCTCAGCCAGAGAGCTCCTATGTGCTTCTATCAGGCATTATTAGTATATCCACATGTCCTCCATGTTTTCCTGTGGGTTTTTCCTGTGTGTTCTGGTTTACTCCCATATTCTAGAGATATGCGTCAAGTCTGTTTGGGTCTCTAACTTCTACATAAATATGAGTTTGTGTGTGTGATATGGAAGGAAAAATCTGGCAACCTACTTCTGTTTCCTCAACTTTGCATTGAAATATCTGCAGATAGCAGTTGCTGTCTGTAGGATAACTCTAGGAGCAAGCAAGCGAGTACAAGCTGTGCATGTATCTGGGCTCATATTCTGTTGCAACAAAACTTCTGAATTTGTATATTTCAAATTGTAAATACAAAATGAAAACTCCAGCAAAGCTAGAAATTCCACTGAGTAATTGGCGATTAGCTGAAACACCTGATGTTCATAAGGATCATTTGCATATATCTCATGTGCCTCTGATACAAGAGGTGTGGGAGGTCACTCAGTGGAAGTTCTAGCTTTGCTGGAGTTTTCATTTTGTATTTACTGACTGGTTTTTCAGTGACCTTCTCACTCATTGTTTTAGTATATTTCAAATTGTGTATTGTCTTGGGGTTTGAATTATCTACTTGTTTTTTTAAACAAAATCTTCATCTTTGTCTTCCAGTTTGCCATTGTTTCACAATTTTCTCCTATCATGTGAAGACGTAATGTTTTGAGACTGCATTCTATGGCTGTATTAAGGACTGAGTCATGATCATTAAACACTGCTGTCCATCTCTTACACTGTTGCCCTGTATTCCATATGCCACAGTCTGTGTCAAACACCATCAGGCTCGGAATATATTTTGACATTTTATCTCTATAAGCTTTAATTTCTATCTGTACTTTTATTGATTTTCTATTGTTTGCCATGCATCCTCTTTATAGTCTATTGGGTACCAAGTTTTTCACTGTATTTGCTTATTTTCTTTCCAATGTTAACCAAAAAGTTACTTTACTGTTGTACTGTCTTATTTGAACTTCAGTTTCTTGGCTTTTCTTATACAAAATATGCATGTAAAGCACACATTTGACTTTTAAAATATGAATAATAAAATATAAAATATTTTTTCAATAAACTAAACATTTTCCATTAAATACAATACTTTGCTTTATAGCTAGTTTTATGACTGTGTGTATATACATTTAAAGTAGAAAGTGCTGTAACTAATCACTATAATTTACCAGGAATACTGTTGTCAAGCTTATATACAGTAGAGTGTCGATTATCCAAACCTTGATTATCTGAACCCAGCCTTCCAAAGTTTTCAGGTAAGAAAAATCATAAAGTCCAAATAAGGAAACATTATATGTATTAGCTTGTGCATGTTTTTTGAACTTGTAGCCTGCTTGTGTGTGAAAAATATTCTTTATTGCCGACTGGAATTGCTGAATGATTGAAAAGTGTATTCCCAGAAAAAATAAGATTTGAGAAGTTTTTTATCCAATTCAGTGTATGTTTGATTATCTGAACATTTGGATTATCCAAACTACCCTAGGTCCCAATTAGTTTGGATAATTGACTGTCTACTATAGATTCCTGACCTGAGTACTCCCAAGTTTGAATCATGAGGTATGGAGCTAGCCTTAAAATTAACATTCAAAGCATTAAATGCTATATACAGTGAATATAAAAAGTTTACACACACCTGTTAAAATGCCAGGTTTTTGTGATATAAAAAATGAGACCACAATAAATCATTTCAAAACTTTTCCCACCTTTAATGTGACCTACAACCTGTACAATTCAATTGAAAAACAAACAAATCTGTTAGGAAAAAATATATAAAAAATAAAAAATGTACAATATGCTGGTTGCATAAGTGTGCACACCCTTAACCTAATACTTTGTTGAAACACCTTTTGATTTAATTACAGCATTCAGTCTTCTTGGGTAGGAGTCTATCAGCATGGCACATCTTGACTTGGCAATATTTGCCCTCTCTTCCTTGCAAAAGCTCTCCCAATCTGTCAGATTGCAAGAGCATCTCTTGTGCATAGCCCTCTTCAGGTCACCCCACAGAATTTCTATTGGATTTAGGTCTGGGCTCTGGCTGAGCCATTGAAAAACTTTAATTTTCTTCTGGTGAAGCCATTCTTTTGTTGATTTGGATGTATGCTTGGGGTCATTGTCATGTTGAAAGGTGAAATTCTTCTTCATCTTCAGCTTTCTAGCAGACACCTGAAGGTTTTGGGCCAAAAGTGACTGATATTTGGAACTGTTCATAATTGCTTCCACCTTGGCTAAAGCCCCAGTTCCAGCTGAAGAAAAGAAACCCCAAAAACATGATACTGCCACAACCATGCTTCACTGTGGGGATAGTGTTCTTTTGGTGATGTGAAGTGTTGTTTTTGCGCCAAATGTACCTTTTGGAATTGTGGCCAAAAAGTTCAACATTGGTATCATCGCACCATAACACATTTTCCCACATGCTTTTGGAAAACTTGATGTGTTGTTTTGCAAATTTTAGATGGGTCTGGATGTTTTTCTGTGTTAGAAAAGGCTTCCATCTTGCAACCCTACCCCATAGTCCAGACATTTGGAGAACACAGGAGATTGTTGTCACATGTAATATATAACCAGTACTTGCCAGAAATTCCTGCAGCTCCTTCAGTGCTGCTGTAGGTCTCTTGGCAGCCTCCCTGACCAGATTTTTGTCTTGTCTTTTTATCAGTTTTGGAGGGATGTTCAGTTCATTGCAATATCGTTGTTGTCCCATATTTTCTCCACTTTTGATGACTGTCTTCACTGTTTTCCATGGCATATCCAATGCTGCGGAAATTTTTTTGTACCCTTCTTCTCACTGATGCCTTTCAACAATGAGATCCCTTTGATGCTTTGTAAGCTCTCTGTGAACCACGACTTTTGCTGTAGCAGGCAACTGAGTAAATGTCAGAAAAATCCTACTAGAACAGTTGAACTTTATTTGGGGTTATTCAGAGCCTCTTTAATTGATGGCAGGTGTGTACCCAAGAAGACTGAATACTGTAATTAAATCAAAAGGTGCTTCAACAAAGTATTAGTTTAGGGGTCTGCACACTTGTGCAACCAGCATATTGTATGAATTTTTATTTTTTATATTTTTTCCCCTAACAGATTTGTTTGTACAGGTTATAGGTCACATTAAAGGTGGGAAAGTTTTGAAATGATTTATTGTGGTCTCATTTTTTTATATCACAAAAACCTGGCATTTTAACAGGGGTGTGTAAACTTTTTATATCCGCTGTATATTTATGGATTGTTAATAGCAAAAAAAATAGGTTAAGAAATACAAAAAAAAACTTGTTAAAATGAAAGCTTACACCATTTTGTGTAACTACTGTGACTCCTCTACAGGTGATGAAATTCCTTGTGCTTCAGTTGCCTGAAGAAAAAAACACAGAGGAACATAAAACTGATTACTGTTTTCCATTATAAATCATTGTCAGTATGATTTCTAAGTGTGCACTGGCTAGGATTCTTTTTGGAGATTTCTCACTTCTTTGAGTTGGTCCAACTTTTTATTTGGTATGTACAAGTTGGGGGAGGACATGCACACTCCACAAAGAAGGCACCCCCCGCCAAGAATCAAACCATACAGCCTTTTGCTCTGAGGTAAAAATGCTAACCACTGAGCATAAAAGAATAAAACAGTACAATTTTTGCTTTATGTCTGAGTATGTGAAATCCCAATAAACACTATTAAAGTGCAGAGGGGGCACTGTTTAGAATAATCATTCTCATCTTCAGTTTGTATTTTTTTCAGTCTGAAATTCATTCTGAAATTTAATATCCCAGCCTTAGTGATATTTGACTTAGAAGCTGCATTCCTGGTATGAAAGTTTTCAAGTGTCTCTCTGTCTAGTAAGCAAACTCCATCATAATTCCTTTGCCTCTTCTGGTTTGTAAGAAACACACGATGTCTTCCACTCAAAATATGTAGTCCCCATAACACTACTACTTGTCCAAAGTAAACAGTCTTCTGGGTCCAGCCTGAAGCAAGTTATCTGTTAACTGTTTTCCTGCTACAACATAAAGTGGTAGCACATCTAGGCCAAGACCACTGCAAAAGTCATTTCAACCTTAGTCTAGCTTGCCATTTCAGACTCAAAGATAGTCGGTTCATATGCCATTATGTCACACAAACTAAGGTGACTCTTATGGATAGCTGTTGTTAGAATGATACACCACAGAACATATGTTTGGGCAAGTCATCTGTCTCTCCCCTGTGGCTGTTGGGTCATATCGAACGGGTTCCTAAAATGTATTAGTCTCTCATGAAGTGTTAATAAGAAAGTACTTTCCCCTCAGCTTCACTTAAGAGCTAAAAATCACAAATGACTCCCTGCAAAGGCTCTCTCCACTTCATTTTATGGTCATAAATATGTTCACCATAAAGAATGCATTGTCTCTAGTCAAGTTTTCAGACATCTGCTGCTTTGTGTACAACTCAAGTTCAATGGCAGATAGTTTTTCCAGTGACAGTAATGATACAATGTGGATCATTAACAGAATAAAATTATTCCCATCCTGTCTTTGAATCAAAGCCTGCCATCAGTTTTAAAAAACACATCGGGTAATATTTACTTTTGCATTCCACTAGCATCTTAACTAATTGATTTTAACACGTACACGTCTATAATTTCAGTTACAAGTTTCAAAGAAAAATGTTGGAGTAGATGCAGAAAAGTGAAGTCTGTGATATTGACTGTTACACCCCTCCTTCAGAGAGCACAAACTGTTGCACTGCAGTGACCATCAGAAAAATGCAATCATGTGAAAAATGGATGCAAATATAAGAACTCCTGCAAAGTCAGTGTCACTATTAAAAATGTAAGAAGTAAATAAAGTTACACAGCCAAAGCATGTACTTGAGGACATACCCATAAGCACAGAGGCTTGCATACACACGCATGAGCAGACACATACAAACACACACACATACACCCACACACACGTATATCAAACACACACGCATGCACGCACACTGTCAGTGGGGAATATTAGAGCAATTGTTGTTACTCCATTTATTATGGCCCAGGAATACAGCTAGATTCATCTTGATCCAGAATTTTAAAAGTTGAAGAAGATGAGAAAAATTCTAAAATGTATTAATCTTGGGGTTTTGGTAAAGCAGAATATCTGTTTCAGTTACAAATCAAATAGCCACTGAGCATTATTAGTTACATTTGTTTTGGTAGAAATAAATATGAGAAAGCAACGTGTTGTAAAATATTTTTTACTGTCAAAATTAGAGACTAACAGCAAAACAGATTCAACACCTTTTTTTCATAAAATGCAACAGGTTTTAGGTAACCTACCCAGTCACATTGCAACATTTTGTCTCCATTATCTTAAACTACTATAAAATGCATTGTGCATTGCATATGATTTCTGCAGTCCAGAATCAAACAAACTTATGTTAGATGGGTTTAGGGTGAGGTCTATAGTGCCTGTTATAAGGTATGTAATCATCCTTACCTGCTTTTTATGTAACAGCTTTCATGCAGCATATTATAGAAATCTATTTAACAGGGACTAGTAAAAGTTTAAATTCTATGGCTGCAGTGGTGCAGCGGTTAGTGTTGTCACCTCACAGCAAGAGGTTCTTCAGTTCGATTCTCGGCTGGAGTGCCTTCTGTGCGGAGTCTGCATGTCCTCCCCATGGTCAAGTGAACTTTAAAGACATGCAGGTAAGTGCGTGTGTGTCTTGGTATGCCTTCGTTGAAAGTTGGGCGCTGGGCTGGCAACTCGACACTGCAAAAATCCACTGCCAATCACTAGCAGACCAGTGATCCGCTGTGACAACCCCTAACCAGGAAAAGCTAAAAGACAAGTAAAAGTTGCAATTCTCATCATTTAAATACTGGAAAACTAATTAATGGGTCTTGCATGATTTCATACCACAAAGGTTCACGTGAGTTAAAATATGATCAGAATAAATATTTATTTCATCTGGTAATATAAGTCACGTTCACACAGTAGTAACAAGTTAAACATCCTGCCTTTTAAATTTGTGAAGTTCGTAATAATGTGACTGTATTAAGTTTTTACCTTTTGAATAAGAATACCAAACATTTTTTTAATATTATAGTGTTTTAACTTAGGCAGTGAAAATAAGCAAAGAGAGATGAATTTATTTATTATTTATGAATTAAACGTATTAAATGAAGTACACAATTCATTAAGTTAGGTGATGTAATCAATTAACCAATTAAATGTATATTTAATGAATCAGGATGTTAAACCAAATGACTTGAAGAAGCTTTTTCAGTGAGTTTGTAGCCTGGTGAAAGTTACGCTTTTTAGTCATTTGGTAGTTTCTTTGTGTTTGTTGGCTGTGATGGAAAGTGTAAGACTAATGATTTTTCTCTGGTGACTGTTTTTATTTTTTTTCATTTTTACAAGTTTGGCTTCCGCTTGGAGTATACTATTTTTTTATGTTTATTGGTCCTGGGGGATCATCATTTTTCAACTATTTGATACTAAATCATTTTCACCCTTACCAGGATAGAGAGTAATGCTGAATGAATTGGCCAAATATCAGGAGAAACTTAAAAGCTCCACTCTGATGTGAGGTAGAACTATGGAAGTGAGTAACAACAGTCTCTACTAATTTCGCTAGATGCAACTTTACCTCTACACTCCACCTATCAACAGTGGAGTATTGAATGACAATGTTCCTACCACTTACAGTAATGTTGTGGGTAAGCAACAAAACCAAAACGGGAACATTACCGGTGGTAAATGCCAATCTGGTTAGTGCTTTTAATGACCACGCGGATTTCAAATGTGGCTCCAGAAACCGGGCGCTTGCGTTAACTTCAGGCCTGAAGGAGGTGAGGAAGATCGTTACCTCTTAAGAGAACAAATTTTCAATTTTGAAAATCCGCGGGCTTAGATCTGTTTCGCCCAATCCTGACAATTTGTTTTTGAAACTACCGGCTTTGGTAAATCAAAGTTGGCAAGGTTTGGCGTGGTTGTGGAAACTCCGATGGAATAGAAACTGGTACCGCAGCACACCGGTGAACTGATTTCGCTGTTTAATAAGACAGGGTATGGGAATGTTGGACTATTATTATAAACAACAACGAGAATAAACTTTGTAAAATTGCAGAAGAAATCAATAATAGCCTTCAATATTAGTATATTTAGTGATTTACTTTTTTTCTCAACAAAAAAGGCAGTGCTTTGATAAGAAAGAAGAGTGGTAGAGACTTTGTCAAATGTCTGGCCAATTTCAAACATAAAAGTTGGAATGGTGAAGATTAATTTCGACTATAAGAACAATCAATTGTGCCTATCCACCAGGCACTAAACAGCAAAACCAATACCCATGATGGACAATCGAGCTGATTTTCAAGCTAATCACAATAAAGTAGGATGAACTCAATGACAGTGATGTAGTCGTTTTTTGAACACTGACCAAATGAGGGGAGATCAGAGAGGCTGCTAAACAAGGAGGCAGGAATGTTCAACAATTGTACAGTGTTGTGGAGGGGGTGTCAGAAGAGCGTGAGTTAATCCATTGGCCGATTAAGAGAGATGTTATTAAAACAATTTAAGCCTTTCCAGTTAGTTACTATGTGTTTTGTAATGACAGTTTTAATAAACTCTACAGAATTGAATGGGTAAAAAATGTAATGATTTGTTAGTATGAGCAAATATTTGTTTGGAAGTTATTCCACAATGAATGTTTAATAGATATGAGTTCTTGGACGACTCTTTTAGGTGACCCCTGAATAGCCATGTTTCACTATTAATAACACATCCAGAGTGTTATAGCATTTAAGAGAAATGCTTTATTTATACACAACCATACCGACATGGAGATAAGAAATGTTCATTTTGAATTATTAAGTAAGGGCATTAATTTTGTACCAACTTATAGTTTAGATATTGCTCAAGTTTTGATTGATCTTAAAATGTATATGAGACAGTTAAATTTGAAAATGTTTTTTTCCTCTGATAAATGAAACACTATTGGGATAGGAATGAATATGCCCTTTAAGAAAAGTAGTACCTTCATCCCTCCACCAAATTCTAAGGTTTCTACCCTAGAGAAGTGTGTGGAAACAGAGTTTAGAAGAATACTATCACAGGAAAAGAATGTGAAGGACAATTTATCAAAAGATGAAAGGTTGTTTTTGAAAGATCTATCTCAAAACAGCCAATATAGGTTTATGAAACCAGATATGGGTGGGGGGATGGTGATTATGACAAACTTGAGAGGATGATGGTTGTGATATTGACTGTTAACCCTCCTTCAGAGAGCACAAACTGTTGCACTGCAGTGACCATCAGAAAATGCAATCATGTGAAAATGGATGCAAATATAAGAACTCCTGCAAAGTCAGTGTCACTATTAAAAATGTAAGAAGTAAATAAAGTTACACAGCCAAAGCATGTACTTGAGGACATACCCATAAGCACAGAGGCTTGCATACACACGCATGAGCAGACACATACAACACACACACATACACCCACACACACGTATATCAAACACACACGCATGCACGCACACTGTCAGTGGGGAATATTAGAGCAATTGTTGTTACTCCATTTATTATGGCCCAGGAATACAGCTAGATTCATCTTGATCCAGAATTTTAAAAGTTGAAGAAGATGAGAAAAATTCTAAAATGTATTAATCTTGGGGTTTTGGTAAAGCAGAATATCTGTTTCAGTTACAAATCAAATAGCCACTGAGCATTATTAGTTACATTTGTTTTGGTAGAAATAAATATGAGAAAGCAACGTGTTGTAAAATATTTTTTACTGTCAAAATTAGAGACTAACAGCAAAACAGATTCAACACCTTTTTTTTCATAAAATGCAACAGGTTTTAGGTAACCTACCCAGTCACATTGCAACATTTTGTCTCCATTATCTTAAACTACTATAAAATGCATTGTGCATTGCATATGATTTCTGCAGTCCAGAATCAAACAAACTTATGTTAGATGGGTTTAGGGTGAGGTCTATAGTGCCTGTTATAAGGTATGTAATCATCCTTACCTGCTTTTTATGTAACAGCTTTCATGCAGCATATTATAGAAATCTATTTAACAGGGACTAGTAAAAGTTTAAATTCTATGGCTGCAGTGGTGCAGCGGTTAGTGTTGTCACCTCACAGCAAGAGGTTCTTCAGTTCGATTCTCGGCTGGAGTGCCTTCTGTGAGTCTGCATGTCCTCCCATGGTCAAGTGAACTTTAAAGACATGCAGGTAAGTGCTGTGTCTTGGTATGCCTTGTGAAAGTTGCTGGGCTGGCAACTCGACACTGCAAAAATCCACTGCCAATCACTAGCAGACCAGTGATCCGCTGTGACAACCCCTAACCAGGAAAAGCTAAAAGACAAGTAAAAGTTGCAATTCTCATCATTTAAATACTGGAAAACTAATTAATGGGTCTTGCATGATTTCATACCACAAAGGTTCACGTGAGTTAAAATATGATCAGAATAAATATTTATTTCATCTGGTAATATCATGATATGAGGAAAGGCCTTGCAATTTACTTTCATTCCCTGAGGATGGTGATGGCTGTTTGTGGGGTTGCTACAAAGTCAAAGTGACTTGGCAACACGGGATGATGGATGAATGTCATCATACATAGACATTTCTTCCACAGACAATTTTGAGAACTTGTTTGCCAAAGTCAGTAACTCTCTCTTCACTTATTTATTTCAGTTTCATTAGACATGTGGATACCAGCAAGCATTCATAAACATTTATAAATGGAATAATGACAACTCACTTCTCACTGAAAGGTACCATTCCAGCAATTTTCTAAAATACAGCATTCATGTACGTTTGATGCAAAAAGCAAGCAATTTATACCAACCATTTGTGGTCTGTGCCCTTCCCTCACATCTGCTACTTAAATTAGTTTACTTCATGGTGAGGTCATTTCAGAGAAAAGGAAATACTTAAATATCTAGCTGAATCTAAGAGCACTCTGTATAAGTTGTGTACAACCCAGATACAGAGTGTATGAAACTTGTATACACAAAGTTACAAGGTCTTCATATCTTTTTTTTCCCCATAGAGTACAATTATTTGATTAACCAGGTTGACAATACAATTGTGTACACTGTTTTAGATAGTGACATAATGTTTAAATTAAAAGGATTTATAAGATGCTCTTGCCTTATGCTTTAAAGCAGCTTTATTTTAATATTTTTCACAAAATAGTTTAGCCTATAGTTAAGCTTTCCTAAACTTATTTATTTATTTTATCTAGCAGAACATACATGTGTATATATGTGCAAAGAGGGGATGGAGCAGAAAGAGTTTATGAAAGATGTTTCTAAAATTTGAATTTTAGCAGATGTTGAGTCAATTATTGCCTTCCTTTTCACGAATTTTGTTTAAATAATGCTGTAGTATTTGTGCATGCATTATTTTAAATGACATTTTTAAACAGTGGTAAAAATGTTTTGTTTAAGCAACTTTGGGTTTGGAACATTTTCCACAATGAATGTTTAACAGATATGAGTTCTTGGTCGACTTTTAGTGACCCTGAAGAAGCCATGTTTCCTACTATTAATAACACATCTGAGTGTTATAAAGTATTTAAGAGAAATGCTTTATTTATATACAACTATACTGACATGGAGATAAGAAATGTTCATTTTGAATTATTAAGTAAGGGCATTAATTTTGTACCAACTTATAGTTTAGATATTGCTCAAGTTTTGATTGATCTTAAAATGTATATGAGACAGTTAAATTTGAAAATGTTTTTTTCCTCTGATAAATGAAACACTATTGGGATAGGAATGAATATGCCCTTTAAGAAAAGTAGTACCTTCATCCCTCCACCAAATTCTAAGGTTTCTACCCTAGAGAAGTGTGTGGAAACAGAGTTTAGAAGAATACTATCACAGGAAAAGAATGTGAAGGACAATTTATCAAAAGATGAAAGGTTGTTTTTGAAAGATCTATCTCAAAACAGCCAATATAGGTTTATGAAACCAGATATGGGTGGGGGGATGGTGATTATGACAAAACTTGAGTAGGATGACTAATATTCTTAATGATGAGACAACTTATAGGAGAATATCAAAAAATTAACTACACAGAGCTTACTTAAAGATAGATCTGTATCTTCAGGATGCACTTTTTCAGGGTATGATCAATGAAATAGAATTTAATTTCTTAGTTGTAAAATTTCCAAATTTGCCAGTTATGTTTGGCATTCCCAAGGTCCACAAAGAGGTGAGCAACCCTCCATTTAGACCAATAGTTGCAGCTAGGGGCTCTAAAACAGAACCCCTTGCATCCTTTGTTGACACTTGTTCTAAAATAGTAGTTGAAGAAGCTGGACATATTTTGAGAGATTCATGGCACTGTCTTGAGAGGTTTAGGCAATTTAATGACAACAACAATTTTGTTTTTTTAACAGTGGATGTAGTCAATTTATTTACAGTTATCCCTCATGAACAAGGGTTTACTATGTTTTATGAGAGTCTCTTAAAAAGTAAGAAGATGGATAAAAATCGAATCAACTTGCTCATAGACCTCATGGAAATGGTTTTGAAGACCAATTTCATCAGCTTTGAAGGAGAGATTTACCAACAACTAATGGTAGCAATGGGAGCCAAATGTGCCCTTTAGTATTACTTGCCTGGGAGGAATTGTTTATTTTTTCATCTGAATACAAAGACAAGATTTTGTCATACAATAGATTTTAGATGATGTATTAATATTATGGAAAGAGTGACCCTAATAGTTAATTCTTAGCAAGGTGGACAACTCGACACTGCAAAATCCACTGCCAATCACTAGCAGACCAGTGATCGCTGTGACAACCCCTAACCAGGAAAAGCTAAAAGACAAGTAAAAGTTGCAATTCTCATCATTTAAATACTGGAAAACTAATTAATGGGTCTTGCATGATTTCATACCACAAAGGTTCACGTGAGTTAAAATATGATCAGAATAAATATTTATTTCATCTGGTAATATCATGATATGAGGAAAGGCCTTGCAATTTACTTTCATTCCCTGAGGATGGTGATGGCTGTTTGTGGGGTTGCTACAAAGTCAAAGTGACTTGGCAACACGGATGATGGATGAATGTCATCATACATAGACATTTCTTCCACAGACAATTTTGAGAACTTGTTTGCCAAAGTCAGTAACTCTCTCACTTATTTATTTCAGTTTCATTAGACATGTGGATACCAGCAAGCATTCATAAACATTTATAAATGGAATAATGACAACTCACTTCTCACTGAAAGGTACCATTCCAGCAATTTTCTAAAATACAGCATTCATGTACGTTTGATGCAAAAAGCAAGCAATTTATACCAACCATTTGTGGTCTGTGCCCTTCCCTCACATCTGCTACTTAAATTAGTTTACTTCATGGTGAGGTCATTTCAGAGAAAAGGAAATACTTAAATATCTAGCTGAATCTAAGAGCACTCTGTATAAGTTGTGTACAACCCAGATACAGAGTGTATGAAACTTGTATACACAAAGTTACAAGGTCTTCATATCTTTTTTTTCCCCATAGAGTACAATTATTTGATTAACCAGGTTGACAATACAATTGTGTACACTGTTTTAGATAGTGACATAATGTTTAAATTAAAAGGATTTATAAGATGCTCTTTGCCTTATGCTTTAAAGCAGCTTTATTTTAATATTTTTTCACAAAATAGTTTAGCCTATAGCTGTAAGCTTTCCTAAACTTTATTTATTTATTTTATCTAGCAGAACATACATGTGTATATATGTGCAAAGGGAGGGGGGATGGAGCAGAAAGAGTTTATGAAAGATGTTTCCTCAATAATTATTGAATTTTAGCAGATGTTGAGTCAATTATTGGCCTTCCTTTTCTACGAATTATTGTTTAAATAATGCTGTAGTATTTGTGCATGCATTATTTTCAAATGCACATTTTTTATCAACAGTAGGCTAGCACAAGCATGTTTTCCCTAGTTTAATGCAACTTTGGTTTAAAACATTTTCCACTGCCTGAGGGTATTTATACTGCCTAAATATGTTTTAATTTTTCTGTCAGTAAGGTAGCTTACATATATTCAGGGAACTGCTGCAAAGACCGCCTTCTTAATAAATTTTATTGGTATTTCAGAAACAGATTTAACAATAGATAACAACACAACATTAACCACAATACTTGTATTCACTAAAACCCATACTCTTGAAGTGTGAGGTGATAAACCGAATTTGTGCAATTTGTTAAGCAGACCTTTATCCAGTCATTACAGGTATAAATGGTTTAAGCTATAGTATCAAAAGGAACATAAAAACTATTTCAACCAGCTGTGAGGTATATGGCGAAGGTAATATATATGTAGTTATTCAGTCGGTTACTGATACAGAAACAAGTATGACAAGTTAAAACGTTAGGGCCATACCTCTCAACCTCTCTGAGCAAGAAATCTGGACAAAGCCATAAATAATGGGTCAAAGGCCAAAATATGGGCCGTTTTTAATTATTGTTCTTACAAAATTAGAAAGTTGCTAGACTAGTATGTTTTGCATTAGTAAGAATTTTCTGAAGGAAATGTTTACCATTATTTTTTGACTTCAGTCCTCAATGATTTGCCAGTCATTTGTCAGAAAATCAAAGTTTTTATGAGAAACAGACCTAAAATAAGAGGCAAAAATCTGGACAGTCTGCAAAGATCTAGATAGTTGAGAGGTATGTTTAGGGCGGTTTACCTTCATATCGTCGATCACATATGATCGACCAGCCACTTAAGCGAACCATTTCCGTGAAACCGCAAAACATTCCAAATATCGAAATAATGTCGATGACATTTCCAGCCACCCACACCTCCACACCAGTGCTACCATGGATCAAAAGGTGAGGTTTTGCCATTCGTTATGTGGAATTGACTTTGAGATGTTTGCATTCCATATTATGGAAGTGGATTTACATAGTAGGATTCTGGCACTGTCTAATGAGTGAAGGTGACATTTAGGATCTATGGCATTTAAGGTTTAGCAGCAACAACAATTTTGTTTTTTTAACAGTGGATGTAGTCAATTTATTTACAGTTATCCCTCATGAACAAGGGTTTACTATGTTTTATGAGAGTCTCTTAAAAAGTAAGAAGATGGATAAAAATCGAATCAACTTGCTCATAGACCTCATGGAAATGGTTTTGAAGACCAATTTCATCAGCTTTGAAGGAGAGATTTACCAACAACTAATGGGTGTAGCAATGGGAGCCAAATGTGCCCCTGTATTTGCTAATTTAGTATTACTTGCCTGGGAGGAATTGTTTATTTTTTCATCTGAATACAAAGACAAGATTTTGTCATACAATAGATTTTTAGATGATGTATTAATATTATGGAAAGAGGATGGAACCTCTATTATAGAGTTTATTGATTATTTAAACACCACAACAGAATTTTTTAAATTTGCACATGTATGGCACAATGAGGAGATTATTTTTTTGGATATAACTATCAAAAAAACAAGTCAAGGCCTATGTAGTAATATTTATAGAAAGGAATCATATTCCATCTCATTATTACACTTTAATAGTTGTCACCCCTACCATCAAAGGAAAGGCATTATTAAGGGCCAAATGGTGAGAACATCTAGGCTGGTCAGTGACAACTCGACCTTTAAAAATGAATTATACAAGTTAATTGGAATGTTTTTTGGACAGGGGCTATCCGCTTAAATTATTATTAAACATCAAAAGAGAAATCATGAGAAAAACGGAAACCTGTTACATCCCTATTATACGAAATACAGCACCTATTACAAAAAGTAATAATAACTTAGAAAAGTTAGGTGCTAAATTTATACTGAAATACAATGATAGAGCTCAGGATTTGGTGACAAGTTTAAGAAATGCCTGGAAGGTTTGCCTTAGTGACAACATTAAAGTTATTTTAGGACCTGAACCATCAATAGTTTATAGTAGAGGGAACCACATAAAGGTTATACTGGAAAGAGAAACTAACACTGGAAGAAAATCTTGTATGAAGAAATGTGCCATGTGTAAATATTGTAGATATATAAATGAGGGACCTTATTTATGTGTCTATGGCTTTAAATATACAATTCCATGTCCGGGGATATGTAATTGCAACAACAAAAATATTGTTTATGTTGCTTCATGTATTTCATGTGATGGATTTTACGTGGGTAAAACCATCAGGAGGCTGCGAGATAGAATTTAAGAACACTTGAGATGTATTAATAGAAAGGATGAACATAATGCACTTTTTTACATTCAAAAATGTGTAAGAATTTTAAGAAGTTTACATTTTTTATTATAGGCCGGGTAACCATGAGTAAAAGGGGTTGTGACATTAGCAACAAGGTTGGAGCTTTAGAGACAACCTGGCAACTAAGATTAAATGCCCTCAAATTGCCTGGCTTAAATGATGCTATTTCTTTAATGCCTATTTTAAAATTAAAGTCAAACCAAGTGTAACTGAAAAATTTATCATTTCAACAAACAGTGCTTGGTCAATATTATTAGGTTTGTAAATAGAAATGGAAAATATTTTTTTAGAGTATTCATTGATTTTTATTATACGTTATGGTTCACAATAGTAGTAATAAGTTAAACATCCTGCCTTTAAATTTGTATTTTCGCACAACAATGTGACTGTATTAAGTTTTAACTTTGAATATGAACAAAAACATTTTTTAATATTATAGCATTTTAACTTTTAGGTAAGGTGAAAAATAAGCAAAGAGAGATGGAATTTATTTATTATTTATGAATTAAGCGTATTAATGAATTTTAGCAGATGTTGAGTCAATTATTGGCCTTCCTTTTCTACGAATTATTGTTTAAATAATGCTGTAGTATTTGTGCATGCATTATTTTCAAATGCACATTTTTTATCAACAGTAGGCTAGCACAAGCATGTTTTCCCTAGTTTAATGCAACTTTGGTTTAAAACATTTTCCACTGCCTGAGGGTATTTATACTGCCTAAATATGTTTTAATTTTTCTGTCAGTAAGGTAGCTTACATATATTCAGGAACTGCTGCAAAGACCGCCTTCTTAATAAATTTTATTGGTATTTCAGAAACAGATTTAACAATAGATAACAACACAACATTAACCACAATACTTGTATTCACTAAAACCCATACTCTTGAAGTGTGAGGTGATAAACCGAATTTGTGCAATTTGTTAAGCAGACCTTTATCCAGTCATTACAGGTATAAATGGTTTAAGCTATAGTATCAAAAGGAACATAAAAACTATTTCAACCAGCTGTGAGGTATATGGCGAAGGTAATATATATGTAGTTATTCAGTCGGTTACTGATACAGAAACAAGTATGACAAGTTAAAACGTTAGGGCCATACCTCTCAACCTCTCTGAGCAAGAAATCTGGACAAAGCCATAAATAATTGGGGTCAAAGGCCCGAAAATATGGGCCGTTTTTAATTATTGTTCTTACAAAATTAGAAAGTTGCTAGACTAGTATGTTTTGCATTAGTAAGAATTTTCTGAAGGAAATGTTTACCATTATTTTTTGACTTCAGTCCTCAATGATTTGCCAGTCATTTGTCAGAAAATCAAAGTTTTTATGAGAAACAGACCTAAAATAAGAGGCAAAAATCTGGACAGTCTGCAAAGATCTAGATAGTTGAGAGGTATGTTTAGGGCGGTTTACCTTCATATCGTCGATCACATATGATCGACCAGCCACTTAAGCGAACCATTTCCGTGAAACCGCAAAACATTCCAAATATCGAAATAATGTCGAATTCGACATTTCCAGCCACACCACACCTCCACACCAGTGCTACCATGGATCAAAAAGGGGGTGAGGTTTTGCCATTCGGTTATGTGGAATTCGACTTTGGAGATGTTTGCACTTCGGTATTCATGGAAGTGGTTTCGCCCATAGTAGGATTGACGATATGAAGGTAAACCATTTAGGGCATCTTATGATTCATTATAAGGTTTCACTGCAGTTTTGTTCATCAGTATTTGGTGTATCCCAACACAGAGTACCTTTTCTTAGAACTACAGAATAGACCAAAATAAACAAGTTAGAACAATGCACAATACCAAGTCTTGAGCTTGACATGCAAAGTCATTTATTCAGATTAGAAATCAGTGGGCCCTTTAGTTCTAAACATTATTAGCAGTTTAATGCATGTAGTGCCAAAACTGCACTCTGAATTTAGAGACAACTTTTTAAGCACCTTTCTAGTATCAGAAAGGTGCTTAACACAGTTTTG
This sequence comes from Protopterus annectens, assembly GCF_019279795.1. Lineage (NCBI taxonomy): Eukaryota > Metazoa > Chordata > Ceratodontiformes > Protopteridae > Protopterus > Protopterus annectens. Next base: position 854,844,315 of record NC_056748.1, on the reverse strand, counting down.
TTAATTATCTTTCAGTATTGTTAAGTTCTTATCTCATACTAGAGCATAACAGTGGCCACTACTAAACAGTGGGCCAGATATTTTTTAAACATTTAAAAGCTGTGAGACACTTCATTATCACAAGTGAAGTGTCTGTAGCAACTTTTAAATTGGTTCATTAATTAGACAAGACACTTCTGCTGTCTACTCTGAAGAAGTCTGAGTCTGATGTCTGAAGATGATGGCAGTCACTTGGACTTAAATTTTTTTTGGCTCACTCTACTGAGACTAGATTTTCTAACAGAACAACTTATCTGAGTTCAGTTATATAAATTTACAAAGGAAATATATCAATACATAGCTGTAGAGTTGCAGTCATCAGATGTTATTGATATAACTCAGGACTGGCAAGACCAGACAGGAGGAGAAGGCAACTACACACACCACAAAACCAGCCTCACATAATGCTACCACACCACTGAATCAAACACATAAACACACAAAGACATACTTGGAGGCTCTGAGTAAAAATTTACCTAAACAGCAGAGGCCTCCAAAGCAGACACCCAAACAACTGCTTCCTCAAGACACCCCACAAGCAACACATAAACCACAAAAGCAGTGTGCAAAGCAGTCACAGCCCTTAAGGCCAAATACAACACCAAACATACTTGTCATAGGTGACTCCATAGTCAGACACACTGACGTCCCACTCACCAGGATGAACAAGGAGAGGGTCACAGTAAGCTGCCTATCGGGCGCTAGAATCCGCCACATAACACAAGCACTCGGGTCACTCCACGGCAAGTACAAATATGACACAGTCATTGTCCATGCTGGTGTGAATCGACCTGAGACGCACCTCCTGGACTACATGAAAAGAGACATAGAGGAGCTCTCTGATTATGTAGCCCAGGCAGGTATGACCCTAACCCTGAGCAGTATCCTTCCTTCACCAAGAATGATGCCACAATATAGAGACAAGATGATCAGCTTTAACAATTGGCTTAATGTCTGGTGTCATTCAAAGGGGATCCATTGTCTGTCTGCCTGGGATGACATGCTTGACAAGCCACGCTGCTTCACAAGGGACGGCTTGCACCTGTCACCCCTGGGATTCCGGATATTGGCTAAGGCTCTTGCCACCCCCATAGTGCCTTTTTTAGGCAAGGCTCAAATTCTAAACCTACCACCCTAGAAAACAAAAATGGAAAGAAACTGAGGGTAATGCTGCTCAATGCCAGAAGTCTAAATCTCAAAATGCACGCACTCGAGGCCCTTCTCAGTATGAAGAACATTGATGTCTGTGCTGTAACTGAAACCTGGTTCAAGGCTCCTGAGAGCACCCCGGCACTATTAGGTTTTACCTCATATCATGCATTCCGGCCCCAAAACCCATACCACACCACAAACGGAGGGGGTGTATCCATATTCATAAAGGATACCCACACCTCCAGGTTGGTGGCAACGCACGAAGCTTCAGAAACCATCCAGGTGCAACTAACCATAGGCAAAACTGCTCTACAAATTGTAGCATGCTACAGGCCACCTTCTCAAACTCAGAAACCCCACACAGCCTTCCTGAAGACACTGGATGGTATAAATGTATCGCCAAACACCATCATATTGGGTGACTTCAACTACCCGAATATAGACTGGGAACATTACTCAAGCCCTAACTTTCTAGCCCAACGGTTCCTGGAGTTCATAAATTCAAATGCCATGGAACAGCTAGTCACTGTTCCCACAAGAGGAGAAAATATACTAGATCTCATTATCACAAACATGGGATCAAAATGCTCCACACCGGAAGTATATCCCTCATTGGTGAGATCTGATCATAAACTAATCTCACTGGAAATCCACATCCCGCCCCCACCCCAAACAAAAAAGACCACAGTGAAGAACTTCTAAAGCAAACTTCACACTACTCAAGACTGGTGTGGTATCCTTCAAGGCCCCCGAGACAGTGGAAACCACAACCCAAGCTGCGGAAGCCCTTACAAATGCCTTCTATGAGCATCTCCAGGACTGCATGGATCAGGCAATCCCAAATAAAACCAAGACTCTTTCCACAAAGGGCAAACGTCCAGTCTGGTGGACCCCAGCCATTAACAAACTTTACAATAAGAGGAGAAAGCTATTACATGATAGAACAAAATCCATAAAAGGGAAGTCACCCCTGATCATTATTAGTAAAAAAATACGAGCACTCATAAAATCAACTAAGGCCAATTTTGAGAGAAAAATTGCCATGGATTCAAAGGACAATCATAAGGCCTTTTTCAGCTATGTTAGGAACCTTGGTGGAAACTCCCAGATATGCTCAGAATTAGTCCAAAATGATACAAAAATCATTGAACCCACAGACATTACCAACATACTGGCAGACAGGTTCAGTGCAAACTTCACCCCCCTCTCCCCTAAAGGAGAGATAACTATACCAACCGAGTGTAGCCTCCCAGACATCTCAAATGCGCAGGTGAAAGCTGCTCTCTAAAGCTAAAAACACAGCATCAATGGGACCGGATGGTGTCCCCGGCTGTGTGCTACATGAGATAAATGAGGAATTAAACCCGCACATAAGGCAGCTGTTTAATCTCAGCCTTACCACAGGATACGTGCCCAAGGAGTGGCGTGACGGCAACTGTGGTCCCACTCCACAAAGGCGGTGTCTCACGGACCCTGGTAATTACCCCATAAGTTTAACAAGTCTAGTCTGCAAAGCTATGGAGAGGATCATAATGGAGCTCATAAACAAAGATATAGGGGACTTGCAGACATTGGACCGACCCAGTTTGGCTTCGTCAAGGGAAGATCATGCCTTTTGAACTTGGTCGACTTCTTCGAAACAGTCACCAAGGCCATTGATGAGGGAAAGGCAGTCCATACAGCCTACCTTGACCTTGCAAAGGCTTTTGACACAATACCCCACTCGGGTATTGTAGAAAAACTTACCAGCTTAAATGTAAACCCATATGTCACAAGATGGGTTGCAAACTGGCTTAAGGACAGAACCCACAGGGTTAGAGTTGCTGGCGCTATGTCAGACTCCAAGCCGGTCACAAGTGGTGTCCCACAGGGCTCGGTCCTTGGCCCCTATTGTTCGGCATCTACTTCTCAGAAGTACAGGCCAACAGGGGAGGACTTTAGCTGACAAAGTTAGTAGACGACTGCAAACTGGGCCATAGTGGAAAGTGCATCGGACACGGATATCCTTCAGAAGGGACTCACGGAAACAGATAGCTGGTGCCAGAGCCATGGCCTGAAGTTAAACACCAAAAAATGTATAGTCATACCCTTTGGGAAAAACAAGGTAACCCCAAGCTACCATATAGGTGGCAATCCACTAAGCACAGAAGAGGTTATCAGGGACCTGGGGACCCAGGTTGACAGTGGCCTTTCTTTTGACACTCACATTGCTAAAGTGGTTAGAAAGACCTTCTACATTTCCCACCTGATCATGAAGGGATTCACATCCAGATCTAGTGAGGTCCTTGTTCCCCTGTACTCTTCACTTATCAGACCAATGATCGAGTACAATGCCCCATTCGGGATGTATCTCACCCGACATCTGCAGCAATTGGAGAGACCCCAAAAGTTTCTCACCAAAAGGATAAAGGGACTCCAAAATCTGTCATATGCTGCCAGACTGAAGAAACTCCAGCTCTATTCAGTCGCATACCGTCTGCTCAGAGGTGACATGTGCCTGACATACAAGGCCATGTCCACCCAGAATTAATGGACATGCTCCACCTCAAAAAATCCAAATCCACCAAAACCACTAGAGCAAGTGACTTAAACCTTAGCACGGATATAAATAGGACGTGCTGGAGGGATAGATTTATCACTCAGAGACTCCCTATGCTGTGGAATAGAGTCCCGGTCCATGTGAGGCAGAGCACCTCGCTGGCTCTGTTCAAGAGAAATCTTGACCTGTGGATGGGAGATCATAGGTTTACCCCGGGAATCATCTCTGTGTCACTGCTGGACAGAGGCACAACAAACTAATGGGTACAGTATTTTTTTCATATAAGGGGTGGCGTAAGCCACAAAAATTCGGGCTAGGCTTATAAATGCCTTGGGGCAGATAGCCTAGTATAAACCTATGAACCTATGAACCTATAAATGAGATTCAGTCAGAAGAACAATGGGATTTACATAACAAGATAAATGTTTTAACTGCTATAACTGCATTTACTGTACTTCACATTCAAGGCTTGAGGACAATAATTGCAATCTTCATGTAAGAAGAATATATGTACTAATTTCCAGTGTTCTGTTAAAGCATGACTCCCTGTTTCAAGGTACACCAATCTCAATGTTAGTGTAAGTAGTACAGGTATTGAGGCACAGCCCCTATTCTGAGGATGCATGGAAGAACTTACCCTGCAAAAATACTTTAAAGAATGCAGGTTAATTTTTCAAAGTGCTGAGGCTCACATTATTGAGTCTACCACCTCTGACATGCAGCTATATTTCAGCAATGATGTTAGTCAAAATATCTGCAAAAGTCTATAATATTGTTTGGAAAAGAGACAAGGATGGATGACAGGTAGAACAATGCCAACAAGGGGCTACAACATATATTTGTATTATCCTGACATTAACAAATCTAAAATTTGTATTCAGACTACAAAAGTAGACATTTTACAGAACAATGAATTAGAATAGCATACCTGCTACTGAAAAAAGTTCAGTATTTGTATGAAGCTAGACAAGTAGTTCCCTCAGACACATGCAACAATATATGCCTAATATATAAAGAACTGAAATACCTGCTACCAGTAACTACTTCTCACATGAATATGCGGGTCTATATTATATCATCGAAAGCTTAAAAAATTGACTGATGAATAATTGACCAAATGTAAGCGAACGCTTACAACCTCGAAAGCTCAGAACAGCGATTTTTTTCCAAAAAAAAAAAAAGAAGAAAAAAAAATTGAAAGAATACATAAAGTGGGGCCACACACCCCCGATGTGGGGGGCTGTGCCCCCCAACCCCCTACTTAAATATACCAACTCCGAGATCTCATTACAGTGCCAAAAACACAGAAGTACCAAATGACTAAGCACTTTTAAAAGGCTACAAACCACTGGCTTCTTCAGAGTCATTTGGTTTAACATCCACAGTTCATTAAGTAACGGAAGCGGCCAAGCGAATTCTTTCCCTGAGAAAGAATTGTCTTAAAAGCCACTTCGTTATTTTGCCCTTTCGTTGTTTTAAGTTCAACCAAGATGCACTCAATAGAATGCATCTTCAGTCATCTAATAGGAACCCGAATATGCTATGTGCAAGAAATACTTTTAACATTTAAGCCAGGGTACAAGACTAAAACTAAGACATAGATAATTATTATTAAAAATCAGCTTATAATGGCAATCAAATAACTTTATACTCCAAACGGAAAAGGCAAACTTGTAAAAAATGAAAAAAATAAAAAAACAGTCACCAGAGAAAAATCAATAGTCTTCCACTTTTAATATGCCAACAAACACAGAAATACCAAATGACTAAGCACTTTTAAAAGGCTACAAACCACTGGCTTCTTCAGAGTCATTTGGTTTAACATCCACATTTCATTAAATATACACATTTAATTAGTTAATTGATTACATCACCACCTAACCCAATGAATTAGCTAACTTCATTAATACACTTAATTCATAAATAATAAATAAATTCCATCTCTCTTTGCTTATTTTTCACCTTACCTAAAAGTTAAAACACTATAATATTAAAAAAATGTTTTTGTTCATATTCAAAGTTAAAACTTAATACAGTCACACTGTTGTGCGAACATACAAATTTAAAGGCAGGATGTTTAATTTATTACTACTATTGTGAACCGTAACTTATAATAAAAATCAATTAATACTCTAAAAAATGTTTTCCATTTCTATTTACAAACCTAATAATATTGACCAAGCACTGTTTGTTGAAATGATAAATTTTTCAGTTACACTTGGTTTGACTTTAATTTTAAAATAGGCATTAAAGAAATAGCATCATTTAAGCCAGGCAATTTGAGGGCATTTAATCTTAGTTGCCAGGTTGTCTCTAAAGCTCCAACCTTGTTGCTAATGTCACAACCCCTTTCACCCATGGTTACTAGGCCTATAATAAAAAATGTAAACTTCTTAAAATTCTTACACATTTTTGAATGTAGAAAAAGTGCATTGTGTTCATCCTTTCTATTAATACATCTTAAGTGTTCTGAAATTCTATCCCACAGCCTCCTGATGGTTTTACCCAAGTAAAATCCATCACATGAAATAAATGAAGCAAAATAAACAATATTTTTGGTGTTGCAATTACATATCCTCGGACATGGAATTGTATATTTAAAGCCATAGACACATAAATAAGGTCCCTCATTTATATATCTACAATATTTGCACATGGCACATTTCTTCATACAAGATTTTCTTCCAGTGTTAGTTTCTCTTTCCAGTATAACCTTTATGTTGTTCCCTCTACTATAAACTATTGATGGTTCAGGTCCTAAAATAACTTTAATGTTGTCACTAAGGCAAAACTTCCAGGCATTTCTTAGACTTGTCACCAAATCTTGAGCTTTATCATTGTATTTCAGTATAAATTTAGCACCTAACTTTTCTAAGTTATTATTACTTTTCGTAATAGGTGCTGTATTTTGTATAATAGGAATGAAACAGGTTTCCCTTTTTCTCATGATCTCTCTTTTGATGTTTAATAATAATTTAAGCGGATATCCCCTGTCCAAACACATTCCAATTAACTTGTATAATTCATTTTTAAAGGTTGAGTTGTCACTGACCAGCCTAGATGTTCTCACCATTTGGCCCTTAATAATGCCTTTCTTTTGATGGTAGGGGTGACAACTATTAAAGTGTAATAATGAGTTGGAATATGATTCCTTTCTATAAATATTACTACATAGGCCTTGACTTGTTTTTTTGATAGTTATATCCAAAAAAATAATCTCCTCATTGTCCCATACATGTGTAAATTTAAAAAATTATGTTGTGGTGTTTAAATAATCAATAAATTCTATAATAGAGGTTCCATCCCCTTTCCATAATATTAATACATTATCTAAAAATCTATTGTATGACAAAATCTTTCTTTGTATTCAGATGAAAACATAAACAATTCCTCCCAGGCAAATAATACTAAATTAACAAATACAGGGGCACACTTGGCTCCCACTGCTAAACCCGTTAGTTGTTGGTAAATCTCTCCTTCAATGCTGATGAAATTGTTCTTCAAAACCATTTCCATGAGGTCTATGAACAAGTTGATTCTATTTTTATCCATCTTCTTAATTTTTAAGAGACTCTCATAAAACCTAGTAACCCTTTTTCATGAGGGATAACTGTAAATAAATTGACTACATCCACTGTTAAAAAAACAAAATTGTTGTTGTCATTAAATTGCCTAAGCCTCTCAAGACAGTGCCATGAATCTCTCAAAATATGTCCAGCTTCTTCAACTACTATTTTAGAACAAGTATCAACAAAGAAAGCAAGTGGTTCTGTTTTAGAGCCCCTTGCTGCAGCTATCGGTCTAAATGGAGGGTTGCTCACCTCTTTGTGGACCTTGGGAATGCCAAACATAACTGGCAAAGTTGGACATTTTACAACTAAGAAATTAAATTCTACTTCATTGATCATACCCTGAAAAAAGTGCATCCTGAAGATACAGATCTATCTTTAAGTAAGCTCTGTGTAGTTCATTTTTTTGATATTCTCCTATAAGTTGTCTCATCGTTAAGAATATTAGTCATCCTACTTGAGTAGTCCATTCTAGTCACAATCACCATCCCCCCACCCTTATCTGGTTTCATAAACCTATATTGGCTGTTTTGAGATAGATCTTTCAAAAACAACCTTTCATCTTTTGATAAATTGTCCTTCACATTCTTTTCCTGTGATAGTATTCTTCTAAACTCTGTTTCCACACACCTCTCTAGGGTAGAAACCTCAGAATTTGGTGGGGGGATGAAGGTACTACTTTTCTTAAAGGGCATATTCATTCCTGTCCAAATAGTGTTTCCTTTATCATAGGAAAAAAACATTTTCAAATTTAAGTGTCTCATATACATTTTAAGATCAATCAAAACTTGAGCAATATCTAACCTATAAGTTGGTACAAAATTAATGCCCTTACTTAATAATTCAAAATGAACATTTCTTATCTCCATGTCAGTATAGTTGTATATAAAAAAAATTTCTCTTAAATACTTTATAACACTCAGATGTGTTATTAATAGTAGGAAACATGGCTTCTTCAGGGTCACTAAAAGTCGACCAAGAACTCATATCTGTTAAACATTCATTGTGGAGATAACTTCCAAACAAATGTTGCTCATATAACAAATCATGCATTTCTTTACCATTCAATTTTGTAGAGTTTAACAAACTGTCATTACAAACACATAATGCTTCTTTGGAAAACACTTTTTTCAATTTATTTAAATAAACATCTCTCTTAATTGTAGTAGTCAATACCCTCTTCTGTACCCCCTCCCCCCACGACCTTTCCAATACTGGTGTTAAACATTCCTGCCTCTTTGCCCCTTGTTTAACAGCCTCTCTGATCTCCTCAATTTGGTCTGGTGTTCTAAAAAACATTCATCACTGTCATTGATTTCATCTACTTTATTGTGTTCAACAAAATCAGCTCGATTGTCCATCATGGAAGTGTTAGTTTTTTGCTGTTTAGTGCCTGGTGGATAGGCACAATTGTTCTTATAGTCAAGAGTGTCTCTGTTAAGCTTTTTATGTTTGGTAGTAAGATTTTTGTTGACAAAAGTCTCTACACTCTTTAACACTTTATCAAAGCTGTCTTTTTGTTGAGAAAAAAGTAAATCACTCGTAATACTAATACTGAGGCTATTGATTTCTTCCTGCAATTTTACAAGTTTATTCTCGTTGTTGTTTATAATAATAGTCAACATTTCCATACCTGTCTTATTAAACAGCGAAATCAGTTTGCGGTGTGCTGCAGTACCAGTTTCTATTCCCATCGGGAGTTTCCACAACCACAAACCTTGCGATACTTGATTCAAAGCCAGTGATTTTTTTCAAAAACAAATTGTCAAGTTGAACGGCACTGAATCTAATAGATAGTTTTTCAAAATTGAAAATTTGTTCTCTTAAAGTGGGTAACGATCTTCTCGCCTCCTTCAGGCCTGAGAAGTTAGCCACAAACACCGGTTCCTGGAACCACATTTTGAAATTATGTGGTCCTAAAGCACTAACCTGATTGGCGTTCACTACAGGTAATGTTCCATTTTGGTTTTGTTGCCTTGCCACAACATTGCTGCAAGAAGTGGATGGAACATTATCATTCAATACTCCACTGTTGATAGGTGAGTGTAGAGTAAAAAGTTGCATCTGAGAGTTAGTAGGGCTGTTGTTACTCACTTCCCTTCATTCTACCGTCACATCAGAGTGGAGCTTTTTAAGTTACTCCACAATGTTGGCCAATTCATTCAGCACACTCTCCATCCTGGTAAGGTGAAAATGATTTGCGTATCAAAATAGCTGACAAACGATGATCCCCAGGACCAATAGAAACATAAAAAATAGTATGCTCCAAATAGAAAAGGCAAACTTGTAAAAAATGAAAAAATACAAAAACAGTCACCAGAGAAAAATCGATAGTCTTCCCCTTTTAATATGCCAACAAACACAGAAATACCAGATGACTAAGCGCTTTCACCAGGCTACAAACCACTGGCTTCCTCAGAGTCATTTGGTTTAACATCCACAGTTCATTAAATATACACATTTAATTAGTTAATTGATTACATCACCACCTAACCCAATGAATTAGCTAACTTCATTAATACGCTTAATTCATAAATAATAAATAAATTCCATCTCTCTTTGCTTATTTTTCACCTTACCTAAAAGTTAAAACACTATAATATTAAAAAAATGTTTTTGTTCATATTCAAAGTTAAAACTTAATACAGTCACATTGTTGTGCGAACATACAAATTTAAAGGAAGGATGTTTACCTTATTACTATTATTGTGAACCATAACCTATAATAAAAATCAATGAATACTCTAAAAAATGTTTTCCATTTCTATTTACAAACCTAATAATATTGACCAAGCACTGTTTGTTGAAATGATACATTTTTCAGTTATACTTGGTTTGACTTTAATTTTAAAATAGGCATTAAAGAAATAGCATCATTTAAGCCAGGCAATTTGAGGGCATTTAATCTTAGTTGCCAGGTTGTCTCTAAAGCTCCAACCTTGTTGCTAATGTTACAACCCCTTTCACCCATGGTTACCCGGCCTATAATAAAAAATGTAAACTTCTTAAAATTCTTACACATTTTTGAAATGTAGAAAAAGTGCATTGTGTTCATCCTTTCTATTAATACATCTCAAGTGTTCTGAAATTCTATCCCGCAGCCTCCTGATGGTTTTACCCACGTAAAATCCATCACATGAAATACATGAAGCAGCATAAACAATATTTTTGGTGTTGCAATTACATATCCCCGGACATGGAATTGTATAATAAAGCCATAAACACATAAATAAGGTCCCTCATTTATATATCTACAATATTTACACATGGCGCATTTCTTCATACAAGATTTTCTTCCAGTGTTAGTTTCTCTTTCCAGTATAACTTTTATGTTGTTCCCTCTACTATAAACTATTGATGGTTCAGGTCCTAAGTGTAACTGAAAAATGTATCATTTCAACAAACAGTGCTTGGTCAATATTATTAGGTTTGTAAATAGAAATGGAAAACATTTTTTAGAGTATTCATTGATTTTTATTATACGTTGCGGTTCACAATAGTAGTAATAAGTTAAACATCCTGCCTTTAAATTTGTATGTTCACACAACAATGTGACTGTATTAAGTTTTAACTTTGAATATGAACAAAAACATTTTTTTTAATATTATAGTGTTTTAACTTTTAGGTAAGGTGAAAAATAAGCAAAGAGAGATGGAATTTATTTATTATTTATGAAATAAGCGTATTAATGAAGTTAGCTAATTCATTGGGTTAGGTGGTGATGTAATCAAGTAACTAATTAAATGTGTATATTTAATGAACTGTGGATGTTAAACCAAATAAAAGTGGAAGACTATCGATTTTTCTCTGTTGACTGTTTTTTTATTTTTTCATTTTTACAAATCAAATAATTTTGATTAAAAATTAGCCTACAATGCACTCATAAATTGTAATCTCTTTCAGTTATTAAGTACCTTAGAAGGATCATAACTGCATAACATAGACGTAAAGGCATATTATTTTTTATGTATTTACATTTGGAATCACAGTTTTGTCTCAGGTTAAAAAAATAAATAAATACATAAATAGAGTAGATAATAAATGTTAAGTGTATGCATATGTAACCAGGATGTAAATAGCAATTGTCATTCATTATTAGAAGGATCAAGAGTCATTTTACAGTAGCTTAATAATTCAATACTTTATTGAATTAAACATTTAATGAATTTAAAAAAACAATAATTGATTAACTCAGTTTTTTATTTTACTTTTTTATATAAAATGCTCAGTATTCTTTGTGTTTTTTCTGTGTTAGCAATACTGTATTCATCATGACAGATTTGGTTGTGCATCATGGCACTGAGTAACAGTACTTGGGCTGTACCTGCAAATGGAGTATTGTGATCAGTGTACTACCCTGGTAAACACACTTACTTACTTTCTTAAAATAAAATAAAATAAATACCTATAGGTTTGCTTCATCAACCTGGCTTTAGCTTTTAGGTTACAGTGAGAAGCACCAAAATTTAAGTATATTTTTTTTAGAGGAAGTTCCTACCAGATCCTCAAAGGTGATAGGAATGATTATCAAATGTAGCTTTGACTCATCCACATTTATAATACCTTTCCTATATATTTTAAATATCCTTAACTCACTCTGGAGTCAAGATATTTTTGAGGCTAAATCCCTTAACCTGACTTTCCAATTAATAGTAGACAAAAACAGTGTAACGTATGAGAAACAAAACACCACAACACTGTAAGTCTATGTTGTACTGCAGTGAAATCATTAACTACTGTTTGCCATTTTTCTTCATATTTTCATATTTATAATCACGTTTTATAGCTGAATAATCTACATATAACTGAAATGCATAGTATGAAATGTCATAATTGCACAAAAAAATGCAAAGCCACTTCCAGAATTGCAAAAAAAGTCCTTTTTGCTGGAGATATTTCAAGTTGCTTATTAGTAATTAACATATATAATATTTCCATATCTGCATGAATATTTTGAAAACCATTTGGTTTAATAATTATATAATTTAATCAAGCAAAACCTTAGCTTATTTTGAAGAAAAATGTTTTTGATAATTACACTGGATGTTGGACAGTTTGAGAGATATTAAGAGCTATTTATACTTTTAGTTAAGCAAATTGCATAATTTTGCATATTTCAATAAACAAGCAGTCAGAAAGGAACTGCTTGTCACTTAAGTGTCTGAACAAAAGTGCTGCTGACAGTATATCTCTAAGCTGTGCAGTTTACAAAATATGAAAAGTTGTTTTTAAAAACATACAGAAAATATTTTGGGTATTTCAGTATTATTATATATAATTAAAAAGAACAACCAGAAAAAGCTACTGATCCAAGAAGAATGAGTTTAATAAAACTTAGCTCCTCGACTTTCAAAAAGCCTTCCAATGTTTTTTGAAAGCTGAGGTGTTAAGTTTTATTAAACTCGTTCTTCTTGGATCAGTAGCTTTTTCTGGTTGTTATTTGTATTGTGTGTGATTTTTTTTGGTGGTTTGTTGCTTTATTATATATAAGTATTCGGCGTACATACTGTGAATATACTGACTGCTTAATTATTCTGAACATATTATGTTTGTGTTTTTATAATAGCATTTCTTGCTCACAAGATATTTACATTTTTTCAGAAAATAATCTTGAATTTTAGAATCTGTGATGTTTAAAATTCCCCCTCCCCTGAAAAATGCAAGAAAACAAACCTAAAACCAAACCAAATACTTTAGAAATGAAAATAAGCCATTCAAGTGCTTTCACTCAACACATACAGTTTGAACTTCATCAGAGAAAAAATATTTAACTGCTATTTAAAAGACTTGTCTTCCTTTTTAAGCATTTGGTTTTGATTTTTGGTATGTGTTAGCTGCTAGAGGTATGATATTCCATCGTTAATAGGTATAAATTAGTTAAAGTGAGAAGGGTGTCAGAGAATAATATTATTTCTAAGGTTATCCATGATTTTCTTAAATGAGATAGTCTGTTTTTGGTGACAGTGAAGTAATTTGTGACAAATCATTTGGGCAAGCTCCTGTTATCTTTTTTAACAACCAGGGCCTGAGTGAAGTACTTGGTATTTATGAAAGAAGATGCAAAGAAAATTACTTGATGTAGTATCTGATAATGCATGTTTAGCTTGGTCTGTCTCATTGGGCTGATATTTATCATATTTTTATGAGTGTCATTGTTGATACTTTGCCAAAGTATTTACACTGATTTTCAATAATAATTTTCTATGTGACTTTGCTTGTAATTTCTATATCCCTAGGTTATACTGTTGAATGTTCAGTTTATTTTTTTTCATATTTACACTATACTTTCATCAATTCCTATTTGTCATGCTTTGGCAGTTTAGTGGATTTATGCTATGTATCTTGTTGCTTTTTTAATGTTTAAAGTATTACCTACACTAATGCATTGATTGACAAAACTAATGTAAGTGCTTACCCTACTTATAACATTATTTCTACATTGTTCATGGTGATGTTTTATAATTTATTTAAAGAATGCACTTGTACAGTGTATATGATTCAGGAATGTTTTAATTTTAGTGCTCAGTTTATTTATCTCTTCCAGTTTATAATTAAATTTTAATATGTTATTTAAAGTGAATTAACAGTATATTTCTGATATTACCATACCTGTTTTATCTTAGCTGTTTTTCTTTTATTTTATAAATTCCTTGAACATGTCTATAGTAAAGAATTTGAAGTACAAGCAGAACGCAGACTCTTGCAAAAAATATTCAGAAAGTCCTTGAACAAAGCATCTCTGAGACTGCAACATTTATTTAATTTAAAGAAGCATGATCAAAAACTAAAATACAGACCAGGTAAGAATTACGCATAGTAGTAATGTTGATCACAGCATATTTACTGAAGATGCATTGTGAGTTGATATATGAAGAATTAGATCCTTTGGGTAATGTTGCAGTTACCATTGACAGAAAAAAGTATGTTCATTTCAGAATTATACTAATATTGACTCTGAACTGAAAATATTGAACAACAAAATAAGCCAGAGTAAAATTATTCCATAAGGATAGAAATTAATTTTATTTTTTTACATGGAATTGATAAATTGAATTTAGGGCTTAATGTTCAAACTGACTAGATAATAATTACTAATCAACTGAAAAAATAAATTCTATAAGTCACATCTAGGGACATAAAATTTCAAATAAAGACTATAACCTATAATCTTTTAGCCAAGAAAGCCAACTCAAATAGAGCAGGTGGTGCAGAAATATGCCATTTACAAAGAATGCCATAAAAATAACCAAAATAAAGACAAGCAAGTTTATCCAGTTCTAACTCAGCCATGGACCCAAGTGAGAACCAATTTGTTTACATTCAAAGAAGCTATGTATCTCATATGAGTGGCCTGTTACTCCATCTTGCCTGAAATAATCAAACTGATACAACATGAATAACTAGAACCAGAGCACTGACATTTGTATTCATCTCAGAAAACATACCCGATGTCATATACGACAATGGGTTTATAATATTTAAGTCAGGAATTCAGAAGATATCTGCATGAGTGTGAATTCAGAAATATAGCGTACAGCCCAAAGAATCCATAACCCAATGGGTAATGGTGTATAACACCATCCATCAAAAACTAGAAGGATTGTCATCTTGCGGTATTTAATACATGAATAATCCACTGCAGGAACGCAGTCTCTCACCACCTCAGATGATGGTGAGCAGAAAGTTAAAAAGCAGATTTCCTACTTCATCTACATTGCTGAGGTTTGAGTTTCATGAGATGCAAAAAGAAATGTTAAAAATAAATTAGCACAGGCAAAAATATTAGTATGATAGAAATCCCAGAAGACGAGCAAGCTTACAAGTTGGAAAGAAACTAAGAATGCGAAAGCCATTGAAAAACATGTAGCCTGACACTGAAGTAGTTGGAAAAGCAGCAAGGTGAATAATATTTCATAGTTCACATGGAATATAATACACTGTACAGAATAGTTAATAATTTTTACACCTGAAGATATGTCAAAAACAAAGCAAAAAATGTGACGTCATTTCAGCATGGAAAATACTGACACAGGCTGGGGGTTGCTCATCTAATTATACATAAAAACATTGATCCATAAGCACCATTTGCAGGCCAGTCTGGTGTTACAATGAAATCAAGAGGTTTACTATGAAAAAGTTGAACGTTGGTTCAGTGAACACGGAAAGTCAAACGGCAGTTAGTCGACTTCTGTATTGCCAAATGTTAGGAGATTGAGAGTACATCAACGAATGCAAGTGTGCATTCGCTGATATGAACTAGATGTTATGTGTAGAGTCGTGGTGCAGTGCAGATTGGGAAATGTATCGCTTTCCTCACTGTAGCGTGATCTTGGACTTAGAATATTTAATTTGCAGGGGGTAGGGGTGCAGGGTGGCTTACCCCCCTGCTAAAATGCGAATGACAGTGTAGGTGTTTAACTTACGTTTGCCTGCTATCACTGTCGATATCTGA
Organism: Protopterus annectens; assembly: GCF_019279795.1. Taxonomy (NCBI): domain Eukaryota; kingdom Metazoa; phylum Chordata; order Ceratodontiformes; family Protopteridae; genus Protopterus; species Protopterus annectens. The sequence continues at coordinate 854,828,564 of NC_056748.1, read as the reverse complement.
CATAAATGTTGAATTTGATCAACAGATTCAACAGTTTAACCTAATTAGTATGCAGGAAGTATAATGTCATTTTCAAAGTCTCGATCATTCATTTTTATGAACTTCTATATTTTGATAGTAAACCAAATCAAGATGTGTACAAAGCAAACAAGCTAAATAAAAGTAGAGTTGGATAACAGAGTTTTCTAACTTAAACAGAACAATTAAGGATCGAGAAAAAATATTAAGTAATAAATAATGCATTAATAAAATCATCATTATTCCAGGAAGTTGATCGAGAAAGGAAAAATATTAGAGGAAAGTGAAAGGTGGTAGAAAGAGGAAAGGAGACTTAGGTTAGAGTTGTGTATCTGAAAATTTTATGTTAAAAAGTAATGGGGAGTGAGATAGCAAAAACATGCAATAAGAAGGGAAAGAAAGAGAAAGAATCAGAGATAACTGAAAAGGTATAGAATAAGTGTATTATGAATTCTTAGATGATTCATAGACATTTTTTTCTAATTTTTGAAAGCATAGAATAGATCTGAAAGCTCACATACGTAGAAAATATTTGTTCCATATATTAACGTATATTGACCTCAGCGTATTCTAAAACTAAAAACTATAGAAGAACTTACCTTTGTGCACTTATTACAGGTAATATAACAGGCTTTATAAACATTTCTCAGCCATGTCTAATCAAATATTAAAAAAAAAAAAAATCCAACACCATCTCCCCAATTACATCATCCCATACACCTCCTTATTAATGCCTACTAATCCAAACTCTAACCCTGTCCTTGCACCTAACCTTAATCCTGCAGATTACCTTAGAAAACCCTTTCTACAACAGTACCAGTACACAAAATATGCTCAGACACATACATCAACACACATGCACAACACTAAGTCTGTCCTCATATTTAGCCCTTACTCTCTCCCTAAACTCACAAACACTCACACAAACAATCTCAACCCCAGTACTGAAACTTTCAGTATGTCTGACATTAGTATCCCAAACCCACACTTAACTTACCCACATACAGTCTATCTTCCTTCTCCCCTTAACTCACACATTTCACAAATGGAATTCTCCGTAAGATGTAAAAGGCATTAACTCTCAGCAACATGAGCATTTGATAGAGTGAAGGGACACATATGTAATATATATATATATATATATATATATATATATATATATATATAGATAGATAGATAGACAGATAGATATAGATATAATATAGATATACATATGTGTGTGTGTGTACATATATATAGTTACCATTCAGAATGTAGACAGAGATAAATGGGTTGGTACTAGGGCTTGGGATGTGTGTAAATATTGGTGGGTTAGGGTTAGAGTAAGAGCTAGGTAAGGACATAGCTTTAGTGTTTGGCAGACTTGATGGTGCATGTGTCTGAGCCTGTCTTGTATAGTGGTAGTATTACAGAAAGGGGTATTCTAAGGTAAGTACATGGTTAGGAGAAGAAGCAGGGTTAGGGTTAACGCACATTAATTAGATGGTGCAGGACACTGAAGCGTAAAGAAAACATACAAATGAAAGATCAGCAATAAAACACAAACAAATCCGAACAACGCTTAGTGAGGACGATTTTAAGACACTAAAGTTAATATTGAAAACTGCCTCAAAATCGGGGAATAAAAACCAAGTTTTATATATAGGTATAGGTAATTACTTTGCTAATGACCACAGGGAGCCTTTTTAAGCCTAGTCATGCTTCCCAAAGTGAGAATCAAACCCTGAATCTTATGTTGTGTGGTAAACACCGTAACCATTACACTAACTCCCAACTTGCTCTTCTTGTTGTAACTTACTGCTTTGGTGAAACTGACAGGACCCAGAAAACACTGGATCAGTTAGACAAGAAAACAAGAAAAGTACTTCATGATTATTAAATGATATATAAAAAGCTGTGCATGGCAAGATTATTGGTCTGTAGGCGATGTGAGCCTCCTCAAAACTGACTATGTGTATAGGTCAGCAATTGTAGGACTGAATCATATTTTTTAACATCATCAGGTCCAAACACAGTAGAAGTTCTAAACCATGATGAAAACAAGTCCAAGAGGATAGATTTGCTCTCTTTAGTAGAAGCATTTCATAAAATATAGAAAACTCATTGAACAACCACATGTTGATCAAGATTTGATGCATAAACAGTTAAGAAGTGAAGTTAAACCAAAGATGAAAGGTTAATAATGACAGCTGCAGGTAGTGGGGTACATACACATTGGTTTATAAAGTTTATAGAAAAAGTGGGAGATGCAGAGAGATAAATGTTCTCTAATACAGAATTAGAAACAATTTCAAATTTTTTCTAGTGAAAATATGCTCATGGATGAGGGTCTGTATATTAAAAGGCACAACAATGTTCCAGTATAGTTGCATTGGGGATTGTGCAAACAGTAGAACAATAGAGGTAGCTGAGAATCTACCTACATCTGCAGACATATACATATAGTTAGTTTCTTTGAAAATGTGACCAAGGCCATTGATGACGGCAAGTCTGTGCACACAGCATACCTTAACTTGACAAAGGCTTTCGACACAATCCCATATTCAGGCATTACCAATAAACTTAGCAAACTGAATCTAAACCCCTTTGTTGTAAGATGGGTTGCCAAATGGCTCATAAACTGGACACACACTATCAAAGTGGATGACTCCACATCAACCAGCAGACCTGTTACCAGTGGGGTGCCATAATGGTCAGTGGTGGGGCCCCTACTGTTTGGTATATACTTTTCAGAAGTTCAGGTCTAGTTAGGATTGTGGTAGACCAATTTTGCAGATGACTGCAAACTAGGTGTTATCATTGAATCCCCAAATGATGTCAGTATACTCCAGGATGGTCTCACACAAACCAATAACTGGTGTATTAGTCACAGTCTCAAACTGAATGCAAAGAAATGCATCATCATTCCCTTTGACACAAACAATGTCCCCTCGCACTATCAAATCAATAACAATACCCCAAGTACCCATGAAGTGGTAAGGGACCTGGGATCACAAGTTGACCATGATCTTAACTTCTACCACTACATTTTTACCATTGTAAGGAAAGCTTTCCACGTAGCTCACTTGATTAGTAAAGCATCACTCTGAAAGCAAAATAATTTATAACCCCCTATACTCAGCACTTCTCTGGCCCATAATTGAGTATAATGCCCCATTCGGTATGCACCATAATAAGCACCTACAGCAGTTAGAAAGACCTCAGCGGTTTCTAACAAAGAAGATCAAGGGCCTCCAGCATGTGCCTTACATGGACCAACTAAAATCCCTGTCACTATACTCCGTATCATATAGACTTCTTAGGGGAGACTTATGCCTGGCCTACAGAGCAACCCAAGACCCAAACCTAATGAACTTATTGCATATCCGTAAATCAAATGGGTCTAGGGCTACCCATTCCAGGGACATAAATATGGTCTGTGACTTAAATAGGACATGCTGGAGTGGCAGATTTATCTCCCAGTGACTGCCACATCTTTGGAACAGGCTGCCAAATCATGTGAAACAGAACACCTCTATGACACTGTTCAAGAGGAACCTGGATGAGAGGATGCAGCACCATAAATTCTTACCAGAAATAGCACCCACAACCCTCCTGGACATGGGCAGTCATCACTAAATGCAACCTTGGGTATGGACTAGTACCTCTACTGTATTACATTGGGTTGAAATGGCTAGGCTTAAAATGATTTTCATGTCGCTAGCCTAGTAATGCCCTATGATCCTATGATCTATGGAAGCATGAACCACAATAATATACTTAAAAAGGCAAAGGTATGGTCACATTGGATCATCCAATATCAACAGTTAAGAAAGTACAAAAAAGAAAACCTATAGTAGTCAAAGGGTCTATATTAGAACACCAAACATTCAAAATGTTGAGTGTTCTAATATCGAACCCTACCAATCGAAAATACTAAACACTGAACATTCAGAACAGCAAATTTTTTCCTAGGGAAAAAATTTGCTGTTCCAAAACACATACACACAACACAAGCACACCAAACAAACAGCAATCCACACACATACACCTACACTCTTACCCCTAACCTACACTAAACTATACACACACCACTAACTATCCACTTACCTTAACCCAAACCCTAACCCTAAGGTCTGTCACTATCGCACACCTGACCCACGCTCTAACCCTAACTCACCTACCCCGCCCTAACCCTCACGTCCACACAATCGCACACTCATCTCACCCGTGCCCTAACCCACCTAACCCGCTCTAACCCTCATGTCCACACAATCGCACACATACCTAACCCGCACCCTAACCCTAACTAACCTAGCTCGCACTGAATCGCACACTTACCTGAACCCGACCCGTAACATTCCACCAGAGCGCTGAAAATACCGAAGAAACAGAAACGGACAACCGAATTCTTTCCCTAGGAAAAAATTCAGTTTTCTGTTTCTTCAATATTTTCAGCGTTCGCTGAAAATGTGTCGATATTTTAAATGTTCTGTGTTCTAATATAGACCCTAGTCAAAGAAAAGATGGCAAAAATATCATTAACCTTTGAATCAGTGTCCTGTATACTGAGAGACACAAAGTCATAAAATACAAGGATGTACAAACAGAAACTAATTAAAACAATATGGGAAAAAAGACACTCAGAAAGGTTGAGCAGTAGTAACAGGAGCAACAAGACAATAAAAGAGAATTTTCTAGCGTTAAGTATGCTACTACTACATATAACTCAGTATGAACTTCAGAAGGAGACAATTAGGGGTAAATTGTGGGTGATGAGAAGAACGCATTTGGAAAACATCAAATACTGAAGCAATATTCATAAACTGTAATCATATCCTAACATAGGAATGGGGTCAGATATATATGTGTGTGTGTGTGTGTGTGTGTGTGTGTGTGTGTGTGTGTGTGTGTGTGTGTGTGTGTGTGTATATATATATATATATATATATATATATATATATAGTTTACCTTTAAAATGTCGCAATACACTTGTGCAACTCTTTACTTACCTCTTTACTTACCCGACTTGAAATGTTGGAAACTGCAAAGCCAAATGCTCAAAAAAGTGAACCTGGTAGTCTGTTTAAACAAATGGTGATTAAGAGACTGCACAAGATAAGCAGCTGGGCACATGAAGACAGTACATCCTTGCATTATATCAGTTTTGTCAAATGGCACACAAATAAGTTCCTACTTAATTCACAAACATTAAGGTGCAACAGTGTAGGACTTGTAAATTGCACAAGGTTTCATAATAGGAAGGGCAGATGATACTGCCTGTATATTAGACAACAGGGAATACGTTGAATCATATGGATTGTGTGCATCATCACATTATGGAACAGATATCAGTTATATATAGTGAAAATCAGATTAACTAATATATCCTTGTAGACACATATCAGGATGCACTTAAAACACCATGGTATATACATGGCATACAGCTAGAAAAATATATACTTATATATTCTTTGGAAATGTATATTTGTATATGCAAAATAAAAGATAGGACAAGCTAAAATGAAATCATTCTCTTCATGAAAAAGCAGCACCAAGCTAAATATAAAAAGGGGGAAATGTAAAACTCTGACTGCCAGACAACCTCCAAAAGAGTTATTCACATTGGGATGATCCCATTACAGCAATGATGGTGCTGTGTGGATGCTGGGAGGACACAGTGTCAGACTGCATAGAGTAGTGCAGTTGCTCTGGCTGTTGATTACTTCACCAAAGGAGACTCCAGTCATGATTAGAATCTTTGAAATCATGCTGACAGCTATCTTTCCACCTTATATTTGGTGGTGGGCAATGAGTGAATGGGTCTCTCATATGCCATAGATAACACAATGTTTTGGGCTGATCTAGTTATATAATTTATTTATGTATTTATTTGTTTGTTTGTTAACTGGGTAGATGGACTGCTCCTTCTACCCTTTACAGCTATGCACAAGGACCATACTTCGTAACATTACATAGAAGTCATTTAGTTCACTTCATAGCACAAAATTATATACATGTCACAGTCTGATTTCCTGGCAAAGTGTTTACAGTGTTACATAGATGGGAAATTGCTCATGTCTGAACAGATAATGCATACAATTATTTACAAGTTATAAGAATTTATTGCTAAAGAGTTGACACATGGCTCTTCAGGAGTACATACATTTCATTATAATGTTGGTCAAAATGTTTTAGTCCTTAAACCAGCAGAAACATATTAACATCTAATGCCAACACACCCTTAGCACATCAGGCAAGTGATTTATATCCTATCCCATTATGTCTATGATAGCAGCAGTGCCTTGTAGGCATTCTTGTGCCTCCCAACAGTCTTTCAGATGGCTGAGTGACTACACACTCTTCCCCATCATATGTTGCTGAAAACAGTTTGGAATACATACCACAAAAGCATGGTAAGGAAATATAAGCAATATATGTAAGTCACTAAAAACAGTACTCATAAAAAACTGCGGTGGTGGTGCTGCGGTAGCGTTGTCATCTCACAGTAAGATGTTGTCCTGTTCGATTCTCAGTTAGAGCGTCTTCTGTGTGGAGACATGCATGAATGGGTGTACCTTCATTGAAGGTTGTGTGTCAGGGCCGGCAACTCAGCACATAAAAAAATCTACTGCCAATCATTAGAGGACCGGAGTTCCGCTGTGGTGACCCCTAACCGGGAAAAGCCAAAAGACACAACAACAAGTAAAAACAGTACTCATACTTGAGGTTTAGAGATTTGAGGAATCGGTTGTGAGCTGGTTATATCTTTGGCAAATACTAATAATGATACTACCCAACAGTTACCCGTAAGTCTGAAGACCTCATAGGCAATAACCTCAGGAACAGTGGAGTGCATTAATTGCTTTTAAACTACATCTGTGTATTTGCATATATATGAATGTGTTCAGACTACAGAACAGTCTCAGGTTAACACATCTTTTTTAAAAGAGAATAAATGACATAAGACTGGTGGCTTGTGATGTAGCTAAAGGGGTTTATATTAGCGAAAGCTTACAATCCCAAACACTTAGAACAGTGATTTTTTTTCCAAGGGAAAAAAATCGCTGTTCCACAAAAGAAAAAAAACTTTATAACAATACATAAAGTGGGGGGCTTCGCACCCCACACACCCCGATGTGGGGGGGCTGTGCCCCCTCACCTCCCTACTTATATATACCAACTCCAAGATCGCACTACAGTGATGAAAATGGCAAAGTAATTGAGGTGGCCAAGTGATTTCTTTCCCAGGGAAAGAAATCGCTTATATGCTGTTTCGGTATTTTGCCATTTCGTGCTTTCAAGTTCGATCAAGACGCATCTGAAAGAATGCGTCTTCTATCATATAATAGGAACCCAGTCAAAGCATTTAATAGAGTGAACCATGAAGTACTATAGACAGCTTTAAAGGTCTGTGGAATGGGATAAAAAAAATTAAGATAACAAAATCATGTTATGAAAAATCATGGGTGCAGATTCTGATAAATGGATGGATGGGTAAAAATATACATTAAGAGAGGAGTAAAACAGGGATGTCAATTAAGTGTGTGTTTGTTTTTATAAGTAGTGAATATGATAATACAAATGTGTAAGATTGATAACAAAGAAGTTAGAGAGAAAATGAATGCAAGGGTTGTAATATAATTATGCAGGTGATTTAGTTATATTAAAAATGAAGGGTAAGTGCGGTTATCATATGATGTGACGCTCTATTTCAGAAAGTGGGATTACAGTTAAACTGAATCCATACGTTTTGGTAAAATAACGATTGCAGGTAGAATACAATTTACAAACAAAGCTTTTAGGAATAGCCTTTGGGGTATATGAATGTATAATAGAAAACGGGTGACATACTAGGAGTTAAAAAAAGTTATTACTTGTTTGGAAAGTTTTTATTTAGCTTTTCAGAAAAAAATATGTTAAGTATATGTGTTTTAGGAAGACTAGCATATGTAGGGAAAGTATATATGTTTCCTGCATGAATGGAAAAATATTAGAAATGTTTTGTTTGTTTTGTTTTTAAATGGGGATCAAGATTAAACACGGTAAGAAGGGGGATCATTTATTATAATATTGAAGATGGATTAAATTTTAAAAAATCCAGTAGTACACTTTGCATTAATGCATTTATTTTGGGTTTTGAAGATGGTAAATGAAAGAGTAGCAAATGTGGTAGGATAAATATTATGGGAAAGATATAAAAAAGCAAAGGAAAAATATGGATAGGATGCAGGGAAAACTAATATGACAATAAGATGAGTGTATTTAATAGGAAAAGTAAAACGGTATATGACAATTATGGATTTTTTATTATTTAATATATCCATAGAATATATCCATAGAAAGAGCTAAAAGAAGATGAAAGACCTGCAATGAAACAGAAAAAAGAGATGTGAGAATTTCCACTAAGCAAGGGCTTTCTGTGAAGACATCTAACTGATACAATTACCAGCAGAGCATAATATGAATTATAAAATTATGGAAGACAGAAAGAAAGAAAGTGCACTTAATGTGGCATAGGAGAGACAACACACAATTTTTGAACTGCATAGAGAGTAAACTTTTTGTGAAATGTTTAAAAATGAATATAGGTGGGAAGGATTTTGAAATATCAATATGAATGTGATTTTGTACTTGAAATACGATGATGGTGACAGATGTAATACTGATAAATGGGATAAAATATTGTTTAGAGCAATCTTGGTAATATGAAAAAGAAGATGTAATGAATTATTATCCTCTGTCCTGGATCCACTCCCATGCATTCAGCACATCAGGCAATGAGCACCCTTCAGCACTTGTTTTCATAGCAGATATGGGTGTTACAGGTTTGGGTTGCTAGCCCAATGCCCAACCCGCCTTAGAAGGTACCCCACACACTCACACCTAGGGCCAATTTAGAGTGTCCATTCCACCTATTGCATGTCTTTGGAATGTGAAGGAAACTGGAGCATGCAAAGGAAACCCACACAAATGTTGGGAGGACATGCAGACTCCACACAGAAGTCACCCCAGCCAAGAATCGAACTGGAGAACCTCTTGATGTGAGGCAATAGTGCTAACCACTACACCACTGCACTGTCCACTGAATTATTATATAATAAGAAAAATGAAGATGAAGATGTTCTAGCTGTAATATGAAGATAGCTGTAGAAAAAAGGATACAAATAAATTGAGAATATTGCAAATAACCTAAAAATGAGTAATTATATTGATTATTTAAACAATTGTTTAAAATATTGTAACATAAAATATTACAAACAAGATCATTCTTCTAATGTACAGGATACACTAGACCAGTGTAAATATTTAAAATAAACATTTACAAAAGATATATCAAGAAGGAACATATAAACAAAGCACTCCCTCTCTTTTTCGTAAAGTGCCATGGAATCTTTTACAACTACCTGAGCTACTATAACATATGGAGACAAGAAAAATCTGTCTTTTGTAGTGCTATTCATAAAACATGACATGCACAAATTTATGATTTCATGATTTAATTGTCTCATTTACTAAACAATTTTCACTTATTTCCTAATTCTGACTATGACTTACAGGAAAAGCTACAATTTAGGATGGTGACAAATTGTTAGTCTGTTTTCCCAAATGCAGTTTGGCACTAACAAAGTTGTCCTGGATTCACAAGTAAAGTGTAGGGGGAGTGGGGGGGAGCTAGGCTAGTGATATAGGGATTGGCTAATCACTAGAGTCATGGCAATGTAGGTAGTGAAGGGGGATTGGAGTAGTTAAGGAAGTGAGGTAAGGAAGGGAGGGACTCAGGATGGGTTTAAGTGTAGGAAGCTAAAGGAAGTAGTTACATTTGGTGTGAGTTGGTGGTGCAGTAACAGCTAGCTTACGTCCAGATGACCTGTAGGTATTGTGGATGCAGGTAGGCCTTGGATGGTGGGGGAGAGAAGGGATTAGTTTAACTGAGTTAGTTCCCTCCTCTCCCTTTGGTGTTTCTCTGTTAGTAAGTATCTAAGGTGGGGATGGAGTTTGGTAATATAGGTTGGGCTTGCTGGCATGGAAGGTTACTGAGAGGAGAGTGTGTGTGGGTGAATGGTTGGTGGGTAGTGTCTGTATGAGTGTGGTGCTTGGCTTACCTGAGTATTGGTGTGATTCTCTGGGGCCCGGTAGGCAGGGTGTTGTGGTAGGTGTTTCCTGGTGTCCTGTGGTGTCTCCTGTCATTTCGCTGTTGTTGAGGTGCTCACTGGTGGTCTGGTGGTGGCTCCGGTTGGGTGGTAGGGTTGGTCACGGTGGGTGAGGTTGTTATGGTCATATGGTGTTGCTGAGGTTACTCCTGGTCATTCTGGGGTCTCCGGGGGATTTGTTAGGCCTGTCGTAGCCCCCGTTGGGCCATACAGTTGGGTGTAGCCATGTGGGTAGGCTGGACTCTTTGTTGCCTCCTTCCCGGTTGGGCCATGCGGTCGGGTAGTAGCATGTATGTGGCCGGTAATCCAAAAAAAAAAAAGTGTTTCCTGGTGGTTGCTGTAGGCTGTGGGGGTCCAGCGCTGTAATCTGGTCTAGGTACGTCGAGTTCGGTGCCCCTCTAGTTCTCCCTAGTGTGTTCATGGACTTCTGTGGCCTTTCTCCATTCCCCAGTGTGTTCCCTGGTTGTCGTGGTAGGCTGTGGGGGTCCAGCATCATAATCCAATCCTGGTTCGTTGAGCTCAGTGTCCGGTTGTTCCTTGGGTGCTCCCTGGTGGGTTCATGGGCTTCTGTGGCCTTTCTCTGGTATCCAGTGGCTTTTCTTGTTTCCACACATGTGCTCGGTCTCTTGCAGTCCTTACATGGGGTTGTCCCTGCTGGCTTCCCTCTGCATCAGTAGTGGTGGGGATTCCCTTTTGCTTTCCCTGGTGGTTTCATGGGCAGCTCCTTTCATTTTCTCCTGTTTGGTCCGTGTGCCGGTTCACACATGCACATTGTGGATATCGGCTGTTACCTCTTGTGGGATAAGGATTTGCAGTCCAGAAGAAAGAGGTAAGGGTTACAGGCTTCTGGGTGGTTGAATGAAGCAGATGGTTACAGTGGAAGCTCCTGTTCCCAGTACGTCGCAAGGTGAAGGTGCAGGTAATGATATTAATTTACCAATGGTTGGGGAACTAGGTGGTAAGGATGGTGAGCCACATGGTTGATAAGGTTTTGTTAGAGGGTGATATGGAAAGGGGAGAAACAGTGTCAGATGGAGTGCAGAGGGGGTTGGTACAGGCAGCCAGGTGTGTGGGCAGAGAGATGGCTGAAGTGGACCTGGGCTCTAAGGACAGCTTGACTGGCTCAGAGGTAGGATCAGATTTTGGGCTGCGGCTGGGGAACTGGCTAGCTACTCAGGCACTGGGACAGGGCAATAGAGGGGTTATTTTTAACTCCGCACATTTCGCGGATGGTGAAAGAAAAAGTCTGGAAAGGTGAGTATGCAGATGTGTTTGAGCTGGTAGATGTGGAAGGGGTCCAGAGGTTAGTGGACGCAGAGTCAGACACTAGCAAGGACTTGTTGGTGGTGTTATCAGCATTGGGTAGGAAAAGGACAGGTAAGCTTAGACCCAGGACTTGGGACCACTGGGTGGTTGGCTTTATTTATTACATGGCAGTGCAACTGGAGAAGGATGGAGCATCGGCTTTACATCTTTTGGGGTATTTTCTCACCATTCTGGATGCACAACATTTGTGGCTGGAGAATGCATGGTAGTGGTATGATGAGTGGTTCCGTAAACGGAAAGCAGTTGACCAGTCTCTGCAGTGGGAGGTACGTCATCCTGATATATGGTTGGCTACTATGATTGACAGCTTTGGGGGGTTTAATAGGAGGATGAGCATGGGTGAGGCAGGTGGGGTGTGTTGGTCATTTAACAAGTACTTGTTCATAGATTGGGTGCAAATTCACACACACTTGCCTAAGATGTGGAGGAAATCATTCCACGGCTTACTGTGGACGGCAGGGTTTTGGTTCATGGAACAACACTGGTATGGGCCAAGAGGGAGATTTTCTTTCCTCTCAAGGATTACAGACAGCTCGAGGTAGGGGCAATTTTTGTGGACCCAGGGGACTGGGATCCTTTAGAGGCAATGAGGGAGGGGAGCCTTTCCCCATTAAGGTGAAGGTACTGGAGGATATGCTTTGCCAGTGTCCTGATTTTGTTCTTAAAACTGAGATCATTCAAGGGTTTCAATGGGGATTTCCTATTAAGTCCATGGTGGGGTTGGGGGGAGTTGTAAGAACCTCCATTCAGTACTAGGGAAAGAGGACATTTTGGAAGAGTTGGTAGGTAAGGAGTGTAAGGCAGGGCATTTGTGGGGTCCATTTGATACGCCACCTTTTGTTAGTTACAAGGTGTTGCCATTGGGGTTAGTGCCGAAAAAACAGCCTGGGGAGTTTAGATTGATTCGTCATCTTTCATTTCTAGAAGGGAGGTCAGTGAATAATTTTATTGGGGACGAAGAAGTTAGGATGGGTTACGTCTCTTTGGACGATGCAGTGCCAGTGATCAGGGAATTTCAGGAGCCGTGGTTGGTTAAGGTTGACATTGAATCGGCTTTCCGTTTGCTGTCCATTAGGATGGAGGATTGGCCGTTGTTGGGGATGAAGGTAGGTGGTAAGTATTATTTTGACACTGCCATGCTGATGGGTTGTTCCATGGCATGTGCGACATTTGAGAAATTTAGTACCCTTTTACACTGGATTTGGAATCAGAGGGTGGAAATGCAGAAGGAGGTGCATTATTTGGATGATTTCTTATTAGTTTGTGAAGGGAGGGTGGGGGCTCAACAGGGGTTGTGGGAATTTACCAGTATGTGTGAGGAACTGGGTGTACCTTTGGCACAGCACAAGATGGAAGGTCCAGCAAGGGCATTGGAGTTCCTAGGGTTAATGGTAGATGTGGAACGGCGATTGTTTCATCTACCCCAGGATAAGATAGAGAGGCTGTGGTCAGCTATATGGGGGTGTTGGACAAGAATAAGATTTGGGTTGGTTCAGTCATGGAACTGTTGGGTCTTCTGAACTTTGCATGTCGAGTTTTGGGTCAGATGTTTTGCAGGGTGTTAGCTTATATGCTAAAAGGGGGTAGAAGCAAACATCATTGGGTTAGGGTGACCAGGCTAGTGCGGGAGAATTTTAAGTTGTGGGATGGATTTGTGCAACAATTTAATGGGATTTCCTTTTGGCAATCGAATTGGGTGGGTCAGGAAGAACTTCAGTTGTTTACGGATGTAGCAGGCAGTATCAGAATGGGGGCTTACTTTAGGGGACGATGATTTGCAGCGCAATGGCCTCCAGATTGGAATGAGGAATAGAGGCGTGATGTTGCTTTTTTAGAACTGAGGCCGATATAGGCAGCTTCGGTGGTGTGGAAGGAGCAGTTAAGGAACAAGTGGGTAGTTTTTCATTCGGATAGTATGGCTTTGGTGAAGGTGTTACAAAAGAAGACAACTAGGGCAGAATTGCTGTTGAGGATATTGCGGAAGTTGGTATTGCAGAGCCTGTTAATAAATTTTTCTTTTACAGTGGTACATGTGCCTGGTGTTAAGAATGATATTGCTGATACTTTGTCCCGCTTTCAGTTTTGCAGGTTTCGAGGGTTGGCCCCAGGGGCAGTCAAGGTACCGGAAACACTGCCGGAGGAGGTGTGGAATCTTGGGACAGGATAGTCAGGCATCTGGTGCAGCATTCCTGGGCTTCTTCTATGAAGAAGGCATACAGTAGGGCTCTTTTTGATTTTAATCAATTTGTTTTGTGATTCCCATACGAAGTAAGGGTATGGTCAGAGGATTTATTGTTAAGATATGTGGCTAGTGCTTGGGAGAAAGGTAAGGCTTTGCAGACAGTTAAAGTGGATCTGGCAGCTATTAGAAATTTTGCTAAGTTGTGGGGGTTGCAAGATTTTACGAAGTCCTGGACATTAGGACGTATGTTGAGAGGGTGGGGGAGGGTGATGGTGGAGCATAGGATACACAGTTGCCAATTACAAGGGGAATATTGAAGATTTTGTTATAGGGTTTAGGATTATTACATGGTGGGTCGCTGGAATATTTTATGTGGGGCACTCCATGCACGTGGTTATATTTTGGCGCTTTTAGGGTATCGGAGTTGTTAGGTTCCTTATGTTGGAAAGATGTTATAGTGACTAAGAGGGAGGTCAACATCGTAATACAGAAAAGCAAGACGGATCAGTTGGGTAGGGGATGTACGGTGGTGCTCAAAGTGGACGAGAACCTTCACCTTTGCCCAGTAACTTGGATTACAGAATTTAGGAGTAGGAGGTTGGGATGTTCAGAGAAGTTGGTGTTTTGTTCAAAGGATGGCAGGGTAGTTTCCAGTAGTAGGTTTATTACTTTAATTAGAAGGATTTTGGGTTGCATGGGATTTCTGGCTGAGAAGTTTGCAGCTCATTCTTTTAGAATTGGGAGGGCTTCGGATTTCGCTAGACAGGGTAGTTCAATTGAGGTTATTAAAAGAGTGGGCAGGTGGTCCTCAAATGCCTTTTTATCTTAGATAGTAGTGTTTGTGATTATTAACAATTTTTCTTTTTCTTTTAGGGAAGCGTATACTCATTTTGGGCCATTCGTATATCCACTGGGCTGAGAAGCGTGCTTTAATCAGGGAGGATGGAAGTAATTTGGGTTTATCTTATTTAGGATGCTCTGTGTTTTGGTATGGGTTTAGGGGTATGCATTGAGATAGGTTGATGTTTGAATTTCAGAAAGCTAAATCGAAGATAGGGTGTCCTGATATAATAATAATTCATTTGGGAGGTAATGACGGGTATTTTGGCTAATACGTGTTTAGCGGAGACTATTTTGCAGGATTTGTAGAGATTACAGGATAGGTACAAAGCAATTGAAAGGGCCAGGAGGTTTGTTAACCATACATTGGAGAGGCAGCTAAGAGAATCAGGGATACATATCATTCAACATGGGGACTTTGGGCAAGGAAAGGTAGGTTGGTATCATATGGATGGAGAATGAAATTGGTTTGGAGTTGTTTAATTTGCATCTCAAGCTGTTTCTACAAGAGATGCTGCAGGTTAAGGTTTAGTAGGGGGAACAGCCTGGGATCAGGCTGGTGGCGGAGAAGAGGGACAAGATTGTCCTCTTCTGTTTCCCCTCTAAGGATGTGGTTTGATTTGGCCAATGGTTTTGTGTGGTGGAAGGTGAGCAGGTACACTGCCTACTATTTGTGGGGGGGGGTTGATCAGGTACTCTGCCCTGGTGGAGGAAGTTTCAGGGTGAGCAGGTATGCTACCCTGAGGTGTAATTGAGCAGGGTGAGTTGTTATGCTGTCCTGAGGATCATTGTGGCTGAAGGCAATTGATATTGTTTATATGTTTGAAGTTTTTGTTACGATAATATATAATAAAGGTAGTCAAATGGCTTTGTGTGTTTAGAGAGGTTTGTTCAAGGGGGGCCGAGACAAATGCAGTTTGGCACAAAGTTGTCCTGAACCCAAGAGTAAAGTGTAGGGGGAGGGGAGGTGGGGAAGAGCTAGGCTAGTGATAAAGGGATTGGCTAATCACTAGAGTCATGGCAATGTAGGTAGTGAAGGGGGATTGGAGTAGTTAAGGAAGTGAGGTAAGGAAGGGAGGGACTCAGGATGGGTTTAAGTGTAGGGGAGCTAAAGGAAGTAGTTACATTTGTTGTGTGTTGGTCCCTCCCACCCTCTCTTTTTTGGTGGAGGAAGATTTGGTTGGTTGGAGCGGAGAAGAGGGACATGATTGTCCTCTTCTGTTCCCCCTCTAAGGATGTGGTTTGATTTGGCCAATGCTTTTGTGTAATGGAAGGTGAGCAGGTACACTGCCTGTTATTTGTGGGAGGGGTGGGATGAGCAGGTATGCTGCCCTGGTGGAGGAAGTTTCAGAGTGAGCAGGTACACTGCCCTGAGGTGTAATCGTGCAGGGTGAGTTGTTACACTGCCCTGAGGATCGTTGTGGCTGAAGGCAATTGATATAGTTTGTATGTTTGAAGTTTTTGTTATGATAATATATAATAAAGGTTGTCAAATGGCTTTGTGTGTTTAGAGTGGTTTATTAAAGGGGGGGCCAGGACAAATAATGTTATTGATTTTTCAAAATAGAATTTTAGACAAAATTATGAAGAATCAGTTTAGGAAACCATAATAAAATAATCCAAGATCACCCTCAACCCAAAGTATGCTGTAGCGGTTTTATGCTCCTTTCTCAAAATACATTACTTCTGGAAAATACCACCTCCACCAACTGCTGTGAAACAGTGATGACACTTTTTGCTTTCAAACAAAATGTAGCAACCTTTTTGAAGCTAAATAAGTCAATAAATCAATTTTATTATGCAATAAAATTTGATAGTTCATATAACTTAAACAACTAAATCTATGAGTCCACTGTTGCATCAAGTTTAGTAAAAAAACTTGTAAATTTAAATTACTTTCTTTCACTATGATAGAACTGTATGACAACTCCACTCAAATTGTATGCAAATAAACTTCTAGTCCCCAACAGTGCCACCAGTTGTTAAATGGTGAAGTTCCTCTCATTCTGCCTGGATATAAGTATGCCATATAAAACATCTTGTGTAATAAAATTATGTGGAGATTTTACAATATTTTATGACTTCCAAATTTTTTATATTTCCTAGATTGATAAGCTCTAATTAAATTTGTCATTCCTATTTACCTCTCAATGTGCAATTTTAATTTCAAGGTGTAACCTTAAAACCTGGATTATAATACAGAATATCCAGAGTTTTCATATGCATACATTTAGTCTTAGATATAGAGTGAATTCCAAAAATAAATGGAATGTTTGTCTGACAAAATGGCATAAAAGCTAAATGGCATAAACTATGGTATAATAGCTTATAAGATGTTAGCAATTTTGGCTCTTTAATTTAGTAAAGACTGTCCTCTAAATCAACTAATTAATATAAAATAGAAAAAATGAAGGTCTCCTATAGGTACTCATATACCATTAGCTCATGGTTAACCTCCTAGCTGACATTACTCAAAATGGTGAGTGCCTAAACTCCCATTAAATTGATCCTATTCACCACATATATAGCCCACTCATAACCATAACATTAAACCTAGAACTCCCATCTGGTTCCTAACCATGATCTCAAACCACACTCCATAGCCCTAAATCTCCTAGGTGCTCCTCATTCCTGTCAACTGTCCAGATGTTCATAGTATATCCACATTTTTTCCTTTTATTTTTGTGATCTGTTCCCCATAAAATTTGTGATTTTCTGGCAAATGATTGAGCAGTGAAGTTACTAAATTATGACAGATATTTGAGTTTCAGGTTTTGTTTCATTCAGAAAATGCATGCTAATGCAAAAATTGTTATTCTACCAACTTGAAGTTTATAAGAGCAATATTTAAAATCTGTTCCTATTTTGGGTCTTTGTCCCCTCATTATTTTTGGCTTTGTCCAGATTTCTTGTACTGAGAGGTTGCGAACTGTGGTGACCCCTAACCCTAATCACAAACCTCATACTTTAATCCTAAAACTTGAGGAGCTCCCTAAGCCTAAAACTCCCTGTTGCTCCTTTAAGCTAAAACTCCCTAAACTCAAATCCTTTATCCTAATGCTGAAATTTCTAGTTGTTCTCTAAACATAATTCCAAATATGCTACCAAAATCTAAATTCTCCAATCCCTCCCTAAAGCTAAAACTCACTGTTGTTCACTAATCCTTAAAGCTATTCTGTAGCCCCAAATTCTTCGCCTTTTCCTATCACAGATCACACTCCATGCTGCTAACACTAACCCCAAATCCCCAGTCACTCCCTAAACCTAATTCGCAATGCCTCCCAATGGCTGATGCACTTACCCTGTTCAAATTCTGCTGTGTGTTTATGTAACAAGTCCAATCCCTGTCAGTGGTTGCTATACTTACTTCACTTGAACTCAGCTATGAGTATGAGTAGTAGTCCATGTGAGCTGCCTGACACAAGTACCTAGCTGAAAGACTGTGGCCTGTGAGCCACCAGTTTTAAGTGGAGAAAGTGCCATTTATAGATATTTGTTCATAGTTGAGCCAGTATACACAAGCGTAAATGAGGAGGTCGGCAACCAGCTTGTGAGTACTTGCTACTAAAATCTTCCAGATAATCTTGATGGGATCCTTCCCTCAATAGACATTTCTTCCAAATGTTCCCACATATTTTGTACCCTGTATATATTGGATGCATAACTGTATCTCTGATAAAAAAAATTCATTCAGACTCTTCATTACGTTTTATTATATGTGTGAATTCCTGTAAGAATAACACACATATTTTTCTGTATTACTAAAAAGTTTAGTGACTTCAGACTTAAAAAAAATATCTAGAGCATGACCAATCCCAAAACTTTAAAGAACTTACTACAAATGGACTATATGTAATATCTGACACTGAGTGAAATAACTGGGCCTTTGTCTTACCAGTGTTAATGCAATGTCCTGTACTATCATAATATAATAAACATAAAGGCATGGGCTAAGCTTAAAACTTCTGAAATCATCAATAAAATGATATCAGCAAAGACAGAAATCTTGAATGGCTACTCCCCTATCATTATTGGATCAATTTATTTAAATCTATGAATTTTAAGTAGTTAAGTTAAAAAAATAGATACATGAAATCCTTGCTGACCCCTAACATGCTGCTACTTAATATTAAATTTGTTGTTCATCTACTTTAATATACAAATTTGTAAGATATACTTCAATTAAATGATATGATAGTATCTCCATCTTTTTCCAGAATATTCATTATATGAACTCTATTAGTCATTGGGTTTATAAGCATCATCTGATAATACTGTTTTGCTAGTTTTGAATAATGAAGGGGTGGGGCTACACTGGAAGCCATGGTCTCAAACTCAAATGGTTCATGCATACAGGATGAGTCTCTGAGCCAAAGGCCAATGGCAACCAAAAGATAAAAAAAAAAAAATGTGCACATGCACAGAGAATACATAAGAGGTTGTATGGACTGAATTATTGTAGACATGTCTCTCCCTATTATAATCACACATTGAAAATGATCTATTTCTGTTAAAAAGGAAAGATCATATTTACTAATTATATTAATGATTCATTCTGATGTTAATAATGGAATTGGATAGTAACTGTCCCCCTATTTTGTATGTCAGTATGTATTAGCCAGCAAAATAAGTCAGAAATCAGGTTCCTATTATTTAAGCGAATGCTTAAAGTTGCGAACGCTGTTTCATCAAACATGTTTACACAAAATGGCAAAATGCCGAAAGCACAGAACAGCGATTTTTTTTTCCTAGGGAAAAAAATCACTGGGCTGTTTTTGGGACTTTGCCATTTCCTCCACTGTGGTGCAATCTCGGAGTTGGTATATTTAAGTAGGGGGGTGTAGGGGGCAAGTTTGGGTATTCTAAACATTTCAAAATGTTGCCTGTCAGAAATATGTTACAGCAAAATTAACAGAAGAGGTGTAAAATATCAGTATAGTATTCACCAAAGCAATTCTATCTTCGAAGTTATATAATTATTTTCCTTTGTAATAAGGAATGCACCTTTGCTTAGTAAACAGTAAGAGTTAACCATAGCTTTTCTATTTAGTAAAGATTTATTCAATTTCACTTGTCAGTTTATCTGGATGTTATAATTCTTCTAATAATGAATTTAATTGCATATTTTTTCATACTTCAAATGACCTGATAAAAGCAAGAATTTTGTACTTTATTTCCAAAAATCATCTCTGTGTTGCCTTTTAGTATAACATTCTTCATTCTTATCGGCCTAGAAATTCTACAAAAAAGACTTATAATTAAAAGGATATGATCCAGTAATAATGGGCATAGCATTCAGTATGAAATTTCCAAAGGAGGCTTATGTGGAACCAATAGCAATAGCAAGCCCTTTGTCTTGCATGTTTACTAGCCAAATGCATGCACTGTTGCCTTTAAAAATATGTAATATTGAAAAAATGTTCATTGTCAAGCAGTATTACAACTTTTGATTTATTACAAGAGTTTATATACGCAGCATAACCATTATATTTTAATGCACGTCTGTGTCATTATTATCAGTACCTAAGTAAACATTGTGTAACAACAAAATTGTTACTTTTCTATAATGCAACAATTTATAAACAATTCTCTTTTCTTGATCAGGTGGTTAGCACAGTTAATATCCAAGGATACTGTCTTAACTGACATCAATTTAAGATTTCAGCAAAGACTGATAAAGTACCACAATAGGCTGCAATTGGTTCTATTCCACAAAACTGAAACTCCAAAAGCATGGCAAAGAATGAAAAAAAAATAATAAAAAGACATGGCTCATCAAAGAGTAGTCATTGAGCCAGATTCAGTAATGTCTACAGTAAGTGTACACTAAGTATACACAATCTGTATTCAAGAACATCCTTACCATATTTTTTGTGCTTTCTAGTCACTCCAAAAGATTACACTAAGTGTACATGCAATTTGCACTTTGTGGTAACCTTCATGA
The DNA here is from genome assembly GCF_019279795.1 of Protopterus annectens. Classification (NCBI taxonomy): domain Eukaryota; kingdom Metazoa; phylum Chordata; order Ceratodontiformes; family Protopteridae; genus Protopterus; species Protopterus annectens. The sequence goes on along the minus strand of NC_056748.1, from coordinate 854,808,121 downwards.
ATTACCCCTTGATATTTAAGGAAAAAAGAAAATCAGTAGGAAAACTAAAACTAGGAAAAAGAGGATGTATGTTATCCTTGTGTTGTTGGTTCACTCAGAACTGTGTACACTTATTGTAGGTGTCAATGAATCCCAAAGATTGTCTGTATTAGAGCAAACCCAAGCCTCCACTCCAGGGAAGGCAATAATTTTAAGAGATCCAAGGCTTTATGTTAACTTCTGCCTTTTTGGAAGACTGAAATAAAACAGTTATATCTTTAAACTGAAATAACTAACATAAGAAAGAATGTAAGTCTGGAATATGTAGCAATAACAAGATGAATGAAATGCAAAGGAAATTGTTGCACATCCCAATGCTCAGGCAAGACAAGACATCTTAAATGGTAAGGCATCAGTCTATATTCACGAGCAGCAGTTTTATTTTGTAGGTACAGTATGCCTTTTTTCTAGCCTCTGAAGTTTAAATTCTAATTATACAATGACTGCCTATTAATATTCAAAAATGAGCATGCTGATTGGCCAGCCCAGCCAGTGTGCCCATTGTAAATCCGAGAATATATGCCCGGACTTTTTCCCATTAGTATATCTCGCAATTTTTTCACTTTTCTTTTTAAAACAAACAAAAAAAGAAAACTGAAGACCTGAAACGAACAAGAGAGATGGCACAGACAAAAATAAAAGGATAATCAGGTATGTTCTGCAAAACTATAGAAACTTACCTGATTATCCTGTTATTTTCTCTGTCCTGGCTCTCTCTCATTCATTAAAAGTCTCCTGGCTTCTTTTTTTTTTTTTTTTTAAATAAAAAAAAAGCAACGGAGATCTTCCTTTCTCTGTTGCTTTCTTTGCAAAGCACTGATGTACTGTGCAAGTGTGGGAACACAAGTCCCATACACATGCATAGTACATCAGAAAAAGCCCAAGGATACCACAAAACTACAGAAGTACAGCACAGAGGCATTATACAATGACATTATTTAACAAAAGTATTTTATTTCTTAAATAATGTCATTGTATTATAGCAATAACCGACTCCGTGGTTGTGGTATATTGAAATTTACCCATGGTTGGCTTTATTTAATCACTTTGACTTCGACCTTGTGAGTAAACCACACCAACTGTGGGTAAATTTTCAATATACCACACCACATCATCGGTTATTGCTTAATTATTTTGCATATGAGCAAAATCCTTAGTAAAGTTAGCTGTTTGTGTGTTTTATGCTTCAAGCTGTTTGTAAAAGTCATAGCTGGTATTTTTAAGCTCAGTGATGTCATAGTCATATTCTGCAATGCTGTGACTGTCTGCCTTATTGAGTTTGTCTTGATTAAAACAACATCTGCCTCTGAGGTTAATGAACATTTTTTTGACCTAGTCTGAGTACCGGCAAAATGAGAGTAGAAGAGGTAGTTGGCAGTACTGTAGGTTGAGGAGAATTTGAGAATTACAGATAGTCTATTGTCTCACCCGATATTTTATCTGATTTCTGTGGTTGTTGAAGAATGACTAGTATCCTGTTATTACTTTAATATACTAAAAGTGTTAGGATCAGACCCCATTTCAGCTTCACAATTAATTTTAGAATGTGTCTCCATGCTCCACAACCAATTGTCCCCTAATAGATTGTCCATGGCACCACTGCAGACAAAAGGTGGTGAATAACTGGTTCTGTTGGAGTTTGAATTCCAGCATTGCCAAGTAGTCTACTACCCAGGTAAGTGAAGAATATGGAGCTAAAATCTTTGAATCTATGCCACTTCACCAAATAGGTTTGCTGACCACCACTAATATCCAATGGGTTAAAGTTAATGAAGCAAATATTCACACAAATCTGATTCAATAATCAAATCAATAATTAGTTCAAGAAATGGAAACTGATGCCAATGGAATAAATGGAATATGAACTGCTATCCTGGTATGAACGTCCAACATCTACACCCACACTAGGATAGCACACTAATTATTTAGAGTTGAAGCTTTAGCCTAGCATGCCAGACCCCTTTCTCACTGCTCTCTCTGTTAACTACAGTGCACTTCAGTGACTTATTCATGGTAACTGATTTGCTAACAAAATTATTTACACACACACACACACACACTCTCTCTCTCTCTCTCTCTCTCTCTCTTCCTAGAGAGGCTGGTAGAATCATTGAATTTCCCACAACTTTCTTCCTAGCATGGTAGTACTGACACTGCTCTACACAAGGCTAGAGACCCAAACACACTGACTATCTAACACTCTTGATTTAGCCAAATATAAATTATAAAAATGAATATTTCAGTGAAAGAGGGATTAAGTCATCTAGCCAACTGGAGGTGGATGCCACTGCACTGCCAGTATACAGTGATAAACAATACATTTTTTTCTCAGATAAATAACAACAATGAATAAATAATAAATATCAGCCACAGATCTTAAAGGTCAATAAAACTTTTCCTTAAAGACAATTTTGATACAGACTGAATATGAAGTGGTTAATATAGTACTCAGAGAATATGAAAATAACAGTCATTTATACAAATATATATGCAGAAAAATCAGACACATAGCTAAAAATACCCTTAGCTGTCTTTTACTGAGGAAATACTGTCTTTAACTATTCTAAATTGAAAACATAATATAAGGTAGAATTCAAAAGTAAACCTACACAGATGTGTCACCAGACTCCCAAACAAAGACTAACTATGGCAAGATGAAACAACTCCTTGGTTTCATTTCCAAATGTATATCTTCCAACTCAGTATTTTGTTTCCTCCTAATACCAGGGGTAATCATATTACATAATTTCCTTTCCTACTGAAAAGCAGTTATAACTACATCAAATTTCCATTGTCTCCTTTCTCATAAAGATGAACATGAAATTTCTTACATTCACAAATTACTGCATTTCCATACTAAGGACTACTTTCTCAGTTCTGACCATCTATTTCTTTGAAGTGCTTGGTGATTACATTTGCATTACCTTCTTTCTTCCTGATGCCAGACCCTTCTGTGACTTAATTATATATATTATATGTCCTTCCTGATGCAGAAAAAAGAAGCTACATTTCATATTTAAATCGAAAGTTTCATGTATTTCTTGTTCTTTCCTCCTCATGTATATTCAAAAAGAGGAAGCACACTTACTGGAAAATTCACAGAGGATAAATATATAGTTTTACTAAGCTGTCAACATTCTTAAATAAGAAAGAAAAAGCTCATCACATTTTATGCTGTTTTTCTACCCTGGTACCAAATTGACACAATCGCCCTTTAAAAAATTTCTTGTTTAATTCTGTAAGACCAGATTTAATATGTCTCATGGTTAAGCAATATAACACCCCCAATATTTATGTCAGGTGAAACTGAAAAAGTATTTTCTACCTCCATTAAAAAAAAAAATAATGGAAAGTCAGGCAAATCTTTCAGTGGAACTCCCATTAAATGATGGAATTTTCTTCATTTTTTCAGACGTACTCACTTATTGTATCCAGAATAGATTCCACCATCATCAACAACAACAGACTGTTCTCATGACAGTTATGATAAATTTAGAAAAGTACCCATTATGAAGGGCACTTATGTCTATCATGACTTCTGAAGGGTTGTCTGTAAAGATAAATTATCAGTGACTAGCAAAAAACATTAAAGGTGAGCTGACTGCAATGGGGATTATAAAACTGACCAGCAGAATTTTAATAATCTAGTGATGGCATATTTGGAAAATGAATTGTTATACAAAACAGTGGATTTGATTGCTGACATTTTCCTAGTGTGGGCTGGATCCATTAATGAGTTTCAAGTTGTCCTTGATGTTTTCAATCAATGAGCTGAGTTTGTGGAATTTTCACATTTCACTTCTGTCACCTTTTTGATTTTTTTATTTATAAGAATGATTGTAGCTTATCTATAAATATTAATTATATAAACACAACCCATAATTCCTTGCTTCACTTCAAACAACCTTTAAAACAAAAAATGGGTGTGTTCAACTGCATGCTTATTAACATTTAGCAATCTTAGAACAGAAACAGTACTCATTAAAGAAATGGAACCAAACTTAATTGATAGATTTAGGTTTTTGGGGGTACCCTGAAACTTGTTTGAGTACCATTGAAAATATTGCTGGTTTCAGTGGTGGGGACATGAAATTAACAAACTCAGACTGAGGCACAGCCATGTGTCTGACATATAATAAAGGCAGATTCAATATTAAAAATAGTAAAGGGAAATTGGAAATATTAAAAAAGTAATAATGAAGGGTTTGAACTGATGGGTGAATCACCCAAATATGTTTATAAGAGGGCATAGCATTAAGACTATATTAGAAAATAATACAACTGACAGTTCCCAAACAGAATAGAGGGACTATCAGCTGCCACAGTTGTAACATGTGTGGGTTTAGTAATGATAGTCCTTGGGTCTTTTGTGCAAATACTTTAAGTCCCACTGGTATTTTTCCTGTACATTGTAATACATGGCATACAATACATTTGTTGTTCATGTGAACATTTTTATGTAGGTAAGGCCATCCAAAGACTGAATAGTAAAACATCTTAAAGCTATTAAAAACAAAAATGGCTGCAATGCACTGTTAAACATACTTCAGTTTGTACTAGTTTTAAAAAAGGTTTTTATTCAGTGTTATTGTTTTTGCAAGTAACAATGCAAGGGACAGTAGCAGGGAACATTGTTTGGATTATTTAAAATACAAATGGCAGATAATCTTGAATGCAAATAGAAATGTGGGTCCAAATTCCAAAGTGAAATTTAAATATTATTTAACATAATGAAGGGTATTAAATGCTAAATTTGGATGTTTTAAGTGATTTGATTTTTAATCGTGTAATAGCAGATGACCTTTGCAATTGGATGCTTTAAGTCACATGATTTCTAGTCGTGGCATTATTTGTACTATTTAAATAAATATATGATGTTCTGTTAGCAGTCTGATGAATTCTTGATTCCTCAATTATGCATTTAGAGAGGAAAGTGCTTACTTTGCTATTTTATTTTACATTTTTTTTATTTTGTTGAAAGTGATGAATGTAACAATTGGTGTCTGACCCATTCCTATGCTCTTTCAATTTTTCATGTTTCTTAAAATTTGAATACCACTTATCATAATATTCTGTTGAGCAGGCATGTTATCTGTGGTCTTGTCACCCATTGTTTCTGTAGATTGCAGACACCCTTAATGGCAAAACCCATGCATCAGATGAACTGGATGAAACTCACTTCTTCACTTGTATTACCACAAGTATCAGTATGTGACCCACTTTTCTTCAACAACTTTGTAAGAATATAATTTATTTTATTTATTTATTTATTTTACATTTGTTGACCGGGCTAGTCTAACTGGATACATGTCCATTTTCAGTAGAGGCCCGGGGAGAAAAGCTCCAGAAGAAACATATATATATATATATAAAAACATATAAAATATGACATTCAAAATTAGAAAAATGACATTAACAGATTGTTAGATCCTAAAGTTAACAATTTTCAAAAACAGTAGAAAAAGTCAAACATGACAAATAGTAGTCATAACTCACAAGATTAGTAAAAAGGTAAGAAGGTTAGTCTATAGTGAGATGTATGAAACAGGATAATGGATAAATATATTATGGTTTTGAGAGTAACAGATAGTTAAGCTAGAAGATAATAATCTTCTGTAGTGAATCCAGTGTTATTTAGTATAATAATAAGTCCACATTTTTATTCCTTAAGATGCATTACAGAAGTCGTGTCCCAATTTCTACCTATCTTTTCTCAGATTAAGTCCTGTATTGAAATGCCAGACCTCTCTCAACACTTCATAGTAGAAAGATATTATGTTTAATTCCAATAACAAGTCTTCTTAACCCAACCAAGTATTAAATACTAAGAAAACAGAGGTTTCCCCTGACATTATGACTTCAGTAAAGCTGAGGGGTGGTTTATTATATGAGGAGCTAAAGTGTGATCAACATGACACCACTCTAGTTATGAGTACATACTAAACACTGGGTTTCCTAAATCCATAAGTTCTTATCACATAGGCCTTCATTCAATCCATAAGACCTTTATGGAACTTAAATTCCTTAACATTATTTTGAAGGTCCACATACCTGCCAATAGTCAACACTCTCCTTAAATACTTTGATATTTTTGTAGTGCTTAAAGTTGGATGGTAAATATTTTGATAACTTGGTTTTGGTTGCATAATTATTTTTTCTGTTTTTAGAGGCTCTATTTAGGGTGATATTAAAGATCAAAGATAATGTGTTGTGTTTACTATGGGCAGTATTCATAGTCTGGGACTTCATATTTTCGTATGAGCAGCACAACATGGATATGCAAATTCTGGACTTCCAGTCTGAATATGTACATGCAAAGGAGTTGTACACACTCTCTCCTATAACAAAAGTGTGACATGATTAACACATAAGTCATAGGGGACAGGTATTATGCTGTTAAGGGGCTTTACACTTATGCATATAATTTATAGACATGTATCTATAATTAGCTTATTTGCATATTAAGCATGCAAATAGTCCCAAACTTACTCCAGTAAGAGGCAGTTTTCCAGGAGATATGATGTAAGGAGAAATCGGTTGAAGTTGTGCATACCTGGACATGTTACCAAAGAGGTCACTTGGGTAAATGTTTCATTTTAGTGATTGTGCATACCTGGACATTTTACTGAAGGGTTGCTTGAGGAAATGTTTAATTCTGGTGCTTGTGCATACCTGGATATAATCCTGAAGGGGCCACTTGGGGAAATAATTCATCTGTGTGTCAAGGAAGAGCTTGTGCATACATGGTCAGACTGTTGAAGTGATCATTAGGCAAAATAATTTATTTTGTATAAATTTAGTGTCCGTACATACTTAAATGAATAAAATAAAGATGTTGGACTATGAACTGCAAAACCGTCTCATTAGAATACTGTGCTTTACAGCACTTCTCATTTGGATATCATTATTTTCAAGGCCTTTTGCATTAACATACATAGCCTCTGTGAAGCTTACCTTTGCCATGCTGATTTGTATGCATCAAGAATACCCCTAGCTCATTTGTACAAGGGACTATGAATACCAGCCTATACTAATTTGAACTTCTAGCTATGATAATGCTCTGCAAAAGGTCAAAATGCTGTACAGTATTTGCCCAGTATGAACTTGTAAGCCATACTGTTTACATTCCATAAATTGTGGAATTATTTTTGAAAACTTTTGATGAGACATTTTAAGTATTTGAATCTCTGTATAGGTACATATACAAGAAATAACATGGCAATGTAGGCTAGTAGTGGACAGGTGAGAACCTTATATATGGCATATAACATAGCAGCACCCTTTGTTTTTAATACTTGAAATAAAAGACCAATCATTAAGGCCCAAATTTTTCTGTACATTATATATTTTCAAAGTTTCTAAAGACCAGAATCCAGGTAATGGGGCCATCTAGGTACACTGATTCCTTAAAGTTATAAACCTTGTCACCACAATAAACAGGACATGCTTGAGGGATAGATTCCTGTCCCAGAGACTTCCCATACTCTGGAACAGGCTACCCATCTATGTCAAGCAAAGTTCTTCATTAGCACTCTTCAAGAAAAATCTTTTTGAGTGGATGGGAAATAGGAAATACACCCCAGGGATCACTTCTGTGTCTCTGCTCAACAGTGGCACAGGAAAATAACTTTCTTGGACCTTGTTGGCTAGGCTTATGTAGGCCCTTGGGCCGATAGCCTAGTACCTACCTATGAATCTATGAACCTATAAGACATTTCAATAACCACCAATCTAAATTTAACTTAAAAAGGTTTAGGTTGTTAGCCCAGAAAAAGTGTGTTCCATTGTCTTGGCATTGTTTGAGGTACGTATTTGTCTAATTTTGATGAAGAATTAATTGCCGAATGATACACAACATTCCTATGTCTGTGGGTTGTATCACATCTATATACATATCTAAGCCAAACATAATTCCATAAATTTCAACAGTGAAGGCCGGATAAGCCAAATAGAGCTTACCCCATAACAAGTATTATCTAATGCTAAAAAGTCCCATTGATGTTAAAACTTCATTGCACGTCTTTTCTCTGATTAAAGGAGCTGATTTAGTGAATTTGTGCTGTAAATATTTGAGTTGATTTATCTGAGAAATATTGCACATACAAAGGAATAATTATACTCTGATAAATGACTTACAGATTATTTAATTAAAGCGACTAGAATATCTTGGTTCCTCATAATCATCGATTTTAAAAAGTAGCTGCACTTGCCACAATGGCTTATTTTTTTGTAATATTAATAATGCTTCATAAAGTTAAATTACACCACCAAGATCTTTTATTTAGGTTACCTGCTGAAGTTTTTTTTTTTTAATTATCTAGTATAATTTGATAATTAAGTCTGATTTTATAAATTTGCATTGGCTTATGCTAAATTGTAAAGTTGTATCTTCTACTGCATACTCATTCAGAATAGGTATGCCTGTATTAGGCGATAAAAATCACACCGATGTCCAACAGGTAGTAGATATTAGAAAAGAGGAAATTGTAAGTAAAATAGTACAGAGCCCAATACAGATTTTTGAAGAACTTCAGCATGTACCTACTATCTGTCTGATAAGGCACCAAACAACGGGACTGTCTGTGTCCTGACAGTTAACCATAATTTAGCCCATGATATTATATATGGGTTTGTATTATGTTGCATCATAACCTTCGAGATTCCTACATGCCATAGTGCATTAAATGATTTTGTAAAATCCAGAAGAAATGATGAGGACTAAAACTCTCTTGTCATTGGCTGTATCACAAAATTCCAACAAGGTGGTCAAAGTTCATCAATTTTAAAAAATCCATGCTGTTATATTGATAACTGAAGTGCATTGGCTTAGATTATGCAATAAATGTAACAAAAATTCTGAAAATATTTAACTAGTACTGATGTTAAACTAACAAGCCTATAATTCTGGGCCTCACCGCTTACCTTTCTTTAAATGTGAGGACAATCAGTGATTAGTTTCATTAATCATTTTTTTGTAATGGATATGCTAATTCATCTTTGGGTGAGTGTATAATTTATCCTGAATGTAACTGGGACAAATGCTACAAAGCTGGTTTAAAACTTTGGTACTTACATATTATCGCAACCACATTTTTGCGATCATAACGGTTGCTTCTGAAACTGAACTGTTTTAAAAAATGGGAGACAATGTGTTTGCTTTAAAAAGGTAGGGTCTTTTTTTAAGCAGGGTTATGACTGAAGCTGTTGATGCATATTGCACTTCCCCGCCAGCGGCAGCATGTCATGCCATTTTCCCGGTTATTGAAACTGAAATGAACTGAACAGGTGCTGTACCCTACAACAAATCAGGTTAATGTCATGATAAAATGTGACATGTTGTCATTTTCTTTTTACAGTGCAGGCTGTGATTTCTGGCACTGGCATGTTCGGAGAAAACCACATAGTACTTCTACATGGATTACTGTTGCAACGATCTTGATCACTGTAACTATGTCTTTCTGTTTCTCTACGGTGGGAATTGCTCAGCCAGAAGAAACTCTACCTCTTCTAACCAGTGTTTTCTTTTTTTTTTTTAATTTCTAGGAATGTTACGTTTCACTCTACGTCTGTTAAAGTAAGTAAAACAGTGTGTTGTACCAGTCACACTACAATAATGACACAACTTTGATGGCCAAATGTGAGTGCAAACCATTACTTGACCTGTATTTGCTGGCAGGAAAAAAAGGAACATTCATCAAACAGACATGCTCTCAGTACACCGCCTAAACAAACAGCGACAGTAGGGGTTTTGGACATGATTTCGATAACAGTCCAGAAAAGAGCCTATACGGTTTAAAAAAACACACACACACACACACACACACACACACACACACACACACACACACACACACACCACGTCACTTTTTAAAACCATTACGGGACATATTTCAGGATAGGGGAACCAGCCACCAGTGACAAATGTGGATGCGATAATACGTAAGTACCAAAACTTCTTAGACGTGATTGAATAATGTTTAAGACTATAGCAGGACATAATGTACTCTAAAGATTCATATCTGTAGCTGTAACAGCATCAGATGTGTACCCAGTGTTAGTTATGCCTAAAAGTAGCTGTTTAAGGCATTTGCCTTTTCTTTAGGTTCATGTAGCCAGACCTTATTAACATCTAGTGGGCCTACAAGATGTTGACATGGTAGTTAAGAAATTATATATTTATAGTATACCTTTTATATTTTCAGTACTTAGTGCAATGCTGTTGTTAAAAATGGCAGGTTTGATAGAAATGTTCAACTTTTCTGTAATATAATTTGATCCTCTTTTGTTTTATTAATTGCAAATCTCATATAAGTTATATATATATGACTTTTCCCATGATGCTGTTCTCTTTAACTTACTATTTCACCAACTTGGTATTCTTTTATTCTCACCTTTTGTTGTTTTTTTATAGCAGTGTTCCCAAATGTCTTAACATAATTTGTAAATAATTCTAACCATATATAGATGAATCATGTCTATATATTTGATGCTAGTCTTCTTAACACAAATCCCTCTTTATCTTTTACAAAATCAAGCTTGTACTGATGCATCACAGCTGTGAAGCTTATGCCTGGGTGAAATGATTTACTGAATATGTTTGAACTGTGATCAAATATTATCAATATTTCTGTATCCCTCTGGTCAGATACGATTTTTGGTATATTTGTGAATACTAAATTCATGTCTTGCAGGTGTCTATATCATCTGAAATAGACCATTTAAGTTCATCATATCCGTAAACTCTACTAAGTAAAGTGAAGATACTGTTGTTCTCTAATCTATTCTCATGTAACTTAAATTTTCCCTAAAATTGGACTAACAGTTACAACCTTGTCCAGTTTTGAAAGAAATATTATATGCTGTTCAGTACTAATTGGTGTGCTTCTTTAACAAGCGATTGTACTTATGCTTAAGATTTTAAACATTTGAATATACATCAATTATATTTTTAATGCTGATCTCAGTTTTGTTATGAACACATGTAACCCTTAACCTTCTTACAGAATGGGACAATAAAATAAGTAGACCATCATTACGAATACTTTCATGAATGCACGCGAGTTTACTAAATTCTTCTACATGAGTATGTGACCTGTCCAATGCTTCTAACTGATATGATGGGCAATTTTAAGCCTAGTCAATATACTGAGTCAGAATCGGAACCTTGCACCTTGTGTCTATGAGATAAAGACCTTAACCATTATACTAAATCCACATAGCTTTCTTCTGTCTGAAGTACATTACAAAAGTGTACTTTCAAAGCAGTATTAGGTCTAGGGAGTCCAAGTTATGCATCTTTTCTGCTTTCATTCCTTCTAAATTGTTTACTGTATTCCTTGATTTTGCCTCTAACAAGTACTGCATCAAATGAAGCTCATCCATAAAAAATACTCTGTAGTCAGGTATAGTATCTTTTCAATATATAATGAGTTCTGGAGCATTCATTGTATACCGTTGCCTAAGCCAGTTATTAGCGATACCTGCAGCAAAAGGTATGTATGTGATGATGAGCCTAGTAAATTTGCAATGGAGATAGAAGCAATCACTGAATATCATTTAAATGTTGTATGTTTTAAGTTAACATTCTTTCAATGGCAATGTCCATGTATATAAATAAACATCCCTTAAATCAATCACCATTTGTAACACAGCAAACTTAAATTTATTGCATGTTTTCTACATTAAATCATATACTTTAATCAATTTTATACTAGGCAGGGTACAAATAGTAATTGTTTAATTTATAAATAGCTGTTAAGCTCTGGACCCACATTTTATTTATAGTGTCACCTGCTACTAATATTTCTTGTTCATTTTTACATTGTTTTGTATATCACTATTACCTTTTGCAGTCAGTACTTGTTGGAGGGCCCTGATTCACAAAAATGTCATATTTAATTTTTAGTTTATCCCTGTCCGTGTTAGAATTTGTAAGTCTCTAAATCTCTTACTGAGCCTTCCTCTGTTACAATCCACATTCTGCTGGTGCTTTACTTCTATCACCTTTTCATTAAGTTGTTCTTCTGTTAGAAGTAATGTTCATTTGGAGTGCAGCAGTTAATATCATAATTAATCTAACATTATTAGTCACATTCAGAGTATTTAAGCCTCCCTGATTATTAATATTTATACCTAAACTCTTAGAGGCTGCAGTAAAAGTCATTATGAGATTATCACTTATTTTACTTTCATGAAAAGTCAGTTTGTTGCTTAGTGTAATGCTTAAACCTTATAAGAGTCACTCACTCATTACTCAATCAGCTAATCAAATAAATGTCAAGCCCAGGCATTTATTGCAGAAATATGTTTATTAATGTTATCCAGTTCTTCCAGAGATGTGAGTACAGTACCCAGTTTGTAGTTGTAGTCTTCTGTGTGTTGTTATATCCAAATGTTTTAGACATGGAAAAGGAAATAAGATGAAGTTAAATGATACTTGTCCCAATATGCACCCCCTGGGAAATGACTGCAGAGGTGTTTGCCTAGGCTGATGTTTTACCCAACACAATTGCATGCTGTTTTCAATTAAGTTGTTGTGTCTTTCGGCTTTTCCCGGTTAGGGGTCGCCACAGTGGAACTCCGGTCCGCTAATCATTGGCAGTAGATTTTTACGTGCCGAGTTGCCGGCCCTGATGCACAACCTTCAACGAAGGTACGCCCATTCAGGCATGTCTCCACACAGAAGACACTCTAGCTAAGAATTGAACAGGACAACGTCTTACTGTGAGGCGACAACGCTACCGCAGCACCATCAAAAATCTACATGATCAAGTAAGGATTGATGTCATAGTTGGATGGACTCTCAAAAATATCTTTATAGTGCCAAATATCAAATGTCTTGAAGAGATCTAGGAATATTACTACCAGTGACAGACCATCATACAAAATCAAACTGACCATTTTGTAAAAAATCAGTAAAGCTTGCACCATGGGAGAAGACCTGCTGAACAGTGTCCATTGTAGGCTTAATGTTGTTTCAGAATGTCAGTAATGCACTTTCCAAAGCATGTTTTATGATGCATGTAAAACATATTGGGCATTAATTATTAGGCTGGTCCCATGCACCATTTTTATATTTAATTATGATATGTATTACACCATTTTTATGTACAAGTTTGATATGTATTTGCTTCCAGTTAGTAAGGACGTCACCAGAAATCATCAGTTCGCTGAATAATTTGTAGAAGGGAAGCATGATTACAGTGAGTTCATCTGGTCTCACACACAACAAGTTTATTTTACTGTATCCAAAGCTGCGTGGACCATGTCCTGAGTAATACATGCAGGAGCCTCAGTGCTTAAGTCTGGACCTGACTTAAGATCAGTAGATGTCACACTTGTTGCAAAATGATTGTTACATTTTTTAATATTCTTTGTGTATCATTCACTGTAATGCAGTTAAATTATAATGGCTCAATGATATTATCCCTTCTCCCAGCACCCACATATTTGAAAGCTTACTTTTTGCTATCCAGTTTACTAGCAAGTTGCAGTTTGTAATCACCCCTGTGGCAACTGAGTCACCATTTTTAACCCCCCTTGAGTTCTGTTTCAACTTTCTTTTGTTTAGAAGAGAAAACTGCTTAAATGTTCAAAAATATGTTGATTTCCCAACTGAGCCTATGTAATGATTTGCTCAAGCAGGAAGAAGTAACTCTTTGTCTGGCATTTTTTTTGTTTTTACATGACAAAATCCTTCACAGTAGGTGGCACAGTGGCACAGCAGATAGTGTTGTCGCCTTACAGCAAGAGGTTCCCTGGTTCAATTCTCAGCTGGGATGCCTTCTGTGCAGAGTCTCCATGTCCTTCTTGTGTTTGCATAGGTTTCCTCAAGGGTGGTCCAGTTTCCTCCCACATTCCAAAGACATGCAGTAAGTGTACTGGATACTCTAAATTGGTCATAGGTGTGAGTATGCATATGAGCATGTAGTGTGGAAGAAGTACTGTGGCAGGGTTAGCAACCTGGTGATGTAAACCCTGGCTCTGGATGATTGTCACTGGTGAAATGATACCACAAACCTATGTGTGAAAATGGGGTTGTGGCTGGATGAATGGATGGATGGATGCACTTTCACAGTGGAGAACTGTACATAGATTACAAATCTATTTCCAACAGTATATATTTAAATGTGTTTTATAGGTTCATAGGTTCATAGGTAGATACTAGGCTATCTGCCTGACAGCAGTTTAGAGACAACAAGTATAACAAGGCTTTGGTAAACATCAAACTTATTCTTACTTAGGCCATTCAGTAAATAAGTTATTCCAAGCCACAGACTGTAGATATCCTGATGTGCTCTAGAAGATCGCGTTAGTATAAATCACATAATGTAGTACACAGCATGTGGTGCAGAAGATTAAGGCATGTTATACTTGAAGAGCTAAGGCAGGGGAGGATGGGAATGAGTTGCCATTGTTAGGTCATCCATCCTGGAGAGAGGATGGTTAGACTGAATAAAACGGGTGGGTTGTGGAATTGCAGATAGCGGCTGTTTGGTCAGGGGTCTGTGCTACCAAAATGGGAAGGTGTTCCCAAATGTGCAAAAGTATTCATGAGCTTTCCCATACTAGCAGCTTAAGCAGTCCATAGAGCTTGTTAGGTTGTGCCCTACCCTCTAACATGATAATTGCCATAGTAAGGAGCAAATGGTCACACAGGCCTTCACAGAGGCCACAGAATGAAAGGCTTTAGGGTTCTCACTGGGTTTCAGGATTGAGTGGGCTGTCTGTCACCTTTTAGGGAACAAATGGGTCATGAAGGTTTAAAGAATAGGATAGTCACTGATGGGCCCCAATGTATGGTAAAGAAAACTTAAGAAGCAAGAAGACAAGGACATTTGAAATATAAGTCAGCAAGACTGTAAAGAGAGAGAGGGAGAGAGAAGTCAGAAACAGGAAAAGAGAGGAAACAATATAAGACAAAAGAGCAGAATGGAAAAAAAATCCAAAGAAGGAAGTCCTGTGCTATATTTGATGAAAAGATGTAGAAATTGATTTAAATAATGAGTAGGATAATTAACAAGAAATTATAAGTAATGTTAATGCAGGAAACACAATGAAATGAAATATGGAGTGGTCAAACAACAAGAAAAGTTAATGAATAACAGCAGTTTAGAGACAACAAGTATGGCAAGGCTTTGGTAAGCATCAAACTTATTCTTACTTAGGCCATTCAGTAGTTAACATGAATTAGTGATTAAGTACAGGTTAGAAATATGAGAAATAGTCACGGGACCTGCAACATAAAAGGGGTTTGTTCCAGTTAAAAGGAACAAATAATTTAGGAGCCTTATCCTCTGTTATGGTTCTTTTTAAAATATATGCATGGTGCTGTTTTTTGTCAACTAGCCCAGTCAACAAATGTAAAATAAAATAAAAAATAAAAATAAAATAAATGTATGTAAATGGTATGCTTGAATAGTACTTTAATAAAATAAAGACATTTGCTAAGTAAAAAAAAGGCCAGCTTCATACTACTCAAGTCAGAACTGACAAGTTTCATGGCACCTATGCAGACGGGAACTGAAAGTTTGACTGCCGAATCCTACACTAAAGCACTGTACAAGCACATCCACTTATGCATGAATTGTGCCATCCCAAATAGAACCAAGACGCTCTCCTCCAAAAAAAGGAAGCCAATCTGGTGGTCCCCTGTCATAAACAAACTATACAACAGAAGGAAGAAACTGTTGCAGAAAAGTCGCAGGATGCAAAAAACTCCCTTACCAGCCTTAGTAAGAAGCTGAGATCCCTCATAAAATTCTCCAAAGGTAGTTACAAAAATAAAATTGCCAAAGATTCCAAAGATAATCACAAGGCATTCTATAGCTATGTCAAGAATCTAAATGGCAATGCTCAGATCTGCTCTGAGCTGCAACAGAATGGCATTAAATATACTGATCCCAAGGGCATTGCCAATATCCTGGCAGATCGATTCAGTGCCAACTTCACCCCCCTCTCACCCCCTAAAGGGCCCATCTCAGTACAGAAAGATTGCCAAATTCCGGTAATCACGGCCACACAGGTAAAAAACGCACTCTCCAAAGTTAAGAATACAGCATCCATGGGACCAGACAACATCACAGGCTGTGTACTACATGAACTACAAAATGAACTGGCACCTCACCCAAGTGTCATGCTTAATCATAGCCTCACCTCAGGCTTCGTGCCCATTGAGTGGTGCACAGCTACAGTTATCACACTCCACAAGGGGGGATCCACCTTGGATCCTGGGAACTACCATCCCATCAGTCTGATGAGCCTGATCTGCAAGGCCATGGAACCTATTATCATGGAATTTATAAACAAAGACATTGGCAACCTTCAAACACTAGACCCCACCCAGTTTGGGTTTGTGAAGGGCCGACCGTGTCTCCCGAACCTGATTGACTTCTTTGAATGAGTCTCCAGCACCATGGACGAGAGTAAGGTAGTCCACACAGCCTATCTGGACCTCACTAAGGCCTTTGACACCATCACCCACTTGGAATAATAGATAAACTTACTAAGCAGAGCATAAATCCCTATGTCACTCGATGGGTTGCCAACTGGCTTACTGACAGAACCCACACTGTAAAAGTAGCCGACTCCAAATCCATCTCCAGCCAAGTGACAAGTGGAGTACCTCAGGGTTCAGTCCTGGGACCGCTCTTGTTTGGCATCTACTTCTCTGAAGTACAGGGCAACACTGAGGGACTCTGGCTAACAAAGTTCGCAGATAACTGCAAACTGGGAGCCATTATTGAATCCCAAATTATGTGGATATTCTACAAAAGGGCCTTACAGAAACAGATGCTTGGTGCCAGAGCCATGGGCTCAAGCTCAATGTCAAGAAGTGTATAGTTATCCCCTTTGGGAAAAATCATGTACCCATGAATTACCACATTGGTGGCAGTAAACTAAACAAAGAAGGTATGATAAGAGACTTAGGAACACAGGTAGACAGTGGTCTCACCTTCGATAACCATATTGCCACAACAGTCAGAAAATCCTTCTATGTGGCACACCTCATCACTAAGGGCTTTTCATCCAGGAAAAAAGGAGGTCATTGTCCCACTGTACTCATCCCTCATTAGACTCATCATAGAGTACAATGCACCATTTTGTATGTACCTCACAAAGACATTTGCAAAAACTGGAAAGGCTGCAGAAACACCTCACTAAAAGAATCACAGGCCTAAAGCAGATGCCCTATGCTGACCGACTAAAAAAATTCCAGCTATACTCTGTCACATATCGTCTACTCAGAGGTGATCTCTGCTTAACATACAAGGCCATGTCAAACTGAGAGCTGTCGGACATGCTACACTTAAAGAAATCCCAATCCATTAGAGCCACGGACCTAAACCTTGTCATTACAATGAACAAAACATGCTGAAGGGATAGGTTGCTAACCCAGAGACTCCCCATACTCTGGAATAGATTGCCCATACATGTCAAGCAGAGCGCCGCGTTGGCCCTCTTCCAAAGGAACCTTGACGACTAGATGGGAGATAGGAAATTTACCCCGGGAATCATGTCAGTTGCCCTGCTAGACGGGGATCCAGCGAAGTAAATATTGTGGGAAGAAATAGCCAGAGAATTGTTATGGCTAGGCTTGTATAGGCCCTAGGGCCAATAGCCTAGTACCAACCTATGAACCTATGAGTAAAAGTGTAAATGTCAAAAGTAGCTGGTCACAGAATGGTCTGTATTGGGGCATCATCCACTCATTTTTTTTGTAAGGCATTTTTGATGGGAGGTTAATAGCACATTTCTCAACATGATTATATTTGCTGACAATTTTAACAGTGAGGCACTTAGACATGTGACCCATGACACAATTATAGTATAATAATGTTGAAATGAGCAGTGCTTAAGCCAATAGAGTTCTGATTGAGGCTACCCAGTTTGACATTTGTTTCAGTAATAGTATTTGTGAAATACTTCCTAAAGTAAGGTTGTTGTCGACAAAGACTTATAAACATTTCCATGAGGCAGGCTCTTCTCTTGCTCCATAGTTTCCCATAACCTCTATATGATATGGTTAAGGCTTTGTAGTGAGACATGAGACTTGTTCAATAAAAAATATTTTAGTCAAACGTATTTTCTGTATATTAAATTATACTAAAGGATGTTTTGTTTTGAACATAAACTGCATTATATTATAAATACTAGTGTTCTCATCTGCATTAATCTTGAGTACACATATAGACTGAGTCTGTCAGACTATAATAAAAACAGAGGAAATAGCTTTGTTTACAGGGCACTCCAGGTACACCCCTACATGTCTAATTAAATTAACTCTGAGACTGTGCAACGGTAGAGGCAACAAGAGACACCCATACCACAGCTGTTACTCTTACTCAGTAACACTGTCTGTTTTCCTTCAGTCTATCCATCTATGATAAAAACACATAACCCAGCTTTTTTTGTAGGAGGCAAGCCTCCCTGCAACCCTACCCACATCTCTTAACAAACTAAGATTGCAAAAACAGTGGGGCTAAGAAGAAACTCTGTTACCTCCAGTGTAATCCAATCACATTCCATAATATAGTCTGGGTTTGACAAGAGTAGTAATTGATGTAATATGACTCATGAATCTAGTCCTGATCAGTAAACTGAATGGATCCCATCTATATATGTATAAACACAAAAGTGCCTCGGAAACTTAATGGAAATGATGATGCTTTATAGGGAATGGATAATGAGAGACTTTAGAAACATAGTAAGATAGCTAACAACCATGGAGGATGGAAGACATTAATAACAGTAACAGAAGGAAATGGAAATGTTAAAATCATGTTATTAATCGATATGCTTACAAATTCAACACTGTGCTTTACATGAGGTGCAATATATGACAACAGTCACTTAGCAAGGAGTCCAAATGAAACAATATTAAACAGTGTAATGTTAGCTAATTGTCTAATTATTGTAAAAAATTACTATTTCACTATTCAGAAATGACTGATTATATGAGGAATCCTTCTCCCATGAGAGTCTGGGTGCCACATGGGATAATAAATAAAGAAACCCAAATTTGTTGATTGTGTTCAGGAATTATTTACATAGACTTCAGCTTGTTGTTTATTCAGCCATCTGCTCGACTTTGTAAACATAAGAAGAAGAAATAATGTCTGAGATGTTTCCAGTTACAGTGCAGGATTATATGTAAGGAATTGCTTGACAGAGAAACCTCTTCAGTTGTTTTACCTAGTGAGGGTATGTTTATTATGGAAGGAGGCCTGCTGTCACTATAACAAGATATACAGTTTCTAATTGATAAACATAGCATTATTTTATACATTTAAAGTTTTTTTATAGTATGACACTTACTACAAACCAAATATTGTATTTTAAGGAGATCTGCCTAGTTTTAAGCTAAATCAAAATCTCATTTTGCAGTGAAACTCAAGAGAGAGATGACTATCCATATCATAGCAGAAAAATAGATTTTATGTTTTACATAAAGAAGCACGGACATGGTAATTTGTGCAGCCAGATTATGGGCTAAATAATTATTGCTTTTTTTACATCCCAAACCGAGAGTTTATAGTAAATAATAAATTAATCTATGAGTTTAAAGCCACCATGTAAACTTCAGCCTGGAAGCACCTGTCTTATGTCAGTCTCACAGCTATTCCTTCAGTTCCATGTTCAGTTTGTCCAAGGACTCCTTGACACTTATTTCTGAGCAGTCTGTAAAAAAAAAACTGTCAGGTTATTAACCTGAACTTCACTAGATAGAATACTTATCATTTCAGAGTCACATATCTCTGTATTATACTATATTCTTAATGGTTTGCTAGATTTTTAATTACTAATGTTATATAATTTAATGTGTTGCTCAGTGTGACCATTTTAGTTAAACCAACATGTTCAAAAGAGCACGTTTAAACTAATCTGCTTGACATGTCTACAGCTTGTGAACAGATTTTAGGGAGGAGACCAAAACCACTTTCATTACATGCATCTAATTTTCCTGACCTCAGAAGGGGTGGCGAAATCTGGAAATATTGCACAGAACTATTAATTGACTGTGTGGTTTTGTCTCTTGCTGCATATAGCATACCCCTGGTTTGCTTAAAACTACCAGTTTCAGTGTACTGAGTGATCTCATATTAAGTGCTGTACTCTGTTTCACAATGCTAAGGATGTTATGAAATTGTTCTCATCTAACCATGTATGTACCCTCTTCATAGAAATGTAAACTCTTCCTACTGTGTGCATAAGGTTTCACTACAAGCAGAAAGCAATTAAAAAACAAAATGTTTTCCTCATATATTCTTGATTTTCTTTAACTACAAAAGCCTAGTTCTTCATGTCTGCTCTTAATACATCACAAAAATCTTGTGTCTTTGTTCTTTTATGGGCAGTCACTAAGTGAATACCTGACTTCACTTTGCTTTCCTATTTTTTCCCTATTATTCTTAATTGTTTGTAAAGGAAACAACATTTTGTGTGTGTATAGTCTGCCCTAATTTGATATGTGCTACAGGGGATTAATAGATGACATTCTACAAATAAGCAAAGCTTCTCGTATTAGTTTCTTCTGGCTGCAATGTGTGAACTCCATGTATTTCACAAAGACAAATCTGCTTTTATCACATAGTATTTGCATCCTTTAATCTTCTTAAAATGGCTGAAAGTCATTCAAGATTATTCAACCAGGCTATCTGCTCAACTTTCTTAGACTTCAAGAAGACCATAGTCATGCTATGTTTTAAAATTTAGCTTATAATCAACATATTGTATTGTAAATCCCGCAGACATAGTCACAAGTACTGGTAATATACTATGAAATTGGCAGCAGGAAGCGGCATCCCTCATTTATTTCTGCATGATCCCAGCTTTCAGTCTGTTTTGTCCAGAATTGAGGAGAGAGTCACAGATCATCAGGGACAAGGGTCTCATATCTGATTAAGTTTTTAAATATAAGTAGTAATATTTTTTAAATATTGCACAGTATTAGGATTTTAAGTAACATGCATTTTTCTGAAATAAAAGAAGTATGTGACATTCACAACTGCCATTATTTTTGACTGTAAACTACCAGGTTTTCTAAAAAAAAAAAAAAAAAATCACAGATTTTAGAAGGGAGAGATCAAACCTCTGAAACTATAATCGGACACTGTTGAGATGGATGTGTGTACATAACTGGTGAGGGTTGGTCAAAACAAATGGTCGGTATAATATCCCTGGGTCCGAGAATATAGTAATATAGGAGAAGGGAGAAAGGATTATGGTAACTGATGAGACAATATATCATGAGGTATAAAATGGTTATACTGATGTTGATCAAAAGTATTATGGAAGTTAATTTTAATCCTGTTAGCACAACATTTTGAAGCTAAACAATGTATGGAAGTGAATTGTGAAGCCAAATATGTTCATATCACTGTTTAAATCTCAGTATTGTGCTATAGATGTTGCAAATGTCATTAAGAGGATACATAAGCTCAACCAAGTCATGGAAAAACTTTCTGAGCAATCTGTGTGCTAGATTAAGGAAGGACTTTTAGTCTAAGAAGAGACTAACAGAATAGTTATTCTGACATAGTACCAAGACATTTGATATGCTATAACATCTTAAATATTATTATTACTAACTGCAAGAATATCATCAAGAACATTAAAGTATGTCCCCCATTAGGAGCCTCTCTGACCACTATTCATTAAACTTTGAGATTTTCTTTTACTAATTTACTACGGGTCAAAGAAAAAATAGACTACATATTTACAATGCCACCATTTAATTTAAATAAAGCAAAGACTAACTTTGAAATCAGGTTACCTGGTAACACTCAACAAAATTATTGATAAAATATATTAATCATGAAACACAAACTAGACAGACTATAAAAATCAATATTTATCAATGGCTAGACAATAGATAATCCTAAACATATTGCAATGAATTTAACTGTAATTTTGCATGAATTCAATTTTGGGTTTCTCTTCTTCATTGCTAGAATTAACATAAACAACACGTAAATGTCTGTTATGTCTGGTGAGATGATTTCTAACTTACTTAATAAAATTACTAAGAAAACAGCAATGGGACCAGACAACATACAGGCTAACATAATCTTAATCTCAAATATTAAAAATTAATTAAGCACAATCATTAATAAATTATTACCTAGCTGCGGTGGTGGTGCTGCGAAAGCGTTGTCACCTCACAGTAAGACGTTGTCCTGTTCGATTCTCAGCTAAAGCGTCTTCTGTGTGGAGACATGTGTGAATGGGCGTACCTTCATTGAAGGTTGTGCGTCAGGGCTGGCAACTTGGTATGTAAAAATCTACTGCCAATCATTAGCGGACCGGAGTTCCGCTGTGGCGGCCCCTATCTGGGAAAAGCCGAAAGATACAACAACATTAATAAATTATTACCTAAAAGTCTTCTTCCTGGAAAAATTGACAAATTACTCCTATTTTTTTTAATGGAAACAGCCTTGAACTACAAAGCTACAGACTAAGTAGCCTGCCTTGCTATTAAACAAATGTTTTATGTATCTTTTAATAGACCCTAGCAATACTGAAAACTATATGGACCTTAATCAGCATGACTTCACTATGGGTAGGTCTACCTTTACCAACTTTATACAATTCTTTTATCAAGTTAATCTGGCTGTAGATTTAGGATTAACCATTAGTGTCATCTGCTTAGATCTTGCCAGAGCATTTGATAATGTCACGGGGATGACATTGTGATAATAATCAAGTAGTTACACAATATGTCACATTGGGCTAATAATTACATGGGTCTTCACTTTGGCAATAACATATGTCAGGTACGGTACTGTGGTAGGCAAGTAATAAGACAACCTTTAATTCTGGATGGATCAACCTGGGCAAAAGTAGATGAATACAAAGATCTTGGGATAGCAATAACCAACAGCCTGTCTTTTGTTAAGCATGTCAACAACATCACAAATAAAGCAGGAAGACAAATGGGTCTAATGCATAAATCCATCTCATAAAGACAGAGAAAGAATGTGGTCATGCTTTAGAAAATTTACTTAAGACCTCTACTGGAATATAACTTTCTCCACATATACACAGGTAATCAACTTTGAAAACTGGAGTCTGTTCAAAAAGTGTTCAGCAAGTGCAACTCAGCTTTAAAAAATGTAAGCTATTATGGCAGATTCATCAAATTACACCTATCTTCTTTACACTATAGATACTTCAGGGGTAAAGCCATCTTGGCCATTAGAGCATCCAGGGATGAAGCTACCCAGAATCTATTTAATTTATTTATTTATTTGTTTGTTTATTTATTTATTAATTTATATCAATTTTTTTAATTCTATTGCTAGTAAGTATAACAACATTAACTTTAGGGTACCTCTCAACAAGACATCTCTGAAAAGTAATTTTATTACTCAAGTTATTCCAAAAATCTGGAATAAGTTACTTTACATAATACAAGTATTTGAAAATGTAGTAATATTAACGGATAAAATTAGATTGTAAGATAGGTTCATAGGTTATTACTAGGCTAACAACCACCAGGGCCTTTATAAGCCTAGCCACACAACCTAACTTTGTCCCCAAGTACCTTGGGTGTCTTTTCAGAGGGGTATGCTAGTAAGGTGATAGTTAAGGGATATGTGTGTGAGGGGTATGTTAGTTGGGGGGATATTTTACTTATTGTTGGCCTCTACCCATCAGATAAACCACAAAAAACACAAAAACAAACCAATAAAATCTTATAAAAGGTGAAAGAACACAATTAGAGCCGGCTACAAAATAAAAAAAACGTTTAATAATGTAAGCGCTTTCGGCAAGGACCTTGCCTCACCTTCTTCAGACAAAACCAGATACATTGCTGAATCCACATATTTAAAACAAGTGAATAAGCTAATTAATCAATTAAAATAAAATTAGATAATTATTAACTCTTCAAAGTAACAAGTAGTGCTTATTGAAATGTTTAGATTTGTAAACGTATAAAATCCCAAGGAACTCGAGAGTCAAAGAATATGCGATTATTATGCATTACGCCAGTATTACATATAAATACATATGATAAACATTATAAATACACTTGGTAAAACCACTATAAAGCCTCATACAAAAGCTAATATAACATATTGGAAATCTCAAAACCTTTTGCAACAAAGAACTTCCTTTCTTAAAATTAGGGCATACTGAATGCTAGATAATAACCTGTTAAAAACAAAGGTGTCTATACTTAGCAAACCTAACATAGAAGCCTATGGAGATTAACTATATTTTCAAAACCTATACAAATGTATAAAACTAAAAATAATATTATTAAAACTTATTATAATAGATTTATATATAAGAATAATGTACTTATATATGATACATAGTACAATGACGATCATCTTTTAAGTGCTAGTAATCGTAAAAGACATTTAAAAGACAGATATTCTTTCAATCCTGGAAACACATAAGCTCTTGTTCTAATTTGCCACATTAGTTCGTCAGTTTCTAATTGAATTTGCCAAGGACCTCCTCTAATGTCACTAGGCCTGTGTTGTAAAATCGCAAATTTAAGACTATGACCAGGGTCTATAATGCAATGTTTAGCTAGTGCATTATTGATATCTTTTTTATTTATAGCGTAACAATGCTCATATATACACTGCTTAAACTTCCTCTCAGTTTTTCCAATGTAAAAGCAATTGCATTGGTTGCATAAAGCAGCATATGTGACACTCTTGGTGTCACAATTGTATCTAAAATTGATTTTATAAATTCTATCATTGATACAACGTTGGTTAATAGCCATAATATGTTTGCATTGTGCACAGGCTCCACATTTAAACATGCCCTTAGGTCTGTTCGAATGTGGCATAATCTGTTTCTCTAAAATGGCTTTAAGGTTAGTGCCTCTCCTATACATAATTTTACATTTTCTAATAAACCTTTGGAGTTTTACACTTGCTGGTTCGGAACCTTTTGGTTTGTTTTTTGACAGTTTGTTTTTCTTCAGTTTTGGAACAGTAACAGTAT
The DNA here is from genome assembly GCF_019279795.1 of Protopterus annectens. Taxonomy (NCBI): domain Eukaryota; kingdom Metazoa; phylum Chordata; order Ceratodontiformes; family Protopteridae; genus Protopterus; species Protopterus annectens. The sequence goes on along the minus strand of NC_056748.1, from coordinate 854,783,113 downwards.
ATAACAGAAGTGCAACAAAATACTTGTCTTTTCAGTAGTGGATTTCTCCAGGTGAAAGCAAATTCTCAGCAATCAGTAGCAAAGTCACCAAATGATGAGCAGCTCTGAGTATCTATGCCAAAGCCTGCACAAACATGAGGCTTACTTTAAAGAAACCAAAGGTTCCTCATCCCTAACTCCAGAATCTCACTTGCCCAGGCTTATCTCCTTCATAACCTCCTGTACTGCTCTCAAGTCCTTACTAACTTACCATCCTCTCTCCTATCCAGACTTGAAACCACATATGACAAAATAGCTAGATTTGCAGCAAACATTACACCTAAATCTCATCACTATCTTGCTCTCCAGAATCTCTGCTGGTTAGAATTTCCTAAACAACTCTTATATTCTCACCTTCTCATCATCCACAACATCCTTAATAAGCCCGTCTCTTGCCCTAGCATATCCTTTCTTGTCTCCCTCTATTACCCTCCATGGTGCCTCAAAAGCTCAGACCAATACTTCTTGCAGATATATAAACCGAAAAAATCACTAGGACAGAACCTGTATTCCTATCTTCCTGCTATCTCATGGAATAAGCTTCCAATGGCTCAGACACACCAACCATGCACAATAATTCAAGACAGCTCTCAGGCATTATCTGCACAGCACCAGAGGATGTGACTGTAACCACCCCAGCTAAACGTATCCCCTTCCTCATTCATACCTTCCCTTACTATTCCCCCTCCCTCACATTCCTCTCTATTACTTCCTCACCCACAGTCTTGCTACTACACCTTTCAACACCTCTCCAAATAATACCCCAGTCATCTTATACTTGTCTTCCTTTTCCCTCCTCCAACTTTCTTCTGTATTTCCCTTCTTACTACTACTTAACAAACTAACTTCTAGTCTTTCTTGCTCACCACCATTAACTAGTTCTACTGCATCTCTGCCACTTTGCTCTGACCTAATGCTCCTCTATACCCACTTCTAACCTGTAACCCCACTTTCAACTGGCATTTCTTCCTGAAATACCATTGTTCATCAATTAAACTTTGTTGTATATGCATTTTATTGTATCTGTATTTAAATTTGTTTGTCTGTACTTTGAATATTCTACCCACACAACCTTTCCTAGGAAGTTCATTTTAGTATAATTTATTTTGTGAACCCATGTATTATTTATTCTGTACTGTGAATATTTGACTTGCATTACTTGTCTTCCATATCTAATTCTGTACTGTGAATATTTGAATTGTATTATTTGTCCATCATATCTAATTTATATAATCTTTACTCTGGAGCTTTTCTCCCTGGGCCTTCATTGAAAAAAAGGGGCAAGTTCAGATGGACTAACCTGGTCAACAATTGTTAAATAAATGTCAAATAAACATGCAAGCAAAGAGAAACAAGTTTTAAAGTAACTATCAATCAGGAAAGTGCACAATAAGCCTTCTGCCAGCAATACCCAACTCAGACAGGTTAGATCAGCACACTTCTGCCACATGGGTACAGAAAAACACTTTCTTAATGTAGAATAGCTGGTTTGGAGTCCAGGTGTAACAAGACAGGACAATCTACCTACAACAGCCCTACAATAAACAGATACAATGTAATACAATGCAATTAACTACTTAAAGCAAGACCAGATACAATAGTGTTTCTTTCTGTACAAGTGCAAAAATAACAGCAAATAGTAAGTAGTGAAGGTAGAGGCCCAGGAGCCACACAAACCAAAGTCCAAACCACAAATACAATTTATTGACACCAAAAACAGACCAAATGCAGTCAAGCACTTTCGTCTTTAGCAAAGACTTCTTCAGAACTGCTTGGCATGGTTATCTCCAACCTTAAATAATCCTAATACATCATGTGATCAACATGTGAGCAAACATTCACGACTCAACTTTAGTTTAGTACACATTAGTTATAAAACTTCAACAAAAATTGTTGTGAATGTCAGTTAAAATTGCATAAAAATGAGCAATGAACATAAGTGAAACAATAAAAATAAGAATAAAAATAATATTGAGAATAGGAATAGTAAAAAAAAATTAGTGTTACAGTGACAAATGTGTAAGTAACATGGCATAATCAGCCCTCAAGACTTTTTAGCTTTAATATAGGTGTAATAGAGCAACATTCATTCAAACCGGCGTGGGGGGGGGGGGTAAGTGCATCACACACAAGAATCCATGTGAGCTCTTTCTTGAGAAGATGTTCATAAGTGTAAAAGCCCCTTGGATCTGGTTCCAAGAAATCAATCACCACAAATTTAAAAAGATGACCAGGATAGGCAGAAATATGTCTGTACAGTGCGTTAATTGTCTTTCCTTTCTTGATTTTGTTGAGATGTTCATATATTCTCTCTTTCAAGGTTCGACCAGTCTTGCCAATGTAAAATGCTTTACACTGTTGGCAAAGTGCACCATAAACCACTCCCCTGAATGAACAATTAAAATATTTTTTCACCTCATATTTCTTGTCTTTGATGAAAAAAGACCCACAACAGAGTGTATGTTGACAGTAGTTACAGTGGTTACATTTGTACATACCTTTTGGTCTGTTGGTACTAAGTTTACCTGAATTCCTTTCCAGTAAACTTTTAAAAAATGTGTCTTTCCTAAATACTATCTTAGGTTTGGAACCAAATAGTACATTACCATCATCGATGGAAGTAACAATAGGCCAAAATTGATTAACTACATCAACAACGTGGTAGGTTTTTAAAGAAAAAGTAACAATAAGGCTCATTCTTACAACTTGTCTGAATTATGATCACCAGAGGACACTGGCCCTACTGAAAATAAGGAATGACAGAAGTTATCACAGATTGGTAATAGGGGACAGTACAGACCCTTACTCCTTTTGTCACATACTTCATCTTTGATGGATACCAAAAGATCTGGTGGATAACCTCTGCGGTAAACATATCCAAGAGTTTCTCAATCTCCACCAAAAATACTGCACCATCAGATATCATCTGAGCAAGTCAGACTAGTTGTCCCTTGACAACTGCTCTTGTTTTACATTTGGGATGCCAACTGTTGTAGTGGAGATAAGAATTAGAAAAAGTTTTCTTACGGAAAATGTTGGAGCTAAAGCAACCCTTTGAATAATATTTTGACACTAGGATGTCAAGAAATGCCATCTTGTCCTTGTCGAAGTTGTGGGTAAATTTAAGAAAGGGGGTGCTATTATTGATGTACATTAGAAAATCCTTCAGTTTTGTCAAATAATCTGTCCAAATGATAAAGTACTTAATATAAAATGACAAACTGTCAGCAAATATACTATTGAACACAAATTGTTTCTCCCAATATGCCATGAATAGGTTGGCAAAGCTTGGGGCACATGAGGCACCCATTGCCACTCCACTCATTTCTTTAAATAGTTGTCCTTCAAAATATAGAAAGTTGTTGCTCAGGACTAATTCTGCGAATGTGATAGCCATGTTGGTGTCATTGTTGTTCAACAGCCCTATGTCAAAGAGCATACTTTCCGCCCAATCAAATCCCTCCTTGTGTGGAATAACCAAATAAAAATCTTGTACATCTATTGTGGCAAGTATACAATCCAGTGCAAATTGTAAATTTGCTAATCTGAATAAAAAAATCCCGTGAGTCTTTACAGATATGGGTAATGCAACTGGTGGATGGCTGAAGTAAATTAGCCACATATTTAGCTATGTAAAAAGTTTTGCTCCTGCATGCATCCACAATTGGTTTCAGTGGTGGGTTTTGGATGTCTTTAGGAATTTTCAGTATTCCGAATATACCTGCCACCACCGGGTGTTCATTGGATAGGTATTGACCATGTCGTATAAACAACCATCAATTTTAGAATAAGCAATATTAAGTTCATTTTTTGATACCTGTGTATACCTGTCAGTAAAAAGGAGCTTGAACATCTTATTGTTCTAATTCTCGACATCCATGATGACAATGCCCCCTCCTTTATCGCATTTCATTATTCTGATTGTTTTGTTGTTACAATGATCACTAAAAAGTTTTGTTTCATTCTCTGATTTACATTAGAGTACTGGGGCCTTGAACAAAGCTTTCAAATTTCCCTTTCACAAAGTTTTTCGAACAATACTAGCCCATTATTCAAGGACGGGTTGAAAGACCTGGATTTCTTGAGACCTGTATTCAAGTCGGCCCTAGTGTTAGTATTTGCTGACTTAAACCAAAGGGCTAAATTTAATTTACGAGTAAATAATTTTAAATCTATGAGTGTTTCAGCTAGATTGAATTTCCTGGCTGGTACAAAACTCAAACCCTTATTCAGAACATCAGCATGTTCTGTTCAGATGTTGACATTGGAAAAATTATATACTGCAAAATCTTTAGTAGAATTTTGGATGCAACTAGGCCCTATGTCATTTTCCTCCATACTGCTATTTGTATCCCCTACTACTAAAAACCATGATTCACCAGCAGTTAGTTCAATGTTAATGGATTCTGTATTTTGATGAATGTTGTTCCCCTCAGTCACACTAAAAGGCCCGAAGCAATTCAAAAGTAGATTTCCATTATTGGATTCACTGAAATGTGAATTGTCATCTAAGGTAGGTGAATGACTAAATGATATAGGTACCCCGTTAGGATCCCCTTCATCTGTGTTGGTCTGGGGGGTAGAAAAGGAAGACGAGAGAATAGGTTGATTATAAGGAGACACCGTTCCAGCCCCTTCAATGCTGGCTCTTCTGTCATTAAAAATACAAGAAATGTCAAACCTATCTAAAACGTCGTGTGTAGTAATATCTTCCAACCCCTCTAATACACTACCCCACTGTCAGTTATAACAGCATACATAGTACAGTTGCTTTCATGATTTGGGGTACTTTTGATAATGGGGCAATTAATGTCAGTTCCAGAATTCTCTGACTCACCAGGATGACTGAAGTTATTACACTTAATGCTGGTAACTTCCTTGTTAAAAAATGATGTAACTGAATCATTCCAAACAGTCTACCAAACATGAAGAATAAGTAATCAACATTTGTTGTGTATCATAGTGCAAATCTCATATTGTCCCTTCAGAACAATTACTAACATCAGTAAAATCATTACCATTAGTTTTAAAACAATAAAAACCAATTGTACTGTTTAGGTCAGTGTAACCTCCTTCAAATCCCATGTTTGCTGCATTAGTATCTGCTGAATCAAAAAAAATCTTTGTCAGAGTCGTCATTTAAAAAATCATTCCCTTCCTTTTTGGTGCTAAAGTTACCAGTACTCATATTGTGAGTAAAGAAACATTCTGACTTATTTACATTACTGTCATTAACATTTTTTATAAAACAAATTTCAATGTAGTCAGCATTATTATTACTAAGCATAAGACTTGGGGATGTCTCATTCAAAATAGGACAATCAACATGCTTCATATCAGAATTATTCTCACAACCAGCAATTTCTTGGTTGCAAGCATTACCATTACACACTGCATCATTGTTACTGCCAGTAAAAAACAGAATGATTTACAGAGGATTGTTCATCAAAAATACCCATGGTGGAATGAAAGTCAACGTCACTGAAGCAATAAGTCTATTCTACAAGTCCTGGTATACCTACCAGCTTTGATAAACACTCCTCTTCCTGGTGTCTTTCTTCCCTTTGAAGGTTTTTTACCACGGATTCTTTTTGTTATTTTTATTATTTTTTTATGTTTAAAGTAACACCCAGCAGTTCTTGGGTGAGTTCCTAAATCTTCAAAGTTGGATTTTTTATCCTCAGAGTTGAATTATTGCTGTAAATCTCCATTGTGACTTCCTTCTTTGTCTTTCAGTCTTGCAGAATGCCTCAGAGACTGGTCTGTTTCTGAAACTACTTCCTGTTGAACCACACTGTCCTCCTCAGCTGAATTTATAATACTGCTCTATCCATCATCCGAATACACTGTCATGATTGGTTGGTTTTGTGCAGAGACACTAGGGGACAGGGTATATGCTGTTCCCTTTGCAAATGCTTCAGAAACCCTTTTTTTGAATGGCACAACAGATGTCATCTATTTTCTTGAATAAATTGTTATAATTTGTGGAATAATGTTCAAATAAGGCATCAGATGTAAGACTATCATTAATGATGTCAAAATTCCGAGAAAGTTTATCCAACTTCACCTCATTTTCATGTATTATGAGGTGAATGATGTCCGTGCCTGCCTTACTGAAAATATTAAGAAGGGCTTTGTGAAAGTCAGAATTCAGATCCACCCCATTAGGGTATCGCCACAAACACAGGCCCTTGGGAATAAGACCCATCTTTAAATTTTCATGTAAATATGCATTGTCTAGTTGAACTTTCTTAGCTAGCAATTTTTCTTCAAATACCTTAAGTTGTTCAACGATTGTATGCTGCCCAATAGCTTCACAGTTAGGGTCCACATTATTAGATATTGATGTAGCAAATCAAAAATCAAAAATATCACTTTTCCAAGTATCAAAATCAATAAATTGTTGGTTGGATGGTTCCCTTATATTCCCTCCTGCTCCAAGCTGGTTAGACCAGACAGCAAGGGCCACAGAACATTGAGTTAACGGAGAAAAAATACCTTCAGGGGAACCACTGCTGCCATGAAGTTGTTGATTGATTTTCTCCAGAAGAAAGGCCAAATTGTCCATTCCAACTCGAATTTGTGAGACCACGTCATTGGTGGGGGACTAAAAAGTCTTGAGGGTTGATTATACAATGTTACTTACACATTTGTCACTGTAAAACTGATTAGGTTTACTATTCCTATTCTCAATATTATTTTTATTTTTATTTTTAATTTTTATTGTTTCACTTATGGTCATTGCTCACTTTTTATGCAATTTTAACTGGCAGTCACAACCATTTTTGTTGAAGTTTTATAACTGTGTACTAAACTAAAGTTGAGTCACGTGAATGTTTGATCACATGTTGATCACATGCTGTATTAGGATTATTTAAGGTTGGAGATAACCATGCCAAGCAGTTCTGAAGAAGCCTTTGCTAAAGACAAAAGTGCTACACTGCATTTGGTCTGTTTTTTTCTGTCAATAGATTGGATCTGTGGTTTGGACTTTGGTTTGTGTGGTTCCTAGGCCTCTACCTTCACTATTTGTGGTTCTTGGTTCTTTTCTTCTGGACTTGTTTATAACAGCAAATAGCTTAAGAAGCTGCTAAAGTACAGTCACGGTATATATATAACAGAAGTGCAAACAATGCTTATTTTTGTCTTTTCAGTAGTGGATTTCTCCAGGTGAAAGCAGGTTCTCAGCAATCTGTATCAAAGTCACCACACGATGAGCAGCTCTGTGTATATATGCCTAAGCCCACACAAATGCAAGGCTTAAATATGAGCAAAGAGAAACAAGTTTTAAAATAACTACCAATCAGGAAAGTGCACAATAAGCCTCCCACCAGCATTCCCCAACTCAGGCAGGCTAGATTAGCACACTTCTGCCACAAGGGTGCAGAAAAACCCCTTCATAACATAGAATAGCTGATTTGAAGCCCTAGTGTAACAAGACCACATGAACTACCTGAAACTAATAGATACAGAGCAGGGTCAGTAGCACAACAGGTTGTGCACACACCTTTGGTGCAGAAGGCTGTGTGTTCTATTCCCACAGCAGGTAGATTGATTGCTGATGCTATACTGCATCATAAAGGTGTGCTGTCCTTTGGACGAGATGTTAAAATGAGGCCCCCATCTGCTTGAGTTCCTGGTAGCTCAGGTGGATATAAAGAGATCCCATGGCACCTATCAAAAAGAGTAGGGTCCTTTATTTAAAGTGGGAGGTTGGCATAATGGTTATGGTGTTTACCTTCCAGACACAAGGTAGAGGGTTTGAGTCTCACATGGAATAATTGGCTAGGCTTAAAATGGCCCACAATGGCAGTTAATCTAGTACTAATATATGAACCTATGAGCCTAAGATGCAATGTAATACAGTGCAATTAACTACCTAAGGTAGCAGCAGACAGTACAGTTTTTTTTGAAACTGATAAAGTACAGTCACAGTATATAAAGGAAGTGCAAAAAATATCTGTAGCCCTTTTGTGTTCTTTCTAGCTCAGATAGACCAGTTAAACACCTACTGCTACAAGAAAATGATTTCCAGTCCTCCTAATGTGAAAGCACTGTAAAGAAGTGTCCGAAGTGAAACGTTACCATAAACAAACATAAAACATATGAAATGCTACCTCAAGCAAACTTAAAAGGTACAGATACAGCAGTGTACTTTAAACAGCTTATGTATGAAAGTATGATTATTCAATAAAAATATTTCACTTTGTATAAATGAGCCAAGAGCCACTCAATTGCAAAGAATTTATTAAGGCACTGAAAACAAGATAAGCTGATTATTAAGCCCTCCAGCCAACAAAACTACATTTTGAAATCTCAAGTGTTTCCCAAACTTAAACAGACCAAGCTCCCTCCCAGTGCACTACATGGAAAATCCACTGACCTCCTGATGTAAAAACAAGTGCTTGCTAGAATGTAAAAATACACTATGTTATCCAACAGCTAGCTAGATAATGAATTCAGAACATATAAATCAGTAGAACAGACAATAAGAGGCAATATGTACTTTTTCAATATAAGCACAAGGAAATGCAAATGAATTCAAGATATCAACAGCATTGTAGAAAGGGTGGAGCATATTAAGCTTAATTTACAGTACAGGTGAGCAGCTTAAAAAGCAGATCAACAAAGGAGAGGGCGGGTGAGAAAAACTAGCAAGAAATCACCAGAAGTGCTTTTAGTTAATGCAGGCTTGAAATCTTTTCAGTAAAAGACAAAGACCCAGAAATTCACTGTGTATTTAAATATCACTCAAGAAACAATTCAAGCAACGAAAAAATATGTGAAATATGCAGCCCAGAAAAGTTTAGTGTCTGTCTCTCACATAGAACAAAATCATCAGGCCAAGTAGATTTCTTAAAACAGAAAACAGAAAGCAGCTCTATCACTCACAGACAAAAAATATAGGTTTACTTTTCTCACCCAGCAGGGAATTACCAGCAGTGCTGTAAATTATGCAGGCTTCCTCTCTGTACAGGGCACTGTTAACCACTGCTGTATGGTGATCAGCTCCTCTCTGTACAGGGCACTGTTAACCACTGCTGTATGGTGAACAGCTCCTCACAAATGTGACCAATTTATAGCAAACAGAAAAAAATATAAACTGGCTCCTGTACCCTCTGGCCAATAAACATCTAAAATGTTAGCTCCCTGGAGCAGTTACCAACTCAGAGAGACCAGGCAAACACCTTCTTCCACAAGATGGATAATCTTGGACTTCTTAATGTAAAAGCACTGCAAAAGTACCTCTCAAGTGAAATTCCATACCAGACAATTAAGTCCCTGGTTAATTCACCCTTCTGCAAGGTGATCACTAGCCATACAGAATCAAGAAACCAACAAATAGAAAAAAAGAGTGAATTTTCTAAAAAAAAACAATTAAATGATTTAAAAATGCAGTTAAACAGTAGCTCTCACCAGTAATAACAAATGCAAAAATCAAGTAATTTAGCTTATCTTAGCCTGGATGGTTTTGGGTGCAGCAGAAAGACTTATAACTCTCAGGTGAGGTTTACAAATGTTGCTGAGCTGTGTGTTACCAGTAATGGGTTGTGCAACTTTTAATCCTTATTTCAAAGAGGCAATGTCTTTTAACACTCTTAGGACCTAAATTACTGTTATTTTTTTTCTACAAAAACGTATGTACTTGTCAGCTGGTCTTCTTCTTCATCTTGAAATGGCTGGCACACAAGGAGACAAAAAACTAGATTTTACTCATTTTAGCTCACATATTCTATAGTGCCACTTTAAATATATCATAAATAAGCATTTTATAAGTTCAAAATAAGATTTTTGTTCATTGTCATATCATGATCCTGTAACTGTAAGCTATTATTTAATAAAGGGAAAGAGACTGTTATTGTTCAAGCATACCAGTTTTATACAAAATATATAGCCAAAACATAGCCTACAACTTCATTTCAAGTTTCACCTCAATTAAATGCAAGTCCAGGACCTTTAAAAAAATAGAAAACTGGCTTCATCACTGAACTGTGAGGTATCTATATTATAAAAGGCTATCTGCCATCTTATTTAACCAAGATTCTTCTCAGTATTTCTTAATGTTTGGACCCAACAGCTTAGGCTGTTATCTTCCATATTTCCCACATGCTGAGATTTTGTTTATAGGGTCACAGGAAGTTCAAGGCAATTGAGTCTCATAACCATTTATGCTTTGCCAGTACCCAGCCTCAGACTGAACCACCTCTCTCAAGGAAGGTCAAGCCAGTCAAACCAGGAATGAATTTGTGAATACCCATCTTTTTTTAATTTCTCCAAGTCTTTTAGGTTTCTAATACCATGATGGGAATGGACCCCATTCCTAAGTCAAAGTATGACTAACGTTCATGAAATTAATATTGTATAATTTTTATGTTAGCCAAAAGTGCTCTTTGCAGCACCCAAAATGTGCCCACAATTCACTCCTCCTTCAATTCATACAGAGTTACATGTATTGGTAACATATCTAAATAAAATTGTAAATTCTTTTTTATGAGACCCATTGTTCCTACTACTATTGGAACTGTCTGGGTATCCTTCTTCCACATTGCCATGGTTTCTGCCTGCAAATCCTGGTATTTTATGACTTAGTATCTCTCTGCGTATACAACACTATAATCACTGGATATAGCAATGTCAGTGATCAATGCTACTTTTGTTTTATTTTCATAAACTACTGCTATATCTCATTTTCTTCCATCTGTCATTTGAGCTGTTGGTGATGGGTGATCCCATGTGATATAAACGTTATTATGGTTCCAATGCTTTTTTCTTCTTAGTTGTTTTTATTGAAAATTTTAGCAATAAAACATTAATATATGATAATAGAAATATTATAAAACAAATATACATATCTAAAAGAACAATAATAAAGAACTAAATAACTATTTTCAATGGTGTCTATTGTAAAATAAAGTTTTTTAAACAGAAAAAGAAATGTGATGAGTTGTTGTTAGTTAATAAAGTCAGTTTATCCAGCAGTTCTTTGAATTCCAATCATATATTATATGAAGAGGTGATTCTAAATGTTCTTGTATTGATCATGATAAGTTAAAGATGATAGACTTCAGTTGCCAAGTGTACAAATTCCTTCATAGTAGGAGTCATCTGATTCTTCCAGTTCTTGGTGACGACTTTTCTTGTTAATGTTAAAATTCTCCATTAAAGAATGTATTTTATTTTCCTGACACAAGTGGGAATAGGTATATTAAATAAAATAACAGATTTGATCAGCATGAATGTATCATTAAAAATGTTTCCAGTGCTTATGAGCTACTTCAGTATTGTAATGTTTGCACAATCCCCAATGCAATAGTCTTGCCACATGTTTATGCTTTTCAGTATACAGTCCTTCTGCTGTTAGGGTATCTTACTCAGCAACAAGATGCATGACTGTTTCCAGTTCCGTTTTACAGAAAGTGTATTTTGATTTCTCTCACATGCTTAGTGGACTTTGTAAACCAACATGTACAGAGTCCACTATCCTGGGATGATAATGTTAATCTTTCATCTTTTGGTTTTGATTCACCTCTCCTTTACCATTCCTGTGGCATATCCTGATCAACACAAGGTTGTTCCAGGAGTTTTCTATACTTGCAACTATATTTACAACTTTTCAACATTTCTTGCCTTCTCATCTGATCCATCTCCTTATATTCTTTCATTTTTGGCACATTCAGTTTCTGTCTGATTTTTGTCTATTTTTGGTTTGGTTTCCATTCCTGCTTGACATTGATATGCTTCTACTAAACTAAGCAAGGAAGTTATCTTAGATTTCTTTTCTTCATATTTCAAAACGCTCACTATGTTTGGATCTGATGAGGTCAACAGATATGTATGCAGTCCTATGATTACAGATCTATATATGTAATCAATTTCAAGGAGCCCCATACCTCCTTCACAAGTGATATATAATCTTGGTATACACTGATTTTTATATATCATCTGATAAGTATGAAGCATTTTTTTTGTTTTCCTGTCAAACTGATCCAGTTCTATTTGTGTCCAGTCAATAACCCCAGAACTGTAAGTTCTCACTGAAAGAACAAATTGGTTTATAGCTTGAACATGGATCTTGGATGGCAAGGCTGTTTTCAGTATTAATTTTAGTCTTTTAAAATATTCTTTATTATGTTTTGCTCATATCTGTTCATGCTTAATTGGCGATCCTTCATCAATTCCCAAATATTTATACACTCCCTCTTGCTTGATTTCCTTTATATCACATTCCTGTCCCAGACTGATATTTTCTTGGTACTGCAGCTTTCCTGCTTTAAATGTTGTTTTTGCACATTTATCAAGACCAAATACATGTTTATATCATCTGAGAAAGTTTTGATCACTTCCAGTTGTGCTTTCAGCTCCTCATCAGATGAACTATACAGTTTTAAATCATCCACAAAAAAAAGATAAGAAATCTTTATATTTTGTTGTTGTCTAGGACCCAAATTGTACCCATGACCTAATATGGTAAGTAGACAGCTTAATGGGTTAAGGACAAGGCAAAAGAGCAGCAGGGACAAAGAATCACCCTGTAATACCTCCCTTTGAATGTTTATCCTCAGAATAATAGTTTGTCCTTTATAATGGTTTAGCTGCAAAGTGGTTTGCCAGTGTTTCATGGTCTCTGTAATGTCAATGTAGGGCGTATCTTATAGATATGTAAGGATTCTTTTGTCCCTGAATGTGGGATGCTGGCAAATGCTTTCTTTGTAATCTATCCATGCCATACATAGATTCTTCCCCTTTTTACAATTCTCCATTATAACTTTATTTAACAACAAATAATCCTTTGTTCCATAGGAATTTCTTTGTTACCCATTATTGAGTTTTCTTCTTAATGACTATAAACTCTTTTGGCATTAATTCCACTATATAATTTATACATCGTTAGAGGGTAAGTTATCAGTCTATATCTTTAGGATAGCTTGCAAGTTCACTCTTAAGGAGTGTCATCTTTCCTGTTGTTAATCTGGCCAACGTGTTTCTTCAGGGTGTGCATATAACTATATTCTTCTAACAGTGAAACTTCTTGTATTAATTACATTATGATTTCCTCTTTTCGATACTTCCATGATGGCATTTGATTTCTTCCCTTCCTTTCCCTTACTGCTCTGTGTTTTTGTGGTAAGACTTTAAATAATATTAATTTGTATATCCTATTTACTGCTATGTTACATGAATTGCTGTTAATAGTCTTGATTACCATGTTCATTAGTTTTATAAGACTTCTGACATTTTGGGTCTTATTGACTTACTGTAATTTCTTTCTTTCATCGATCTTAATATGTCAATCCAGCTCTATCAAATCAAGCAATTCTTCCCTTAGATCTTTTTCTTCTAAACTGGGGGGCCATTCTTTATTCTTCATTTCCTGCAGACATTCTACAGAAAGTTCCAGAACATCTTCTTGTGATATTTTCTCTTCAGCTGTATCCTGTGTCATCCATTGCTCTTTCATATGGGAACTCACTGGCGTATCACTCCACAAACAATGACTGCTTCGGGTCTATATTAGAACACCAAATGTGGTCTAAAGAGTGAAAATGCAGGACCTCAAAGTGCTTTTTTCCAGATCACAGTACAGTGAAGATTGGAATATTTGCCCTTTCTTCACTGTAGTGTGATCTCGGAGTTGGAATATATATTTAGCGGGGGGTACAGCCCCTCACAATAATGATTTTGAGGTCCTGTACTCAGAGTTGCCACCATTTCTTGTTCATTCTCTTGCTGTGCAACTCCAAATGAACTTTTGAACTAGTTTCCTGCTGAAGGCAACAGGGTATCTTCATGTGGCAACTGATCAGATGCTTCCCATTTCACCTGTTCTCCTTAATTTGGAGACTCACTGTTCCATCATGCAGTGATGTTACCAGAGAGGGATTTCTACACTAAATCCTTCACTTTGCAGATAATCCATAACTTCAGTTTTTATTGCTTTAATTTTTTTATTACTAATCCTCTTTTCTACTTCTTCCTTTGTTTATTTTTTATTGTAAAATTTACCATATCCTGATGCTTTTACCTGTTTTTTTTCTTAAAGATATCTTTGGCACTGCTTTTTTATATTCATTAGTTTTGCTTTCTCCTTTGCATCAATATTGCACCATATTGAATCTCTTTTTTCCCCATGTCCATATTTCCTCGTCAGATGTCTCCCACTCCACCTGTTTTTCCTTACTTTGGGGACTCATTGTGAAGCTACCCTCTGTAGCATGCTGTGAGATAACCTGTGTTTGACTTTCTACACTAAATCCTTCACTTTGCAGGTATTTCATAACTTCAGCTTCTATTTGTTTATCTTCTGCTTTACTAAACTTCTGATCTACATTCCCCTTTGTAATCTTATTTTTTATATAGTGAAATTTTCCATATCTAGGTGCCATTGCCTGCATTTCTCTTCAAATATCTTTGGAGTTGCTTTTTTATATCGATTACCTTGGCTTTCTCCTTTGCATAAATATTATACCATATCAGATCTCTTTCTTTCCCATGTCCACATTTCTTTTACATACCTTTCAAAAATCTTTAGGTTTTGTTTTATATTTTTACACTTCCTCAGTCACTTCATTTTCCAAATAGGTCAAGGTTTCTTGGACTATATAATGTTTTTCAATCTGTTAAACTAATGAACACAAATTTGCATTTGAAGCTTTTTGCAGTTGTTCTTGTTCAAGTATGTTTCTTTCCTTTAATTTCTCTCTTAGTTCTTTTGAATATCTTCTATCCAGAAATTCTTGCATTAACAATAACAATGCATAATTTCTTTCTTAAGCTCATTAGTTCACTCTATCATCTTTATGGCTCTTTTCTGACCTGTCTGCTTTTGTGGACTACTACTTCCTTCTACAACAGGCGGGGGGAGCATCCTTACAACAGTAAACCAGCCAGTTCCCATTTGAAGGAAGACAATATAGCTCACTGCTTATCTTGCAGTGGGAGTATACTGCAGAGGTGTGGAAGGAAGAAAGCATTTCTAGTCTTAAAGATTACTTTTAGTATACAATCTTTATTGGCAACAGAGGAATCTTAGAGCTTCAGGGATAATTAGGCTTTGGATGGTTAAGTTCAGAGCAATGATGGGTGTTATTTCTTACTTTCCTAACATAACTAAAGAAGAATCTGTAGTTGTTCTTAACTTCAGATGCTAACTTAAGTTCATGAGCTGCCTTAGTACTCCTAATGGTAGTTTTGAAGTTATTAGCCAATTTTCTGATGTCCTTAATTGGAGGGTGCATAGATCTGTTGCATACTCAAAGGAGTTTTCTTTTATTTTGTTATATAGTTTATTTATGTTAATGGTCCACCAGGGCGGCTTGATTTTAAACTTCCCATTATATTTAGTACTGCCAGTTCTATTCATTTGTCTAAGTGGGCATGCAACTCATTTGTGAAGCTACCCTCTGTAGCAGTGCCTGGGTTTATGCTGCTATAAGTGAGTTTTGAAACTTCATCATAAAATTTTATGAGAGTTTATATACTTGAAATCCTTGATATCTGCAGGTTTATAAGCTGTAAAGATGAGTGTCACTAGTTTATGATGTAACCTATCCAATGAAGGAGATACCATGGGTATATTAAATGAAAAAGCTATATCCATAAGTACCAGGTCAAGAATACTATGTTCTCTAATGGGCTAGTTAAGAATCTTATCCAGAGAGCATTGGTTCATGAAATCTAAGAAATTTTAGGTGCATCCTATGCTTGAGGTATGGATGGTCCTGTTTACTGATGAGTACTCAAACTCTCATATATATATGGATACATGGTTAACAGGCTATTGGTCTAGTGTGGGTAAAATCTACCTCTGTTTTATTGACACACTTTGCTGGACTATGCGGATGGTCAACAGTTGGGGATAACAGACAATCCCTGGGGTTCGGGAATATGGCCTATCCTGATTGTATGACCTCAGACTTAGTATATATAATTAGCAGGGGTTGTGGGGGATGCAGAGGGCCTTTTCTCCCTGCAAAAAATGTTATTTTTTAACTCTGCATGTTCTGAGGGGTAACCTTCCCACATACATTGAAGAGTGTCAATATTTGCATTCTATGTTATTATGCTAATGATAGCTACATCAAAGTAATGTTGATTCAAGAAATATCTAACCTATTTATATCTACTTACTATATTTTATATATATATGTATATATATATATATATATATATATATGTGTGTACTCACTCATGCATATATGGATATGTTACATATCATTGAATGCTCAGATGTTCTAATCCCAAAAGATCAGAAATCAAAACATTAAAACACACACACACACACACACACACACACACACACACACACACACACACACACACACACACACAAAAATCCAGCTTTTATATTAGGATGCAAGCAACTCTAAAACCCACACAACTTATATATGCCAACTCTAAGATAGCATTACAGTGGGGAAACAAATTCCCACAGCCTGTTGTCTGTACCACAACCTCGCACAGACAGATAACTGCAACAGATCTCAAATGCTGATAACCAATATCAAATATATATATATATATATATATATATATATATATATATATATATATATATGTATATATATAAATATATATATATATATATATATATATATGTGTGTGTGTTTGTGTTTGTATATATATATATATATATATATATATATATATATATATATATATATATATATATATATATATATATATATATATAGGTATAGTAGCAATTATCAAATTAATAAAGTGTTGACACTGATTTGACCCATTAACCATGACAAGTAAATATTGCCATAACTCTGCCCATTCTCTGCGGTTATTTCCCAGACCATGCAAGTCTTCAAACAGTGTTTTTGCCTGCCACCCCCCACCACCACCACCATCACCACTCCCTTCTAATCATTTATTCCAACTCTGCAATTATACAGTTCATGTGGAAACAGCGTATTTCCCAACCCCAGGGATTGTGCAGTCTCATACAACTGTCTACCATCTGTTTTCTCAATCAAAGTGTGTTGACCAAACAGAGGTACATGTCAACTTCGACTACCTCCATGTATTCTACAGATACATAAACAGACAGGTAAATAGCAGCCTATCTCTCTGTCTATATATTTGTGTTATCTATAGCTCAGTCTCTTAACTCAAAGCAATGAAGATGGTATAGTCCCTTATGTCAGTCACACAGACTAAAAGGAATTATTGGTGAAGGGTTGCATACGCTTTATAGTCTGATGTTTTATATGTGATGTCAGGCTAACAATGTAAGGTGGCCAGGAACACAAATGCTGCCAATATGCAGCAAATGTTCTCCATGAAACAAGTACAAGTTTCCCCTGGTATTCATGGAATTGATATTGGATGTCCCATGCAAGACTTAATGACCACAGTTCCATGACATTGGAGGTAGGCACGTGGCAAGAATACTGCTCAGTATCCCAGGCTACCCTCACTTTGTTACATTTTCCAGATGTGCCCTACATTATCTCATACTGATATTGATCGCTCATAGAGGACGTCACATGTTTCTAGTGTGAATCATCTGTACAGCCCATGTCTATTCTTTTGTTCAAGAGTTATCTATTACACATTTAGAGCATTCAAACTCAAGATGAACTTGACTCACTAGGATCACTCTAATATAGACAGCAAACACCAATAAATCTGCCAGCACACATATATGTAATTCAAACAACTGACCTTCGCCCCCTAAAACATGCTTAAAATCATCACACCTATAAAGCATATGACACGTGGAATGGGTAACAATTCTGGCTGTATTAACTGACGGCATTTTTACTTATTCTGGCAGGCATTTGCAGCCATTCTTTACTTGCTAAAGCATTTACAGACTATCACATATTTTCTGGAATGAGCACTTTATGGATGACTAGCTTGCAAACTAGCAGAATTGGTACTCACTCACATAATCGCTGATGTTTTGAAGTAGAGTAACCCGAGAGAAGCTAATGTTCAATATGATAAAACATTCCACAAAAAGTATTATTTGTCTAAAGATTTCAAATTTCATGCAGAGAATGTCACAAACTGTACTACTTCTAAAATGCCTTATATTTCTCTAACACAATGCTAATATTTTAAACAAAACTAGGTCTGTATCATTACTGTAACATGTGCATATCACTCATTTACTAACCCCATAGGCCACCACATAAGGATTCATGTTTACTGTCGTTTGTTGGCACCAGACACCAATCTTTCATTCTGAACATTTTTTAAAAGAAAAATTGTTGAGCTTTTTCTACTGTTAGTCAATAAAATTTATTGGATTGTGAGAATGAAAACATATTGTTACTGATTGTTCATGGATATGTATACCATGTGTGATCAATATATTTCGAAGAAATTAAAACAAAAACAACTGGCAACTTCACTGAAGACTGAATCCACAAAGTTTAATGAAGCGCTCTTCATCCAAATACTTCTTTGAACTTCATCAGATACTAACATTTACAAAGATCAAGTTTAAATAGTCATGTTTAACCATGATTAAAATCAGCTGGTCTCTCCATCTTAAAATTTAAAGGAACAATAGTTAAAATAGCATTGTGAACATAATATAAATTTTCCTGTTCTTTAAAACTACCTTATTTAGCAGGAAATTAATACATTTATCGCAGCAGCAATATGGTGAAAATCATATACGAAAATTGTGTAAAAATGTAACGAGTCTCCTCATTTATCTAACCTTACATTATAAACATTTGCAAGTAAAAAATTAATAAGTAAAACATAATTTCTATAATGTTGTTACTGCAGTATTTCATCTCATTAAGCTTTTCAGTTTTAAATAGCATGTGATAGAACACACGTTGTTCAATCCTGGAAAGTTATAAGTATTGAGACGAATTTGCCAGAGCAATTCCAACTTTTCTGATAATACGGTGAA
The DNA here is from genome assembly GCF_019279795.1 of Protopterus annectens. Taxonomy (NCBI): domain Eukaryota; kingdom Metazoa; phylum Chordata; order Ceratodontiformes; family Protopteridae; genus Protopterus; species Protopterus annectens. The sequence continues at coordinate 854,764,191 of NC_056748.1, read as the reverse complement.
TGGACCCCCTCTTGGATTACTGTCCACTTGATCTAGTATCCAGAATTTAAATGCATGTTCTGGATATTGTTCTGTATGCTTTGCTAAAGCATTGTCTGGTTTGTGTTTATTAATACAATATATATGTTTGTATATGTGGTCTCTTGTCCGGTTTGTGTTTATTAATACAATATATATGCTTGTATATGCGGTCTCTTATTCTACACTCGGTTTTACCGATGTAGAATGAATCACAATTTTGACATTTAGCCACATATACGTTCATTTTGGAGTTGCAATTAACTTTTCTTCTGTTACTCAAATGTGTACCTACATGAATGTATTTGCAATAGGGGCAACTGCCACATTGTTTCATCCCTATTGCATATGATTGGATCCTGCACTCACCTTCAAATATATTCTTGAGTGTTCTACCCTTCCTAGTAATGAATCTTGGTTCTGTACCCAATTTGTCCACTATTAATTTGTCCTCTAACAGAATATTCCAATTTTTTATCAGTATGTTTTTTATGTGATGATAATCAAGATTAAAAGTTGTAATATAGGTCATTATGAAAGCAATTTGGTTCGTACCTGTCCCAATGATTGTGTCCTGGACCTGATTTTCCATATCAACCTGACTATCATTCAAAGAATAGTCATTCAACCCAGTAGGGTGTTGTATACTCAGAATGGGTATGTACACATCATTAATTATTTTCTCCACAACTTCTTCTATTAGTTTGTCAATCAAATTACTCGGGTATGCTCTTTTTGTGAACAATTTCTTCAAGAACTGGCACTCACTATGGAAGTCCTCATCTGTAGACACCATTCTACATTCTACCAGCAAAACAGATGGAACCAGAGGAAAAAGCACAATAAATGGAAGTAACGGAGAATTTGGATAACAACACTACAGAAATGCCAGCTATAATTTCGAATATGGAAGGTGACTTTTTTGTTTATAACTTCTCTACATTGGATATTTCTGTTGAGATGGCTAACACCTTATCTAAAGGAATGACTTTTACACCAGCTAGGAGAATGGACATATCTAACAGCATTCTTGATTTGAAAATGTATGTTAGAAAACTTAATTTAAAATTGTTATTGGGTAACACAGTTGTACAATCACAAGCACAATATAGAATATCAAATACATACAATCCCCCTTTGCACAATTTGTTACATACATTTGAAAAGATATGTGAACTGGACATGAGAACATACCAAAAGGAAAATAGATTCAGGGCTTATGAGTATAATTTAACAAAAGATGAGCAAGCATGCTTCAACTTGATAAGATCAGCTAAGGTATGCGTTGTGAAGCCCGACAAAGGTGGAGGCCTTGTATTTATGGATTTGGATGGCTATGAAACTAAAATAGGATCAATGATAGCCTCTAGTTCATATCAGAAGGCATCCCTTAATGAATACAACACAGTTAATGAATGTAACAAAATCTGCATTAATGCTTTATTAATAGAGGGAAAGATAGATATAGACATGTACAACTACATGATAGTGTTAACACCAGTGGCACCTACAATGTTTGGGGTCCCTAAAATCTATAAATGTTTATTTGACCCTCCACTTAGACCTATAGCTGATGGCAGGAATTCAAGCAAGTATATGTATGTACTAAAGTGATAGACATAGTTCATATCAGAAAGCATCCCTTAATGAATACAACACAGCTAATGAATATAACAAAATCTGTATTAATGCTTTATTAATAGAGGGAAAGATAGATATAGACATGTACAACTACATGATAGTGTTAACACCAGTTGCACCCACAATGTTTGGGGTCCCTAAAATCTATAAATGTTTATTTGACCCTCCACTTAGACCTATAGCTGATGGCAGGAATTCTGCCACATATGCATGTGCTAAAGTGATAGACAATATACTTAAAAATATGTAACAACAGAAGAAGTAATATGTAAAGATTCATGGTCATTCCTGTAAAAAAATTAATGAATTGAAGTATGACGAACAGTACAACTTCCTTACAGTAGATGTAAAGGACTTATATACGTCAATACCACAAGCATTGGGCATAGAGTGGGTTAGTCAATTACTAAGGAAGAAAGGGGCTCCCCAGAATGACATCAGTCTAGTGGAAGAACTTTTACACATAGTTTTATCACACAATTACTTTTATTTTAAAGGAAGCGATTACCTGCAAAAAAGCGGAGTAGCCATGGGCTCCCCCTGTGGCTCTAGCTTCACAAATTTGGTTATGAGTTACTGGGAACATCAATTTGTACTCAATAAGGAAGGAATAGCCTCAGAAATAATTTATTTTACACGCTATTTGGATGACATCTTTTTACTAATAAAAGGGAAACATGAAGAGGCAAAAAATCTCATTGATTATTTTAATGAGACTACAGACTTCTTAGTGCTTACATATAATTTTTACCCAAATGAAATAGCATTCTTAGATGTCCAACTTACTAAAAATTATGTTGAAAAGAGATACCAAGCAAAAATTTATAGGAAACCATCGTATTCAAACACATTCTTGTACTATACAAGTGCACACACTTATCACCAAAAAAAGATCGGTGGTAAAGGGCCAATTAGTAAGGGCTGCTAGAATGGTATCTACTGATGAGGACTTCCATAGTGAGTGCCAGTTCTTGAAGAAACTGTTCACAAAAAGAGCATACCTGAGTACTTTGATTGACAAACTAATAGAAGAAGTTGTGGAGAAGAAAATAATGGTGTGTACATACCCATTCTGAGTATACAACACCCTACTGGGTTAAATGACTATTCTATGAATGATAGTCAGGTTGATATGGAAAATCAGGTCCAGGACACAATCATTGGGACAGGTATGAACCAAACTGATTTCACAATGAGCTACATTACAACTTTTAATCTTGATTATCGTCACATAAAAAACATACTGATAAAAAATTGGAATATTCTGTTAGAGGACAAACTAATAGTGGACAAATTGGGTACAGAACCAAGATTCATTACTAGGAAGGGTAGAACACTCAAGAATATATTTGAAGGTGAGTGCAGGATCCAATCATATGCAATAGGGATGAAACAATGTGGTAGTTGCCCCTATTGCAAATACATTAATGTAGGTGCATCACTGCACATAAACAACACGCATTTGAGTAACAGAAGAAAAGTTAATTGCAACTCCAAAATGAACATATATGTAGCTAAATGTCAAAATCGTTATTCATTCTACGTCAGTAAAACCGAGTGTAGAATGAGAGACTGCATATAAGAACATATATATTGTATTAATAAACACAAACTGGACAGTGCTTTAGCAAAGCATACAGAATAATATCCAGAACATGCATTTAAATTCTGGATACTTGATGAAGTGGAAAGTAATCCAAGAGGGGGTCCATTCACCTTATTATTAGAAAAGTTGGAATTGCTCTGGCAAATTCATCTCAATGCTTATAACTTTCCAGGATTGAATGACATGTGTTCTATCACATGCTGTTTAAAACTGAAAAGCTTAATGAGATGAAATACTGTAGTAATAACATTATAGAAATTATGTTTTACTTATTAATTTTTTACTTGAAAATGTTTATAATGTAAGGTTAGATAAATGTTGGGGTCATTTATTGCACTGTTCTGACTAGTTTGCTACTTGTGTGTCTCTGCTATCCTTAAACAAAAACAAAAAAAAAAAATCTTGCTATTTTCCCACTTTCTATAATTTTAAAAAAGTGGTTTGTAAGTTTCTTGGAGGCCAGTGCTTACTTGGGCTAAAGGGAAGTCTCTGTGTTCACCAGTGGCAGTGGTTAACACTGAGCAGCCTGCCTGTCCCTGTAGGGGTGGTTACTGCCTAGAAACTGTAGTTTTATTGGCCATTTTGGGTCAATTCCAAACTCCTTGATCTCTCTCTCTTAAAACCCTGCAACCGCATGGTTTTGGCATCTTTCCAGGCTTGATAGTTGTTGCTGAAGCACCTACCAAGAGGAGAAAACGCTGAGAGAAGAAAGGAGCCACTTTTGAGATTTTAAGTATTTTCTTCTGATTTATTTCTTAGAAAAACTGCATTGCCACCTACCTTTCGGCATTTTCTTGCTTGCAAAAGTTGATATCTGTGTTAGAAACAGTATTTAGAACATACCTAGAGCCTGTTTATTGCATTTTTGTGTTGCACTTAATTTAAAATCGTTTTTTCTTAAAATTGCATTTTACCTGCCTCTGACCTAGCACACACGTGTTGGGGTCATTTATTGCACTGTTCTGACTAGTTTGCTACTTGTGTGTCTCTGCTATCCTTAAACAAAAACAAAAAAATCTTGCTATTTTCCCACATTCTATCATTTAAAAAATGTTTAGTTACAGAGTTGCTGTTCTGAACTGTTTGTAAGTTTCTTGGAGGCCAGTGCTTACTTCAGCTAAAGGGAAGTCTCTGTGTTCACCAGTGGCAGTGGTTAACACTGAGCAGCCTGTATGTCCCTGTAGGAGTGGTTACTGCCTAGAAACTGTAGTTTTGTTGGCCATTTTGGATCAATTCCAAACTCCTTCATCTCTCTCTCTTAAAACCCTACAGCCGCATGGTTTTGTCATCTTTCCAGGCTTGATTGTTGTTGCTGAAGCACTTACCAAGAGGAGAAAACGCTGAGAGAAGAAAGGAGCCACTTTTGCGATTTTAAGTATTTTCTTTTGATTTATTTCTTAGAAAAACCTGCATTGCTGCCTACTTTTCGGCATTTTCTTCCTTGCAAAAGTTGATATCTGTGTTAGAAACAGTATTTAGAACATACCTAGAGCCTGTTTATTGCATTTTTTTGTGTTGCACTTAATTTAAAATCGTTTTTTCTTGAAATTGCATTTTACCTGCCTCTGACCTAGCACACACGTGTTGGGGTTATTTATTGCACTGTTCTGACTAGTTTGCTACTTGTGTGTCTCTGCTATCCTTAAACAAAAACAAACAAAAAAATCTTGCTATTTTCCCACTTTCTATAATTTAAAAAATGTTTAGTTACAGAGTTGCTGTTCTGAACTGTTTGTAAGTTTATTGGAGGCCAGTGCTTACTTGGGCTAAAGGGAAGTCTCTGTGTTCACCAGTGGCAGTGGTTAACACTGAACAGCCTGCCTGTCCCTGTAGGAGTGGTTACTGCCTAGAAACTGTAGTTTTATTGGCCATTTTGGGTCAATTCCAAACTCCTTGATCTCTCTTAAAACCCTGCAACTCTCTTTTTGCGCAGTCTTGCGCACAGAGCAGCGTCAGGCAGCACCAGTTAGCTGAGTTATACTATTCCTGGCTCCACAAAGTCTGCGCTGCAAATTTTCCATTAGAACTAGGCAAGCCGCAACTCAAGTGCTTCAGATCAACTGCTCTTATTGCAGCACTTGCATAACCCAAATCAGCACTTGTCCAAATCTCCTAGACAGCACTATTATTTTCCAAATCTCCTAGACAGCACTATTATAATACAGCATAAGACCCTCGACTGTCTGCAAGACAAGTGAAATTCACTTTTCCAAGCATGTCCAGAGGTCAGCTTCAGGTGTACTCTCCAGTTCATCTGGGGGAATTGGGCATCCTGAGGCAATGTCACAACTGCCTCATGTATACAGAAAACCCACTTCTCTTACATCTAGACACAAACACTTGTGAGAGATGCATATGCACAGCCAGACTGGAGGCTAAGCACTCTCAACCCATGACTGTAACAGACAGTCAAAAGGAGAAGAGACACACTAGCATCACACCACCAGTCACACATGGATCTACAAAACAAGCACCGGCAAAACATACACATAAATACACAAAAACATATTCGGAGACACTAGGTACCAATATGAAAAAGAAACAGTGCCCTCCAAAGCAGACAAGCAAGCAACCTGCACCTCCAAACACAAGCCAGAAAACACATAATTCACCTCAGCAGTGTGCCTCACGACAGCCCCTAAGGCAAAACACCATACCCAACAAGCTAGTCATAGGAGACTCTATAGTAAGGCACACAGATGTTCTACTCACCAGGCTGAACAAGGAGAAGGTTACTGTCAGCTGCCTGTCAGGTGCTAGGATCCGCCACATAACACAGGCACTTAGGTCACTCCAGAACAGTATGACGCTGTCATTGTACATGTTGGTGTGAATATTCTAAGATGTACCTCCCTGGACTACATGAAAAGAGACATTGAGGAACTCTCTGATCATGTAGCCCAAGCTGGTATGACCCTGAACTTGAGTAGCATACTACCTTCAGCTAGAATGATACCACAATACAAAGACAAAATGATCAATTTCAACAATTGGCTAAGCTTCTGGTGTCATTCTAAGGGGATCCAGTGTCTGTCTGCCTGGGATGACATGATAGACAAGCCTCGCTGTTTCGCCAGAGATGGTTTGCACCTGTCACCCCTAGGCTTTTGAATACTGGCCAAGGCTCTTGCCGTCCCCATAGTGCCTTTTTTAGGCAAGGCTCAAAGGACAAACCAACCACCGTAACCAGCACAGGTAACCAAAAACTAAGGGTAATGCTACTCAATGCCAGAAGTCTCAACCTCAAAATGACGCACTCAAGGCACTCCTCAGTATGGAGAAAATCGATGTTTGTGCAGTGATGGAAACCTGGTTCAAGGCTCCAGAGAGCACCCCAGTACTACCAGGTTACAATTCACATCATACCTTCTGGCCTCAGTTACCGGATTGCAGTACAAAGGGCGGAGGTGTATCCATATCCATCAAGGATATCCACATGTCCAGATTAGTGGCGCAGCATGATGCCCCAGAGATGTTCCATGCGCAACTATCAGCAGGCAAAACCACATTTCAAGTCATAGCCTGTTATAGATCACCCACCATGTCCCAAGATGCTCACTCAGCATGCCTTGAGGCATTGGAAAATATAAAGGTCCTACCCAACACCATAATTTTGGGTGATTTCAACTACCCTGGTATAGACTGGGCAAACTACCAAAGTTCTAACTACTATGCCCAGCAGTTCATAGAGTTTATAAATTCAAATGCCCTTGAACAACTGGTATGTTCTCCCACTAGAGGGGACAACATATTGGATTTAGTCATCACAAATATGGGCGCCCATTGTACCACAGCCGTTATCACTCTCTCTCTGGTCAGATCAGACCACAAACTGATAACCCTGGACGTCCTCACCCCTCCACCTCCCCCTATTGGATTTAGTCATCACAAATATGGGCACCCATTGTACCACAGCCATTATCACTCTCTCTCTGGTCAGATCAGACCACAAACTGATAACCCTGGATGTCCTCACCCCTCCACCTCCCCCAGTCAAAGAAACCATTGTAAAAAACCTTTCCAAAGCAAACTTCAAACTACTTGCATCCGAAGTGGAAAGCTTCACTATTCCCTTGCAGAAGGATAATGATATCCAGGATTCGGAATCCTACACCAAGGCACTTTATATACATCTTCAGGATTGCATGGACCGTGCTATCCCAAATAAAACCAAGACTCCTTCCTCAAGCAAGAAGAAACCAGTCTGGTGAACCCCGGCCATAAGCAAACTATACAATAAAAGGAGGAGACTTATACAAAAAAAGGCCAAATCTCAAGTAGAAAAATCATCCCTGATCAGCATTAGTAAGAAACTGAGGGCCCTCATCAAGTCAACTAAAGCTAATTTCGAAAAGAAGGTTCAAGAATGCCAAGGATAACCATAAGGCCTTCTATGGTTACGTCAAAAACCTAAATGGCAATGCTCAGGTCTGTTCTGAGCTAGTACAAAATGGAACAAAATACACTGACCCCACTGACATTGCCAACATCTTGGCTGATAGGTTCAGTGCAAATCCCCCCCCCCCCTCACCACCTACAGGGCCTATTACTATTCCAGGGGATTGTGTAACTCCAATTATTACTGATACGTTGGTTAATAAGGCTCTATCTAAAGCTAAAAACACTGCCTCCATGGGACCGGATGGTGTCCCGGGCTGTGTCTTATGCGAGCTCCAAAATGAATTAACCCCACATCTGAATACCCTGTTCAGTCTCAGCCTCTCGACAGGATATGTGCCCATAGAATGGCGCACAGCAACGGTGGTTCCGCTGCACAAGGGTGGGCCCACAACAGACCCTGAGAACTACAGACCAATAAGCCTGACCAGTCTGTTGTGTAAGGCAATGGAGCAAATCATTATGGAACTCATAAATGGAGAGATTGGGAACCTCCAAACACTTGACCCCACACAGTTAGGCTTCGTCAAGGGCAGATCATGCCTCCTGAACCTAGTGGACTTCTTTGAGACAGTTACTCAGGCTATAGATAAGGGAAAGGAGGTACACACAGCTTACCTTGACCTTGCTAAAGCATTTGACACCATTCCCCATTCGGGTATTATTGATAAACTCACCAACCTGGGCATAAACCCTTACGTCACAAGATGGATCACAAACTGGCCCCCAGACAGATCCCACAAAGTAAGAGTAGTGGGATCTATGTCTGAATCCAGACCAGTAATGAGTGGTGTGCCTCAGGGCTCTGTCCTGGGGCCCCTCCTGTTTGGCATATACTTCTCAGAAGTACAGGCAAGCACTGAAGGGCTGTGGCTGACCAAGTTTGTGGACAACTGCAAACTGGGTGCTATAATAGAGTCTCCAGCCGACATAGATATCCTCCAGAAGGGCCTTAATGAGACTGATGCATGGTGTCAAAGCCATGGTCTGAAGCTAAATGCTAAAAAATGCGTAGTAATCCCCTTTGGAAAAAACAGAGTACCCGCAAACTACCACATAGGAGGTAACCCCCTGAAATCTGAAGAAGTAATAAGGGATCTAGGGACCCAAGTAGATAGTCAGCTTTACTTTGATAACCATGTTGCCAAGGTGGTTAGAAAATCCTTCTATGTGACCCATCTAATCACGAAAGGGTTTGCATCAAGATCTAAGGATGTAGTGGTGCCCCCCTACTCTTCCCTCATCAGACCCATTATTGAGTACAATGCACCAATTGGAATGTACCTGGCTAGGCATCTCCAGCAGCTGGAGAGACCACAGAGGTACCTTACTAAGAGGATTACTGGCCTCAAACAGTTGCCCTATGCAGCACGACTGAAAAAACTCTGGCTTTTCTCTGTTGCATACCGCCTTCTCAGAGGCGATCTCTGTCTAACATACAGAGCCATGTCCAACCCAGAACTGTTGAACATGCTCCATCTTAGAAAAACCAAATCTACTTGAGCTATACACTCTAGGGATATAACCCTCAGCACAACAATGAATAGAACATGGTGGAGGGATAGATTCCCTTCGCAAAGACTTCCCTTGCTATGGAAAAAGGTCCCAATCTACATAAGACAGAGCCCCTCACTATCACTCTTCAAGAGGAACCTTGACGAGTGGATGGGTAACAGAAAGTTCACACCAGGGATCATACCAACAGCTCTACTAAATAGGGGCCAAGGGTACTAGCTGCTAGATCAAAAGCCTAGGGAACTAACCAAAGTGGCGGTGAATACCGCACAATGTGGCTGGGCTAATATATGCCTTCGGGCAGATAGCCCAGTACCTACCTATGAACCTATGAACTTATGAGGAGACTCGTTACATTTTTACACAATTTTCGTATATGATTTTCACCATATTGCTGCTGCGATAAATGTATTAATTTCCTTGCTAAATAAGGCAGTTTTAAAGAGCAGGAAAATGTATATTATCTTCACAATGCTATTTTAACTACTGTTCCTTTAAATTTTAAGATGGAGAGACCAGCTGATTTTAATCATGGTTAAACATGACTATTTAAACTTGATCTTTGTAAATGTTAGTATCTGATGAATTTCAAAGAAGTATTTGGATGAAAAGTGTTTAATTAAACGTTGTGGATTCAGTCTTCAGTGAAGTTGCCAGTTGTTTTTGTTTTAATTTCTTAGTTTTTTGTATTTTGGATTTTGATCAATATATTTCATTGGGAGCTGTTAGCATTCACCAATATATGATATAAGACATTTTAGTGATTGTTACTGTTTTACAATACTGCACTGCACTTTCACATACATGCTTTATTTTCATTTCCTATATCCATGAAACAATGCTTAACGTTTGTAAAATTTGAGATAACAGTTGAGATTTGTACAGTTCTCTGTTGCTGACTCAAATATTTCATTTGAATATTCTTAATGAATACCCACAGACTTTATTCTTTAAAAATCAGCATAATTTGCTGTTAAGATATTTTTTATGAACTGTAGCTATGAGCACAAGGACCAAGGCTGAGACCAGAGGTATTCATTTAATTATGAACTGCCATTCAGATTAAATATTTTTAAAACATTTCTGCTCCATGATATAGTCAGCAGATGACCAGCCAACTATATAGGTATTCATTCCATAACTTATTGTAGCAACAATTATGGTTGTAAAATGGCATGTTTCCTGAACATTGGAAAATTTCAAACATTATATCATTCCAAAATATTATTTTGGCCCTGACTTCCAGTCTGACAGCTAGTACACACCTAATGTCTTACTGTCACCTTTAGCCAAAATATTTAAAAATCCAACAGCTGTGCAATAAGAATAACACACTAAGGCCTATAACATGCTTTAGACCATCAACATGGCTTTTGGAAATGGTATGGTACAAGTGCCTCATTGTTTCATTCACAGAGGGCCTGTTTCACTCATTTGAATCAGATCATTTTACTGAGGCCATTTTCGTTGACCTTTTTAAAGCCTGTGACTCAACAGACCACATATTACTGGTTAATTATCTTTCACTCTTTGACCTGAGCCCAACAACCCTAAACTTGTTTTCAGCTTACAATTAAGTAAAAATGTAGACTCAGTACAAACCATTAAAGGACACTTATTACAGTGAAAAAACAACAACAACAAAAAAAAATAGTAATAAAAAATGAACGTCTGAAAATTTTCCACTTTCAAATGTTTTAATAAAAATTAGTTACAGCTTTCATTCATAACCAAATGGATAAACCTCCCACTGAAAAGAGTACCTTTTTATATTAATGATAAAATGATACTTGATAAAGTGTGCTAATAAAAATAAATGAAAGCCCAACATAATTACATGTATAAAACCAGGTAATTTAAAAAAAATAATTTCACAATATCTACCAAGAGTATTTTTCAAGTTAAACTACACTTCCAAATCTGCCCATCTAACACTTAAATCAGTTTGTTATAAAATAAAAAAAAAATTGTAATCAAGATATTCAAGAGGCATTTATACAAAGTATGATGAATAATACACTTTCCTATAGTGTTCATATGTATGTGTCCCTAGTTTTCTAGAGGACCTACCAACTTAAAAGGCATCACATCATATAGACTGTATAACAGTCATTTTTTTCAGCCTTGGGAAACTGTTAGGCTACCACACCATTTTACAAGTCACTTGGGGAATGTAACTTCCCTGACTGACATGTAAGATGACATGGTGCCCCAATCCTTTCCCATGGCTGAAAAAAACAAGAAGTATTACTGAAGTATCCATATCTCTTATACATCCCACAGACAAATGTTTGAGAGTGTTGGTACCAGCAGATGTACTAAAATAACTTATTTTAATCCTTTCTAGATTTTTTAATTTTCAAATTATTGTGAATCTTGATTTTTAACAAGTGCTTACTGCTCCCAATGTTAAAACCTTTTCATTTCCATAAAAGGAATGTTAGCTGTTATGAAGTATCTTTTTAATACACCTGGAATTACACATATATATATGTTATTTCTGTCTGTCTGCCCTAATTGCTAACATTTTTGTTTACACTCGATACTAAACGGGGTCAGTTTTTCTTATTCAATTTTGCATATGCAGGTCAAGTTTACGATTATCATCCACTATTATCCCTAATAATTTGCTATGAGAAGTGACCTCAGTGGTTGTATTACCAAGAGAGAGGACTTTAAATTTTGTTTTTCATGGGAGTAGTAACGTTTCTTTTTCAGGGGTGAGCATGAGTTGTGAGTTACAAAGTCGCATTTCAGTTGCTGCTAAAGCTTCCTGAGTAATTCTTTGAAGGGGCGCCACATTGTCAGATGTGCAAATGAGTGTGGAGTCATCTACGTACTGCATTAGGGAGGCTTGTTGTCTGGATGTATAGAGGGTGTTGGTGAGAATGTTAAAAATGGCGGTCCAAGGGCAGAGCCCTGTGCTACATGGGTGCTGACTGCGAGGTATAAAGGGACAGTGGAGTACCATTTTACTGACTGATGCCTATTGGGTAGGTAGCCTTTGAACCATAAAAGGATGGGCTGAGATAGACCTTGCAAGGACATCTAAAGTAGAAGTTTGCTGGGACAAACTGTGTCAAAGGCTTTAGTCAACTCTTGAAATAAAGAGGAGACTAGTTTGCATTATCTCTAACTTTATTGTCAGTATCTATATAGATTAGAATGCAGTGTTAGTGCTATATTATTATAGTATAGTTTTTACCTTCTTTAATTTGCTTTTTAGTACAATTGTGAAGCATTCTGAAGTTTTCAGGATATTGAGGTGTTTTATGTTTTGCCATTCTTTCCATGCTTTTTCTCTTTCCTGCATTATCATTCTACTCTTTTTGGAGAGCCAAATTACATTATTTTTAGTCTCCTCCTTCTAGGAGGTGCAAGGCTGTTTAGGACATTCAGGAAAGTTATAGTGAATTCATTTACAGCATTGTGTAAGGGGAGGATTTGTAGGAAGTTCTAGTTAATAGATGATAGGTTAGTAATGAACATTTCTGGGTTAAACTTGGAAAGGTTGTCTGTTGTTTTATAAACATACTGTTTAAGTGGATGTAGGAGATATCTGGTTGTACAGATTAGGACATTGTACCTGAAATGGTGTATTTGCTAGGGTTTGATACTAGGATCCAGTCTAATAGGGAATTTGATGTCTTGCTATGATGTATGTGGCTGTTAATTAGTTGTGTGAAACCAAATAAGTTCATGCTAGATGTAGGGGAGTTAGAGTTTACATCCAACCAAATGACATTCACATCTCCAAGTAGTATTATTTCTTGCGAAATTGCTATGAATATCCAAGGTACGATATGTTCCACTGAAGATGTAGTGTCACCAGGAGGGATGTAAAGAACAGTAGTACATATTTGTTTATAGTTGTTTAATTTCAGGAATGTTATAAGAAGCTCTGCTGAACTTAATGTTGGTATTGGTTCATTGTAGGGGAAAATGTGGTAGTTGTCACGAAATATGGACATTACAGATGATATTATAGCTGGGAGGTATAATTTTACAGTTGTTTATGCTGAGTTTAAGCCAAGTTTCGGTTACAGTGAGAATATCAGACTTATGTTACATTCCTGTCCAAAGAAATGAAAAAGGCATCTGTCTTCCAGGCCTTCTTGCATAGAGTCCTAAAACATAATTTTTTCAGTTGATTTAACCAGAGAGGAGGCAAACTGGTCTACTTGAGGAGCTACCCACAGATGGATCAAATCTTGGAAGACCACCCGATCTAGTTTCCATTTATGAGGGTCTGTCCTGGTCCTGCTCAGATTGTCTGCCACACAAGTTTGCTCTCATGGAATGTAGGATCCCTGTAGAGTAAGATCATAGTGTGTCATTGTACCCCAAGCTATGATGGCTAGTCTGCAGAGAGGGTATGACCTGGTTCCTCCTTGCTTGTTAATGTACCACATGACTGTGACCATTTGAAGGGGTCTCAAGGACCAAAGATGGCTCAGAAAGTTGAATGCCTTAATCAAGGCAAGCATCTCCTTGATATTTATGTTCTTACATCTGTCCTTAGTGTCCCACACCCCTTCCACTTTTACCCCCCCCCAAACAGCTCTCCAAGCAAAGTACGAAGCATCTGTGATAACTAATTACTTTGGAATAGAGATGGAGAAGGGGAGACCTGGATTTAAGGATATCTGTTGTCTCCACCAAAGCATTTCTTTTCTGACAAACCCCAGTACTGGGATATGAACAGGTAAAGGGTGTTGATGCTGGGACCAAAGAGATTTCCAATACCACTGTATCTTTCTCATGTTGAGTCTTGCCAAGGGTATCACGAGAATCACAGATGAGACCCAATATTCCAAGGTATTCCCTCACAGCGATTAAAGTCTGAGTGGAAACCATTAGAAATCGGTTTAGATAAAAATCCATTTTTCCACTGTGAAATAAAATCTATTTTAACTAAGATGTCTAGCTGACATTTCAGGAACGCAGACCTGTGTGAGGGAGTCAAAATAAACTTTTCAATGTTCTCTTGAAATTTCAGCTTGTATAAGAGATCTCTCACCCAAAACAGAGAGTCCTGACATTTTGATAAAGACTGCACAAAGATAAGCAAGTCATTTAAATATGGAAAAATGTGAATAGCCTGTAGCCTGCAATGAGTTATAACTGGAGCCAGATGCTTTGTGAACACTCTTGGTGCAGTAGATAGTCCAAAGGGTAAATTAGAGAACTGATAATGTGATCCAGACACACAAAACCTTAAGAAATGTCTGGATGAACAGGGATGTGATGATAAACTTCTTTTAAGTCTAGTATTACCAAGAAACTTGGAAGAGGAAGAAGAGGCAACATGTTGTGAAGTGATGTTATTTTTGAATTTTTGCACTGTCACAAATAGGTTTAGGAAAGTAAGATACACAACTAGTCTCCAAGCATTTTCTTTTTTCTTTTTTTTTTTTTTTTTGCACTAACGATATCCTTGAATAAAACCCCTTCCCTACCTGGGAAAGAGGGACTGGTACTATCACTCCTTGGGACAGTATGTGATGAAGAACAGAGGAAATAAAAAGTCTGATCTGCAGGATGAGGAATGGCCGCCTTTAAAGGAAGGATTTCCATCCACTGCCATCTTGTAGCCCTGTTGAATGATTTTCAGAACCCATTTGTCTAAAACAATCTGTTGCCAAAGAGAAAAATGGAGATTCAGACTCTCCGTAAGAAAATAGTGGGCAGGGTAGGAGGGGGTCACAAGGTCGCTTGAATACTTAAACGTATTGGACTGTCCTTGGTTTTGGGAGGTTTGAAACTTCTTTTGTGAAACCCCTTGCCACCTCCTCCTAAACATCTGTTTATCTAAATTCTGTTGAGACTGTTTATTCTGTTTTTGCCAAAATTTGATGAGCAGAAAGAAAATCCCTCAGACAATTTGGGAAAAGAAGGCTGAAAAATCTTAAAGATTCCTGCAACAACCCTAAACTTGTTTTCAGCTTACAATTAAGTAAAAATATAGACTCAGTACAAACCATTAAAGGACACTTATTACAGTGAAAAAAAAAAAGTAATAAAAAATGAACGTCTGAAAATTTTCCACTTTCAAATGTTTTAATAAAAATTAGTTACAGCTTTCATTCATAACCAAATGGATAAACTTCCCACTGAAAAGAGTACCTTTTTATATTAATGATAAAATGATACTTGATAAAGTGTGCTAATAAAAATAAATGAAAGCCCAACATAATTACATGTATAAAACCAGGTAATTTAAAAAAATAATTTCACGATATCTACCAAGAGTATTTTTCAAATTAAACTACACTTCCAAATCTGCCCATCTAACACTTAAATCAGTTTGTTATAAAATAAAAAAAAAATTGTAATCAAGATATTCAAGAGGCATTTATACAAAGTATGATGAGTAATACACTTTCCTATAGTGTTCATATGTATGTGTCCCTAGTTTTCTAGAGGACCTACCAACTTAAAAGGCATCACATCATATAGACTGTATAACAGTCATTTTTTTCAGCCTTGGGAAACTGTTAGGCTACCACACCATTTTACAAGTCACTTGGGGAATGTAACTTCCCTGACTGACATGTAAGATGACATGGTGCCCCAATCCTTTCCCATGGCTGAAAAAAACAAGAAGTATTACTGAAGTATCCATATCTCTTATACATCCCACAGGCAAATGTTTGAGAGTGTTGGTACCAGCAGATGTACTAAAATAACTTATTTTAATCCTTTCTAGATTTTTTAATTTTCAAATTATTGTGAATCTTGATTTTTAACAAGTGCTTACTGCTCCCAATGTTAAAACCTTTTCATTTCCATAAAAGGAATGTTAGCTGTTACGAAGTATCTTTTTAATACACCTGGAATTACAAATATATATGTTATTTCTGTCTGTCTGCCCTAATTGCTAACATTTTTGTTTACACTAGATACTAAACGGGGTCAGTTTTTCTTATTCAATTTTGCATATGCAGGTCAAGTTTACGATTATCATCCACTATTATCCCTATTAATTTGCTATGAGAAGTGACTTCAGTGGTTGTATTATCAAGAGAGAGGACTTTAAATTTTGTTTTTCATGGGAGTAGTAACTTTTCTTTTTCAGGGGTGAGCATGAGTTGTGAGTTACAAAGTCGCATTTCAGTTGCTGCTAAAGCTTCCTGAGTAATTTTTTGAAGGGGTGCCACATTATCAGATGTGCAAATGAGTGTGGAGTCATCTACGTACTGCATTAGGGAGGCTTGTTGTCTGGATGTATAGGGGGTGTTGGTGAGAATGTTAAAAACTGCGGTCCAAGGGCAGAGCCCTGTGCTACATGGGTGCTGACTGCGAGGTATAAAGGGACAGTGGAGTACCATTTTACTGACTGATGCCTATTGGGTAGGTAGCCTTTGAACCATAGAAGGATGGGCTGAGATAGACCTAGTGAGGACATCTGAAGTAGAAGTTTGCTGGGACAAACTGTGTCAAAGGCTTTAGTCAACTCTTGAAATAAAGAGGAGACTAGTTTGCATTATCTCTAACTTTATTGTCAGTATCTATATAGATTAGAATGCAATGTTAGTGCTATATTATTATAGTATAGTTTTTACCTTCTTTAATTTGCTTTTTAGTACAATTGTGAAGCATTCTGAAGTTTTCAAGATATTGAGGTGTTTTATGTTTTGCCATTCTTTCCATGCTTTTTCTCTTTCCTGCATTATCATTCTACTCTTTTTGGAGAGCCAAATTACATTATTTTTAGTCTCCTCCTTCTAGGAGGTGCAAGGCTGTTTAGGACATTCAGGAAAGTTATAGTGAATTCATTTACAGCATTGTGTAAGGGGAGGATTTGTAGGAAGTTCTAGTTAATAGATGATAGGTTAGTAATGAACATTTCTAGGTTAAACTTGGAAAGGTTGTCTGTTGTTTTATAAACATACTGTTTAAGTGGATGTAGGAGATATCTGGTTGTACAGATTAGGACATTGTACCTGAGATGGTGTATTTGCTAGGGTTTGATACTAGGATCAAGTCTAATAGGGAACTTGATGTCTTGCTATGATGTGTGGGGCTGTTAATTAGTTGTGTGAAACCAAATAGGTTCATGCTAGATGTAGGGGAGTTAGAGTTTACATCCAACCAAATGACATTCACATCTCCAAGTAGTATTATTTCTTGTGAAATTGCTATGAATATCCAAGGTACGATATGTTCCACTGAAGATGTAGTGTCACCAGGAGGGATGTAAAGAACAGTAGTACATATTTGTTTATAGTTGTTTAATTTCAGGAATGTTATAAGAAGCTCTGTTGAACTTAATGTTGGTATTGGTTGATTGTAGGGGAAAATGTGGTAGTTGTCACGAAATATGGACATTACAGATGATATTATAGCTGGGAGGTATAATTTTACAGTTGTTTATGCTGAGTTTGAGCCAAGTTTCAGTTACAGTGAGAATATCAGACTTATGTTACATTCCTGTCCAAAGAAATGAAAAAGGCATCTGTCTTCCAGGCCTTCTTGCATAGAGTCCTAAAACATAATTTTGCCAGTTGATTTAATCAGAGAGGAGGCAAACTGGTCTACTTGAGGAGCTACCCACAGATGGATCAAATCTTGGAAGACCACCCGATCTAGTTTCCATTTATGAGGGTCTGTCCTGATCCTGCTCAGATTGTCTACCACACAAGTTTGCTCTCATGGAATGTAGGATCCCTGTAGAGTAAGATCATAGTGTGTCATTGTACCCCAAGCTACGATGGCTAGTCTGCAGAGAGGGTATGACCTGGTTCCTCCTTGCTTGTTAATGTACCATATGACTGTGACCATTTGAAGGGGTCTCAAGGACCAAAGATGGCTCAGAACGTTGAGTGCCTTGATCAGGGCAAGCATCTCCTTGATATTTATGTTCTTACATCTGTCCTTGATGTCCCACACCCCTTCCACTTTTACCCCCCCCCCAAAACAGCTCTCCAAGCAAAGTACGAAGCATCTGTGACAACTAACTACTTTGGAATAGGGATGGAGAAGGGGAGACTTGGGTTTAAGGATATCTGTTGTCTCCACCAAAGCATTTCTTTTCTGACAAACCCCAGTACTGGGATCTGAACAGGTAAAGGGTGTTGATGCTGGGATCAAAGAGATTTCCAATACCACTGTATCTTTCTCGTGTGGAGTCTTGCCAAGGGTATCACGAGAATCACAGATGAGACCCAATATTCCAAGGTATTCCCTCACATCGATTAAAGTCTGAGTGGAAACCATTAGAAATCAGTTTAGATAAAGATCCATTTTTCCACTGTGAAATAAAATCTATTTTAACTAAGATGTCTAGCTGACATTTCATGAACGCAGACCTGTGTGAGGGAGTCAAAAAAAACTTTTCAATGTTCTCTTGAAATGTCAGCTTGTATAAGAGATCTCTCACCCAAAACAGAGAGTCCTGACATTTTGATAAAGACTGCACAAAGATAAGCAAGTCATTTAAATATGGAAAAATGTGAATAGCCTGTAGCCTGCAATGAGTTATAACTGAAGCCAGATGCTTTGTGAACACTCTTGGTGCAGTAGATAGTCCAAAGGGTAAATTAGAGAACTGATAATGTGATCCAGACACACAAAACCTTAAGAAATGTCTGGATGAACAGGGATGTGATGATAAGCTTCTTTTAAGTCTAGTATTACCAAGAAACTTGGAAGAGGAAGAAGTGGCAACAGGTTGTGAAGTGACGTTATTTTGAATTTTTGCACTATCACAAGTAGGTTTAGGAAAGTAAGATACACAACTAGTCTCCAAGCATTTTCTTTTTTCTTCTTTTTGCACTAACGATATCCTTGAATAAAACCCCTTTCCCAACTGGGAAAGAGGAAGTGGTTCTATCACTCCTTGGGACGGCATGTGATGAAGAACAGAGGAAATAAAAAGTCTGATCTGCAGGATGAAGAATGGCCGCCTTTAAAGGAAGGATTTCCATCCACTGCCATCTTGTAGCCCTGTTGAATGATTTTCAGAACCCATTTGTCTAAAACAATCTGTTGCCAAAGAGAAAAATGGAGATTCAGACTCTCTGTAAGAAAATAGAGGCCAGGGTAGGAGGGGGTCACAAGGTCGCTTGAATACTTAAACGTATTGGACTGTCCTTGGTTTTGGGAGGTTTGAAACTTCTTTTGTGAAACCCCTTGCCACCTCTTCCTAAACATCTGTTTATCTAAATTCTGTTGAGACTGTTTATTCTGTTTTTGCCAAAAGTTGATGAACAGAAAGAAAATCCCTCAGACAATTTGGGAAAAGAAGGCTGAAAAATCTTAAAGATTCCCTGCATAAGCTTGCCCCTTTCATCACACTTTTTGATCACCTATGCAACCAGGGGTGGAATGGTGGGAGAAACACTAAATCTCTATCTAAGGGAGAATTTGAAATCTCATTTTTAAATCATCTGGGAAGTTCTGAGAATGTAGAATTATTTATCTTGTTCTTTAATATGTTGTTCATGTTGTAATGTTACTTGAGAAATAAGAATTTAAATAACTCTGATACAGTATCTGAATTGCCTAGACATAGTAAAGTATTATTAAGTTTAATTCTGTTGGCTGCCAAAAAAAGCAATCACTAGAAAATGGAAATCAAAGTCTGCACCAACTGTATTTGAGGTATTGAATATTATAAAAGTGATAAAAGGACTGGATGAGGGATCGTTAGATAAGGAAAGGAGAAAATTGCATAGAAGTAAATGGAAGCTGTGGGAACAACACATAAGGGAAGGCAGGAATTCAGCAACTTTTTGTAATGTTGGACTGATTATACTAGCAAAGAAAATATATGTGATGTACGTTATATTTAAATGGAAATATGTTTTTTTTCTTTTCTATTAATGTATGCTTGCCTGTCTTTTTCTTAAGTGATAATTTAATAAAGGTGTTTAAAAAACACTTAAATAAATATGAGCCTCAAATTATTCCCAGGAAATTGATTAAGTCAAAGCAAACAAATATTTTGATGTGTTATCTGTGTGTGATAACATCTATTATACAACGACCCCCTATTAATATTCAAAAACATGCACGCTGATTGGTCAGCGTGCACGTTGTAAATCCTAATTATAGTAATAAAAAAAGGTCCAGTTACTATAAGTCTTACAGCAACACTGTCTCGCTATGTTAAACGAGTTTAACATAGCGAGACAGCTTTAAAAAAAGCAACGGAGATCTTGCTTTCTCTGTTGCTTTTGCCCACAACTCTGATGTACTGCGTAGGCATACGCATGCGCAGTACATCAGAACTGCCGCAGAATACGAGACAGCTGCGGAAGGGCAGCAAGGAGGCATTATACAATACCATTATTTAAGAAAAGTAATTATTTTTTTTCTTAAATAATGTCATTGTATAATAGCAATAACCCACTTCTGGGTGTGGGTAATGCTGGATTTACCCATGGTTGGCTTTGTTTGGCCACTCGGGCTTCACCCTCATGACCAAACCACACCAACCGTGGGTAAATCCAGCATTACCTACACCCATGCGTGGATTATTGCTATATTAAACAACAACAAGATGGAGTTTCTAAAGCTAGTTTGTCAGCATACAATTCATTCCATGAAGTTTGGGTATTTACTTGTAGCTGCACAGTAACTAATATTTTTATATATTCATGGAGGTGTAGTAAATTATTCAATTAATAAGCAATGAAAGATGTCAATGTAGAAAGGAGAAAGTCCATACTTCATATGGATGAAACTGGTAGGTATAAGCTGTTTCTATTTCCTTATCATTTCTATGCACACATACCAAGTATGCAACTGGTGTATCTGCCTCCCCTAGAGACATGTTGTGTCTAGTATTGTAGCAATCCAGATAAGTTTACTTTAGGAGAAATGTGTTCTCCTTTTCTAGTTTTGACTTTGCCTGAACTAGCAAATACTTTTCTAAATGTGATTACAGCTAGCAAATTTGAGAATAATTTACTTACACCATGTAAATTCTATTTGCAGCATGCAGTAGCAACACAATTTTACATTTTTTGTGGTCTGTTAGAAGGTAAGCAGCATGATTCATCTGTAGCAAAATACATTTACAGTATGAGAACTGCATAGTTGTAGGTTTTTATCCTAAAATAACACCTCCCAGTTTGCATAACAGGCACATCCATACATTGTGTCAGATAAATAATAACTTTAAAGTGGATATTGCAGAGTTCAGAATTCACCTGTTTGACATAAAGAAAATGCTGAAACATAAAGCTTAGCTGAAAAGCAGACAACCTGGATATCATATGGATTAAATGAACATGAGTATGTCAATTGCCTGTCAACAGTGAAAATTCTTGTAGATTAATGGTTGACTCCATGTTGCTTCAGAAGTGCATGGTCTGAATTCAGGACATCTTTAAACTGATGCTTCAGAGAAATATTTTACTCTTTCCTGTTTTCTTTGATGTTTGACTGGGTTATACAGTGACTGCTTTAGGAATCTTCAGGCTTCTGACTTTCAAGTTTGTCCTTACTTCCGGAAACAAAGCATGTATATGTTTTATAGCTTTGTGAATTTGTCTGATGTTTGATCATTTAACACCAGCTGCCAAAATGCAATTCATCTTAAGATCTTCTGTAATATATCTTGCTTCCTAAACAAGCCTCAGAAGACTGCATTGTTATATACATTAGAAATCCTGTTGCATTTTACTCTCAGAGCCAGTTGTGCAAAGTATAATATGCTGTGCACCTGTAAGTCAAATTGTTGTAGATATCTTGTTACCTTGCACTGCATATTGTATTTCTTTCTCAGTTGTTTATGCTATTCAAAGACTTCACTTTGATGCTAAAACTTTCAAGTGAAGTAACTTGTCACAAAATATGAAAAAAATGGTTTTAGTCATTACATTTTTACACCAGAAGATTCTCAGTTATTTTTAAGACACATTTGCTTTGAGTTTCATTCAAACAGATGTCTATTGAGTAATGGCTCTGATTCCTAGAGCAGTCAAGCTTACCTGTGATGTGCTGTTTCTGAGTGAGTTAGCTTTTAGATGCTTTGCACAGTTTAGTAGGGATATTATAGGCAAGAGACAGTGCCAACATACCAAGCAAAAGGCAACATAACAAATCAGATCAGTAGCAATAACATGCATAACAGTGGCAGATGAGTAACAATAACCTGCATGACAATGCTGTATCAGCAGATCAGTATCAGTAACATGCATGACAGTGCTGTATCAGCAGATGAGTAACAATAACATGGATGACAGTGCTGTATCAGCAGATGAGTAACTATAACATGCATGACAGTGCTGTATCGGCAGATGAGTAACAATAACATGCATGAAAGTTATGTATCAGCAGATCAGTAGCAGTAACATGCATGCCAGTGCTGTATCAGCAGATGAGTATCAGTAACATGCATGACAGTGCTGTATCAGCAGATGAGTAACAATAACATGCATGACAGTGCTGTATCAGCAGATGAGTAGCAATAAACATGCATGACAGTGCTGTATCAGCAGGTGAGTAGCAGTAACTTCCATGACAGTGCTTTATCAACAGATCAATATCAGTAACATGCATGACAGTGATGTATCAGCAGATGAGTAGCAATAACATGCATGACAGCGCTGTATCAGCAGATCAATATCAGTAACATGCATGACAGTGCTGTATCAGCACATGAGTATCAGTAACATGCATGACAGTGCTGTGTCAGCAGATGAATAGCAATGACATGCATGACAGTGATGTATCAGCAGATCAATATCAGTAACATGCATGACAATGCTGTATCAGCAGATGAGTAACAATAACATGCATGACAGTACTGCATCAGCAGCTCAGTATTAGTAACATGCATGACAGTGCTGTATCAGCAGATGAGTAACAATAACATGCATGACAGTGCTGTATCAGCAAATCAGTATTGGTAACATGCATGACAGTGCTGTATCAGCAGATGAGTATCAGTAACATCCATGACAATGCTGTATCAGCAGATGAGTATCAGTAACATGCATGGCAGTGCTGTATCAGCAGATCAGTAACAATACCATGCATGAAAGTTATGTATCAGCAGATGAGTAGCAGTAACATGCATGCCAGTGCTGTATGAGCAGATGAGTATAAGTAACATGCATGATAGTGCTGTATCAGCAGATGAGTAACAATAACATGCATGACAGTGCTGTATCACCAGATGAGTAGCAATAAATGTGCATGACAGTGCTGTATCAGCAGATGAGTATCAGTAACATCCATGACAGTGCTTTATCAGCAGATCAATATCAGTAACATGCATGACAGTGCTGTATCAGCAGATGAGTAGCTATAACATGCATGACAGTGATGTATCAGCAGATCAATATCAGTAACATGCATGGCAGTGCAGTATCAGCAGATCAGTATTAGTAACATGCATGACAGTGGTGTATCAGCAGACCAATATCAGTAACATGCATGACAGTGCTGTATCAGCAGATCAGTGTCAGTAACATGCATAACAATGCTGTATCAGCAGAGTCACAATACCATGCATGACAATGCTGTATCAGCAGATCAATATCAGTAACATGCATGACAGTGCTGTATCAGCAGATGAGTAACAATAACATGCATGACAGTGCTGTATCAACAGATGAGTAGCAATAATGTGCATGACAGTGCTGTATCAGCAGAGTAACAATAACATGCATGATAGTGCTGTATCAGCAGATGAGTATTAGTAACATCCATGACAGTGCTGTATCAGCAGATCAATATCAGTAGCATGCATGACAATGCTGTATCAGCAGATGAGTAACAATAACATGCATGACAATGCTGTATCAGCAGATCAATATCAGTAACATGCATGACAGTGCTGTATCAGCAGATCAGTATCGGTAACATGCATGACAATGCTGTATCAGCAGATCAATATCAGTAACATGCATTACAGTGCTGTATCAACAGATGAGTAGCAATACTGTGCATGACAGTGCTATATCAGCAGAGTAACAATAACATGCATGACAATGCTGTATCAGCAGATCAATATCAGTAACATGAATGATAGTGCTGTATCAACAGATGAGTAACAGTAACATGCATGGCAGTGCTGTATCAGCAGATGAGTTGCAGTAATGTGCATGACAGTGCTGTATAAGCAGAGTAAGAATAACATGCATGACAGTGCTGTATCAGCAGATGAGTATTAGTAACATCCATGACAGTGCTGTATCAGCAGATCAATATCAGTAACATGCATGACAGTGCTGTATCAGCAGATGAGTAACAATAACATGCATGAGTGCTGTATCAGCAGATGAGTAACAATAACATGCATGACAATGCTGTATCAGCAGAGCAATATCAATAACATGCATGAGAGTGCTGTATCAGCAGATGAGTAACAATAACATGCATAACAGTGCTGTATTAACAGATGAGTAACAATAACATGCATGACAGTGCTGTACCATTAGATCAATATCAGTAGCATGCATGAGAGTGCTGTACCAGCAGATGAGTAACAAAATCATGCATGACAATGCTGTATCAGCAGAAGTATGGCAATGCTATATCAGCAGGCCAGAGGAGCAGCACTACTATTACAACATGCTTGTTCATCATCTAAATGTGGAAGAAAAGAGATACATATAAAAATAAGAAAGGTGTCTATAGCAAGCAGAAGAAAAACCCAAGGATAACTATTATGGAATGGATCGCAGAGATGGTTGGTGGGGAGGTGTTGTTATGTGAGGCCAGAGCCCTCTTTTTATTATTAAAGGAGAAGGGTAGACAGAGAAAGTATCAAAGGATGAATTCAGATGTGCCAGATGTAGAAGAGCAGATAATTGGGTGTGGATAGACAAAAATGCAACACATGCACATACAGATAGGCGTGGTGTACATACACAAGGTATGGTGGACAGTGGATGGGCAGATGTAGACAGAGCAACTGAAGATGGGGAGGGCTGGATATTAAACACATTGTCAGGAAGGAAACAAAAGGGAGGGGTAGTGCTGAAAAGGGCATAGGGTGGTTTACTGCCAGTTCAGCCCAGAGAACAACATACTCAGAAATTACATACCTGGATAGCTGATGTCACAAGCAGGTTGCCCCCCATGGAGACCCAATGACCTGGGTCCAGTGATCAAGCAAATCCCCAAGTCACTCGAGAAAATGTTGCATACTACTAGGGTAGGTAACATAAACAACTTGGCATAATGGTTAAGTTATTCACCTCCCATGTACAAGGTTTGATCCTGACCTTTGTCAATGCCTGTTTGGAGTTTGCATGTTCTCCCTGTATCTCTGTGGAGTTTCTCCCACCTTTGAAAAACATGCTGAGTTGTTCCATCTCAAACTCACCCAAGTATGGATCTGTGGGCAGCAGCACATATTCTAGCTGCTGCCTTAGAGTTGTGTAGACCAACTCCTTTGGGCATCTACTGTGGTGCACAATATCCTCAAGATGGGAGAACATGGATCACGGACTACACAATGTAGCAGAACTAGCCACTTGACAGTGTAAAAATATATCTTGAGGTGATTTGGATTTTTTTAACTAATGTCACCAAATAAGCATGCATACATACAGGTATACAAATATTTCAAGTGCTAGCATTAATGCCTTTCTAGCCTTCCATTGTACCAAAACAGTTCCCATAATAAGTGTCAAGGCTGTTCTTAAAAATATTTAAATTAGTGTTTGCTGTAATGTAATTTGATAGTCTGTTCCATGCATCAGCTGTTCTGTCAAAGAACCTATTAGTACACTTCTCATTCCAATAGAAACTTCAGCATAGGCTGTCTGATGATTGACTACTTCTTCTTGATAACCCCAAACATTCTCACAGGTAGCTGACTCTTAATGCTCTATATACCTGTATAAGATCTCCTCTTAAATATCTATATGAGACACTGTACAAGTTCAGATATTTTATTCTTTTATAATAACTTAAATTTCCACATCCATGGATGCCCTTGGTATTTTCCACTGTATTCTTTCCAGATTATACACAGTTTTTTTATAAGTTTTCCATATTGTTATTCCATACTCAAGTTTGGGTCTAATGTAATTAACAAACAATGACAATCATTTCTTATTTTCTAGACTTTATAAATCTTTTTATACAACCTATAGTTCTATAACTATCATTAACTAATTGGTTGATATGATTAGAAAAAAAAAATCAAAGATTTATCTACCCATATACCCAAGTCCTTAAATGAATCTACAGTGTCAATCAGTGAGTGCTGTATTAAATGATCCACCTTTCAATGTATGTGTCCCAAATCTCATATGCTTAGTTTCTGATGTACTTTATCAACATATTATTCACCTGTGACCAAATGGTCAATTTAGTGAAGTTCTTTTGTAGATATGCCCTATCTGGAACACAAGTAATCAACTTACCCAATTTCAGGTCATCTGCTTACAGACTGTAGAACACATCAGATGAAACGTTTAGCTCTGAAAGATGCAATCTAAACAAGTAAGGGCGTAGGACAGAGCTGTGCGGGATAGCCTGAATGTAATCAAGAATTTCACCTGTCCAGTTTCTGTCTGATACTGCCATGTTCTATTTGTAAGCAATGCAGCTATCAATCTGATCAAGAGTACATCAATACCTAGTTGTTCTAATGTATTGATCAATGGTTTGTGTATGGCCCTGTCAAATACTGAAGTTAAATGTATATAAATTATATCACAGCACACATTTCATTTATAGCTGCTGTTATATTGTTACAGAACATCATGTTCAGGTGGTAATAAATATATTTTAAGATATGCATGCTGATATATGGTTTCAAGTCACAACGTTTCCAGTTCTGACAATAAAATAGCCAATACTACCTTCTCCATTATTTTTCCACAACATGAAACTAGGCTTATGGGTATGTATGACTATGAAGTTTTTCTACTCCCCTTTTCCCTTAAAGACAGGTTTAATAAGCACATATCTTCAATCTTGAGGAATCACCCAATATTTATATGACCTAGTAAATAGTAGAACAATGGTACTGTAAGTTCTTGCTGAAGTGTTCTCAAGTCTTTATTAGTAATTCTGTCTCCTCCCTGTGCTTTGTTTGGATCCAGTTTGCATAGTTCTTTTTCATTATAATCTAACTTGATATCAGTATCTGAGATTACCTGGATGACTGGATGACACTAGGACAACTTATCACCCCCTTTGTGGAGCCAAACTGTTTTGCCTAAGATTTTGTAAATATATTTATAATCTGTTGTGTCTGAGAATAAATTTTAAAATCTACTTACAGTTTATGTGTGCATGTATTTACTCCTTCCACATATGTTGTATCTACAAAATAGTGTCCTATTATGCTTAATATCTTTATATAAATTTTATTCAAAATTGTGTTGATCTTGTCTCACACTATGCTTAATTTGTTTGTCCAGCTTGTTTATTTCAGTTTTTAAAGTTGTAGTTTGACCTCTTTTCCATTTCTTACATTTTTGCCTCTCGCCTCAATCAGGCATCTTGTTCTTATAAAATATATTACCCGGACATTGCATGCCTAGATCTCGATATTAAACATTTTTTTAGCTTGTTTGCACTCAACTTTTATTTCAAAACTTTCCACATTTCTTCTGCAGTTTTTACACTGAGCACATCACTCCAATTAGTTTTACATAGTCACAATTTTGCTTCTGTGTAGTCTGTAATTAATCTTATGTGCACTGGTTTAGATTTCAGTTTGTCAAAATTATCGAGCAGCAAATTAACCTTTGTAACCCCATGATCACTGCACATTAACACTGGTGAAACTTGACATGAAGTAACAGTAATTTATTTACGAGCACAAACAGTAATTTCTTTAGGAGCACAAACAATGTCTATTATGTTCCATTACCTGATATTTTTTTTTTTACAATCAAGCAATTGGTTGTTCTTGAACATATGTTGTGAATAATTTACTTACTAACGTTGTTGAATCAATATTATTCCAGTCTGTTTCTGATAAATTTAAGTCACCAATCACTATTACTTTTCAGTACTGTGTTTCATGCAAGAAATATATGAATTCCTGTAGGTCATCAGCCCTTGACTTTGGTGATTTATATACTCCAACAATTGCTATATGTTCTAGGGTTGTCTCTACTATCACAGTTACACAATCTGTAGTATTGGTGTCATCATTGAACATGTAGTAATCACAGGTCTCATAACTGTTTTTAATCTGTATCGTAACAGCTCCACCTTTTTGTTAGAATGTCTGTTACAGTAAAACCATTTATACCCAGACAGAACTGGTTTCTAATCACTGTTATTTAACTATGTTTCACAAACAATAGCAACATTGGCCTTGCACAAATGTACAAATTTGCCAATAAAAAACCTTTATTATAAATTATCTTAGCATTAACAACCATAAGAGCTGCATCAAATGTTGCGGTCTGTGAAATGTTAAATTTTCGACCTGGCAAAAATTCTGCCTTGTGTTTGTCAAATACTGCAAAATTTCTGCTGCAAAAATTCTATTCCATGATCTTTACAAGTGCACGCTATCCTCTCTGAACACGTCTTCCCAAAACTAAACTCTGGTGCTTACACATTTCCATTTTTCTTAAAACGGGACATTTTGACATTTTTTTCTTGTAGGTATTTACCCAAAAAATGTTTTCATTCACAGTGACCTGACTCTTCTTTCTATATGTGATTTGTAAAAAATACATCCTAAAACCTGTACAAGCTGTGCTATATAAGATGGTTGTAACTTCTCTGCAAACAGAGATCCCTTGCAAATGAGATCATCTGTACCAACATGAATAAAAACAGATCTGTACTTCCTTACGTTAAGGCATTCTAAGGCTTGTTTTGCAGCCTCTGTTTTTGCTCCTGGCAAACATACACTATTTGATATCTATTATCTTCTCCACAAATGTAAGTGTCAGTTCCTCTAATAATTGAATCTCCAATTACAAGATTAACTTTTCTGGCCGGATCTGAAGAATCTTCAACTTCTAATTCAGTAATATCTGATCTATCAGTTCAAGGAGTGATCTTCATCCCCATTAGTCTTTTTAATCCCATTGTTTTCTTTGCGTATTACATTTGCAAGCATTCAATTCATATCCAGCTGGTTTTGTACAAACACAGCTTGAGCCATGTTATCAATGTCTGTCTTTACCATCTTTTTTCTTACAGTAATGTTCTTCAATCCTTCAACATTCAGTTTTGATTTCTTCCTTTTCACCTGCCCCTTGCCTTTTTTCTACTTTCTTTTCTGGAAAAATGCTGCCTTTTTTGTAGGCCGAAGGTTTTCTGATAGAAAAATTGTTATTCTTCACTGTAATATGTGTGTTACATAACAAAGCAGTGTTAGTCAGTGATAAGTGGTTTGAGGACCCAGCCTGCTCCAACCTATGCCAAGGACCATTGCTAATGGTGGAAGTGGTGCATGTGCCCCTATTGGCCAGTGTGTACCCACCATAAAGTCCAGCTACTGGCTGGCCAGTGTCCAGTTGCCCATATTGGGTTGCCTGGGATAACTCACTGTTATAACTTGTTGATACTTGTGAACCTCTGCTATCTCTGAAAAAAACAAAAGAAATCTTGCTTTTTTCCCACTTTTCTGAGATTTAAAAAAGTTCAGTTACAGGCTTGCTGTTCTTGAACTGTTTGTAAGTTTCTTGGAGGCCATTTTTTGCTTGGGCTAAAGGGAAGTCTCTCTGTTGATCAGTGGCAGTGAAAAACATTGAGCAGCCTGCCTGCCCCTGTGGGAGTGGTTACTGACTTGAAACTGTAGTTTTATTGGCCATTTTGGGTCAATTCCAAACTCCTTCATCTTCCTCTCTTAAAACCTGGTTGCTTCGTGGTTTTAGCATCTTTTCAGGCTTGTTGGCTGTTGGTGAAGCACCCACCAAGAGGAGAAAATGCTGAGAGAAAAAAGGAGCCACTTTTGAGATTTTAAGTATTTTTCCTCTGTTTATTTGCTAAGTTTTTCTGCATAGCCGCCTATTTTGAGAATTTTCTGGCTTGTTAAACTTGATTTCTGCATTAGTAACTGTATTTAGAGCACAACCTAGAGCTGTTTACTGAATTTCCTGTTTGCACTTATTTTTAAAATTGTTTTTTTCTCAAAGCTTGCATTTTATCTGTCTTTGGCCTTGTGGGGTCATTTACTGCACTGTTATAACTTGTTGATACTTGTGAACCTCTGCTATCTCTGAAAAAAACAAAAAAAAACAAAAAAAATCTTGTTTTTTCCCACTTTTCTGAGATTTAAAAACGTTCAGTTACAGGCTTGCTGTTCTTAAACTGTTTGTAAATTTCTTGGATGCCATTTTTTGCTTGGGCTAAAGGGAAGTCTCTCTGTTGATCAGTGGCAGTGAAAAACATTGAGCAGCCTGCCTGCCCCTGTGGGAGTGGTTACTGACTTGAAACTGTAGTTTTATTGGCCATTTTGGGTCAATTCCAAACTCCTTCATCTTCCTCTCTTAAAACCCTCTTTTGCACGGTTTTGCACATTTTTGTGCATAGCGCAACAGCGGGCAGCGCCACCTAATTGGGTTTAAACTATTCCTGGCTCCACAAAGTCTGCTCTTCACTTTTTCCCTTAGAACTGCTCTATCTCTCAATTTAAATACCATATTCTCATTCTAAGGCTCTTCACTGGTTCAATTAAGTAATCCTACAAGTTAGCACTTTTAAACCATAAGAACTACTTACTCTTATACTCTCTACGATTACCCTGTCCTCTATTGGTCTGTCTTAAATTCAGTTTCCCTATATTACTCTAGCATGTCCAAAGGTCAGTCAATGGTTTCCTCTCCAGTCCAGCTGGTGAATCTGGGAATTTTGAGGCAATGTTACAACTGTCTCATGTACACGGACAACCCTCTCCTCCTCCAAACAGGTTCAAATATATGTGAGAGATGCAACTATTTAGCCAAACTGTAGGCTGAGCTCTCTCATCTCAAAACTGGTGTAACCAGTCAGGAGGAGAAGGTAACCTCACACAACACAATTCCAGTATCACATAGTCCACCACATCAGCAAACCAAACACATAAATACACAAAAACATACTCAGAGGCTCTAAATAAAAATCTACCTAAGCAACAGAGACCTCCAAAGCAGACATCCAAGCAAACGTTACCTCAAAACAAAACACGCGCAACACATAGCCCACAAAGTCAGTGTGCCAAGCAGCCACAGCCCTTAAGGCTGAATAACACACCTGATACTCTTGTAAGAGGTGACTCTATTGTCAGACACACTGACATCCCGCTCACCAGGCTGAATAAAGAGAAGGTCATGGTGAGCTGCCTGTCAGGTGCTAGGATCCACCACATAACGCAAGCACTCAGGTCACTCCAAAGCAAATACAAATATGACTCAGTCATTGTACATGCTGGTGTGAATGACCTGAGACGTACCTCCCTGGACTACATGAAAAGAGACATAGAGGAGCTCTCTGATCATGTAGCCCAGGCTGGTATGACCCTGACCTTGAGCAGCATCTTACCCTCACCTAGAATGAGATGCCACAGTACAAAGACAAAATGATCGATCTTAACAATTGGCTAAAACTTTGGTGTCATTCAAAGGGGATCCAGTGTCTGTCAGCCTGGGGTGACATGCTCGACAAGCCATGTTGCTTCACTAGGGACGGCTTGCACCTGTCACCACTGGGCTTTCGGATATTGGCAAAGGCTCTTGCCACCCCCATAGTGCCTTTTTTAGGCAAGGCTCAAAAGTCAAACCCACCCCAATAGACAGCACAAGGAACAAGAAACTAAGGGTAATGCTGCTTAATGCCAGAAGTCTTAACCTCAAGATGCATGCACTCGAAACTCTCCTCAGTATAGAGAACATCTATATCTGTGCAGTGACAGAAACCTGGTTCAAGGCTCCAAAGAGCACCCCAGCACTACCAGGCTATACCTCATATCATGCTTTTCAGCACCAAAACCCGGACCGAACCACAAAAGGAGGGGGAGTTTCCATATTTATTAAGGATATCCACACCTCGAGGTTAGTGGCATTGCACAAAGTATCGGAGACCATCCATGTGCAACTAACAGTGGGCAAGACTGCTTTTCAGTTTATAGCATCCTACAGACCACCCTCTCAAAATCAGGAATCCCACTTGGCTTTCCTGAAAACATTGGAGAACATGAAGATCTCTCTGAACACCATTATATTGGGCGACTTCAACTACCCAAGCATTGACTGGGAGCACTACTCAAGCCCCAGCACCTTAGCCCAAAGGTTCCTGGAAATTATAAACTCAAATGCTATGGAACAACTAGTCACCTCTCCCACAAGAGGAGACAACATACTAGACCTGATCATTACCAACATGGGGACTCTATGCTCCACACCAGAAGTATATCCCTCATTGGTAAGATCAGACCATAAATTAATTTCACTGGATGTCCACATCCCGACCCCACCCCCAGCCCAGAAAACCACAGTGAAAAACTTCTCAAAAGCGAACTTCTCACTTCTCAAAACCGAAGTGGAATCCTTCAAGGCCCCAGGGCCAGTGGAAACTATGGCCCAAACTTCAGAATCCTATATAAACGCATTCTACGGACATCTCCAGGAATGCATGGATCATGCTATCCCAAACAAAACCAAGACCCAATCATCCAAAGGCAGGCGTCCAGTCTGGTGGACCCCTGCCATAAATAAACTGTACGAAGTAAATTCACTGGAAACACCACACTGGACACAAAAAAGTAGAATAAGATTAGCGCTTTCGTTTATATCAATTTGATAAACTTCTTCAGATAAAATTACAAGGGAAACAAACATTTAAATACAAAATTCAGAATTACATCACATCCTGTCAATAAAAACACATAAAATATCAATTAAATACAAATACCTCAATCAATTCATGTTCATGTTATTAAATAAGTATAATGACCATAAATTCTAACGGAATAATGCTTTTAATTTAAGTAAGGTCATAATGGAAATGGTGTCATTCAATCCTGGAGACACCGAAGCGTTTAATTTTAGCTGCCATAATAACTCTCTTTCTTCTAACTGTAATGAGATAGGGCCCCCTATTCCACTATCAAAAATTTTCTCTATTACTAAAAAGTGAAAGTCATGGTCTGGAAAAGTCAACACATGTCTTGCCAAAGCATTAGTTGTATTACATTTAGAAATACCATGGACATGTTCATAGATCCTATTTTTTATAGCCCTATCAGTTTTCCCTATATAGTATGAAGGGCATTTACGGCACAATGCCAAATAAACAACCCCCTTACTATTACAGTTAAATTTATCATTTAGATAAAATCTTTTCCCATTAACCTCAAAATGTTTTGCCACTAAAATGTATCTACACATTCTACAAGTGCCACATTTTGACATCCCATAATATGGCTTATAATTTCCTTGTTGTTTTAACTCTAGGATACTCTTTAAGTTAGTCCCTTTCCTAAAGGTGATATTTGGTGATGTACCCAGACATTCTTTTAAAAATGAATCATCTAAAATGAATGACCAATTTTTGATGATGATTGTCCTAATAAAGGGTGCATCTATGCTATTTCTAAATGTAATACAACTAATGCTTTGGCAAGACATGTGTTGACTTTTCCAGACCATGACTTTCACTTTTTAGTAATAGAGAAAATTTTTGATAGTGGAAGAGGGGGCCCTATCTCATTACAGTTAGAAGAAAGAGAGTTATTATGGCAGCTAAAATTAAACACTTCGATGTCTCCTGGATTGAATGACACCATTTCCATTATGAGCTTACTTAAATTAAAAGCATTATTCCGTTAGAATTTATGGTCATTATACTTATTTAATAACATGAACATGAATTGATTGAGGTATTTGTATTTAATTGATATTTTATGTGTTTTTATTGACAGGATGTGATGTCATTCTGAATTTTGTATTTAAATGTTTGTTTCCCTTGTAATTTTATCTGAAGACATTTATCGAATTGGTATAAACGAAAGCGCTAATCTTATTCTACTTTTTTGTGTCCAGTGTGGAGCTTCCAGTTAATTTACTTCGTTTGGTGTTTCCTTTTTTGGGTTTTGCTTATAAATAAACTGTACAACAGAAGGAGGAAGCTAATACATGATAGAGCAAAATCCCTAATAGGGAAGGCATCTCTGATCAGTACTAGCAAAAAATTACGATCCCTCATAAAATCCTCCAAGGCCAGCTTTGAGAGAAAAATTGCACAGGACACCAAAGACAATCATAATGCTTTTTTCAGTTATGTTAGGAACCTGGGATGCAACTCCCAGACTTGTTCTGAGTTGATTCTAAATGACAAAAAATACACTGAACCCACAGACATTGCCAATATCCTGGCAGACAGGTTCAGTGCAAATTCTCCACCCCCTCCCCCCCAAAAGAGCAAGTATCTATCCCGGCAGAGGGCTGCCTCCCAAACATCTCTGATGCTCAGGTGAAGGCTGCCCTCTCCAAAGCAAAAAACACTGCTTCCATGGGACCAGATGGCATCCCAGGTTGTGTTCTACATGAACTCCAAGAGGAACTAATCCCTCAAATAAAACAGCTATACAATCTCAGCCTCACTACAGGATATGTGCCCACAGAATGGCGTACAACAACAGTGGTCCCACTCCACAAAGGTGGAGCCTCTATGGACCCTGGAAACTATCACCCCATAAGCCTGACTAGCTTAGTCTGCAAGGCTATGGAGAGGATCATCATGGAGCTCATAAACAAAGACATTGGGGACCTACAGACCCTATATCCTACCCAGTTCGACTTTGTCAAGGGCAGATCCTGCCTTTTGAACCTGGTTGACTTCTTCGAAACAGTCGCCAAAGCCATAGATGAAGGGAGGGTAGTCCACACAGCCTATCTGGACCTTGCAAAGGCATTTGACACAATACCCCACTCGGACATCATAGATAAGCTATCCAGCTTAAATATAAACCCCTATGTCACAAGATGGGTCGCAAACTGGCTCAAACACAGAACCCACAGAGTGAGAGTTGCTGGAGCCATGTCAGACTCGAAACCGGTCACAAGTGGCATCCCACAGGGTTCTGTCCTGGGACCACTCTTGTTCGGTATATACTTTTCCAAGATACAGGCAAACGTGGGAGGACTATGGCTCACCAAGTTCGCAGACGACTGCAACCTGGGCGCCATAATTGACTCTCCAGCTGACACAAACATCCTTCAAAAAGGTCTCACAGAGACAGATAACTGGTGCCAGTGCCATGGTTTAAAACTAAATGCCAAAAAATGTATAGTCATACCCTTTGGCAAAAACAATGTTCCCACAAATTACCACATAGGTGGAAACCCATTAAGCACAGAGAAAGTTATTAGGGACCTGGGGACCCAAGTTGATAGCAATCTCTCCTTTGAAAACCACATTGCCAAAGTGGTTAGAAAGACCTTCTACATAGCCCACCTCATCACGAAGGGTTTCACATCTAGATCAAGAGAGGTAATCGTGCCCCTTTATTCATCCCTCATCAGGCCCATCATAGAATACAATGCCCCTTTTGGGATGTACCTTACCCGACACTTGCAACAATTAGAAAGACCCCAAAAGTATCTCACCAAGAGGATCAAGGGTCTCGATGCCATATGCTGCTCGGTTAAAAAAAAAACACTCCAGCTCTATTCAGTTGCATACCACCTACTTCGAGGCAATCTATGCCTGACATACAAAGCTATGTCAAATCCAGAATTAATGGACATGCTCCACCTCAGTAAATCTAAATCCCTTAGAGCCACAGGGACTTGAACCTCAGCACAGAAATAAATAGAACTTGCTGGAGGGACAGGTTCATAACCCAGAGGCTCGAATAGAATTCCAGTTCATGTGAGGCAGAGCACCTCACTGAATCTCTTCAAGAAGAATCTCGATAGGTGGATGGGGGATTGTAGGTTTGTCCCAGGGATTACTCCCGTGTCACTATTAGACAGAGGCACAGTAAACTAAACCTTAAAAAGGGCACAGTATACTCAAAGCAAGGGGTGGCGTAAGCCATACAGAATCGGGCTAGGCTTATAATTGCCCCAGGGCAGATAGCCTAGTATGAACCTATGAACCTATGAACCTATGAGCAGAATCTGGACATAAAACAAATCAACCTGACAACATAAGCTAAGAATTAATAACCAAATGCAAAAATGCAAAATGCCATTAACATTTGAGGGAGACCAAAATGACTGCAGAGGTGCAGATAAATCCATCAAGTATGAAAAAAACAAAACAGTCAGTGAAATCCAGATGCTTTATTCAGGAATTAGTGCTTTTGTTCTTACCAAGAACTTTATCAGAATCTAAAAGGGCTGCATGCATCACTTCCTTATATACAGGCCTCCTTAAAGGTACAGTGTAATAAATGCAGAAACAAATGCAGTGAAACAAAACCAAAAGTCTGTCCACAAACAGGTCTTAACAAGAAATGATGGCCCACTGATAAAGGAGTTAAAGTAAATAAAGAAAATAAACTTTAAAAACATATACCTCTTTCAACAATCTGTTAGAAAAGCATGCTGCACTATGTCCCTAAAATAATGTAAGCAACATGTGCCCACCATAAAACATAACAGATAATACATAGTAATACAAAATCAAAACATTACATGATTTAAAACATTTAAAAATTTTCTAAGTAGTTTGTTAATAAATGTCTAACAAATGCAAATGCAATACTGAGTGTTTCTAATAATTTTATATCTTTATTTTTTTAATACTGAGGGAATTGATGTCATGTCATTTAAGCCAGGTTGATCAGTTACATTTAATCATAATTGCCATTTTAATTCTCTACATTCTATAAGGTTACCCCAGTCTCCACCTCCAGTATTCCAGATTTGTACATACATTGGCCTGTGCAAACCACCTTGAGTCTGTATAAAGCAGTTTATACAGATACTTGTTTTGTTTTTTTTCATATATGGTAGATTTATCTGCAATCATTTTGTGTGGTGACCTGCACTGAAGACAGTAGGCAATAAATGCACATACAAAAATACTTACAATACATTTCCATTGGCAGAAGAGGTCAGGGTACTTTAGGCCATTGTAGTGAAGCCTGCATTCCTCTTCTGTATAGATGATGTTGTTTGCGGTGAATAGCACCTATGGCATTCAATCATAATTTCCCAGCATATGCTCCTTAAAGATCCTGTGCAGGAATGAGGAGAAAATCCTGCTGCACCTAGTACAAGCATGCTGGAGTCTTGCAGCTGATGAAGGATGAAGATGCTATGACCACTCAGTTTGTCCGCTCAAGAAGCATTATGGTTGACCCATCCATATGGGTACATGTTTCTGAATCAAATGTCATGCAGTGTAGTTCTGCACCATGACACAGTGCATATTCAAAGGCCTGGCATACAAACATACATATCAGAAGCCACACTACATGCATACATGCCTCATGTCACTATATATGAATAGCACAGTTTGCAGAGGAAGAGATACAAAGACACTGGTATTACTTGCCCTGATTTGCAGCTTTCTGTGTAAGCTGTCCCATGTTAGTGTGATATAAAGTAACATTCGTGTTTTTGAATAGAAGTTAGCAGAACTGCATTGAAAGTGTTGTAAATGAAGAGCATTAGAGAGTTATGGAAGGAGAACTAAGCTGGCAATGTAGAGGTTGCAGCCCTGCAAAGTCTCTTGCACCTGTCAGGGAGAAGAAGGGTCACTGTGTTGGTGTTTGTCTATGACACACATATGCGATGGAAGAACACAAATGTTTATTCCACCTCTGATATGACACACATGGTAGTGGCTCCACAAGACCTAAACATCTCAAGGTATTAGGCATATTTCCTCATAGTTCACATGCAGAGCTACCACAGTCTCATGGGACACTTGTATATGCCTTTTGAATGGAATTCTATACCCATAGGATAATGCATGAGATATGGTTGCATACATAGTGACAGTACCCTATACCAGCGGAGGACTTACAGATTCGTAAATGCTGGTGATATTCTGGTAAATACAGTGGGTATGATCAATTACACATGGGTGGCTTAACCTAGCACTTGCACTCTCTAAATGACATGTTTTGTCCATATATGCTATTATGACCACCTGCACAGGTAATACCTACAAATGTTCATAAGTCAGGAGAATGATGTACTACTGTTGACCCTCACATGCACAGTGTGTGCTAATTGACCAAAGGTGGAGCAGGCCAGCACATCATTAAGCATTTCTGGCAGGGCAATTAGTGGGATGTGATTGCTGTGGATGGTCAAAATAAGGCTGTTCAACAGGTATGAAGTGGGGTTACAGATATGATCTCCTGTACAGCATAAAAGACTTGGGACATTGTGGTTGACAGGGACACAACATGGGTTGGACAAACAACATCAAGTGGCTGACAGAGGTGCTGTAGTATGCAGTGTCACACTCTGGGCAGGATGACCGGCCTTTCATAGCAGGTTATGTCTTTGATGTGGGTGGAGGCCTAGCACCTGGCACTGCCACCTGTGTGCAAGTAAAGGAAGCAGCATGTTAGTAGTGAACAATAACAGCAGGCTACGGCACATACCTATGAATGAAGTGAAGAGGGTATAACCATTATAACAGTAGGCTATGACACATACCTACGAATGGAAGTGAGGAGGGTATAACCATTATAACAGTAGACTATGGCACATACCTATGAATGAAGTGAGGAGGATATAACCACTGACTACTTGCACATCTGTCGTTCTGTCTACCTCTTGTCTGCAAGTGAAACATCCAGCCATCTGTTTCAAAATATTGTCTGGCAATTTCTTTCTGTATGTTTCATTGTACATGCTTCAAAGGGATGCATGAAACACATTTCTGTTGTCTTACAGTGGTGTCATATTTCTCATACATTCATTGGTTCCACCTCTTTAGGGTCCAGCACAGCACAACAACAAAGGGTTGACATTGGCACAGCACTGTGGATGATGATGCTAGTATATTGCTGGTAGCCTGGTCCAGTGATGCAGCACAACTGCCTACACACTCCAGGATGAGGAAATCCTTATATCCTCAGGTACAGAAGTCCCTGAAGAGGTAGCTGCTTATTGTACAGCCTCTCTGAAACATGAAGTATGTCCTGTAGCTTATGGCCCTGCATGCACTCTTCTGATATCACCACCAAACACATCATTTAATATGTAAACTCCCTCTGACATGAGCATACACATCATAGGGTGGAGATGTAGGGTATTTTCATGCTGTTGTGACTCCTGTACTGTCCGTGATATGCATGTAGCACTTAGAGTAAACCAGCAGATGTGCATGTCATTAATCCAGACATAGATGGCTGCTGTGGAGCTGGTGAATATGCTTCATAGCATGCATGAGGGCATGCCCCAAATGTACAGCGACCTGAAGTATCAGCAAAAATGAGGTGATACTGCTACTAAGGCCACTGATGGTAAGAATTGTCTCCACAGCTGCACATAATGTGGCACATTATGACTGCCTTCCTGTCTGTCTCTGCTAACCATGTTGTCATTGGCTGTTTGATATTCTGGACATGAGGTAGATACGCATGGGTTATCGTCCACCAAAGGACAGAGACCATCAGTGCTCATGGTAGCTCATCTGGCATCCATGGCTGTATTTGACAGTGTCCACCAGGATCTATGTATTCCCTGCTTTTTGACCCAGATGTTGGTACCATTAATAAAATATATAACTTTCCTTTGCAGGTATACTTCTAATATTCATTCATTTATTTAGTAATTCATGACATTTTCACCTCCTTACATTTTGTTGGTGTCTTCCATTAGCATAACCCATGACTGTATGATTATTCTCACTTTGTATGATGCTGGGTGCAGAATGTTTTGGTTGCACATTAAGCTTTAAAAATGTGTTGACTATACTGTGTTACTACCTACCATTCCTTTGCCCTTCCACTATGTTTGTATTAGGAACTTGGGAGTGGATGAAAGTATGGACTGTATGTCATTTTTCTTGGATGTTTGCATGATATGTATTTTGTGTGTTGATTTAGAGTGAGACAGTGATGTGGGTTTGGTTACCGGGTATGAGTAGATAAAAGCAAGCATTATATTTTTTGTGTGTTTGTTTATTTGTTTGTTTGTTTTGTTTTGTTTGGATGTGTGCATCATATTTATTTTGTGGATAAGATTAAAACAAGTGAGAATGAATGGTTGAAACTGTGTTATGGTGTAGATTTGCTTGACATGAATGGTTGAACATGCTGTGCATGTGTGTGTGTATCTGTGTGTGCATCAGTAAAGCTCTCACTGACTGAGTGGCTATATGGTGTTGTACAGATTTTGTGTGTTGGGCTGAGTGGTCAAAAGCATGAGATGCATGCCTGTGTTTTACTGGTTAGTTGAGTGAGTGGTCAAATATATGGTGTTGTGTATGGGTGTTTTTCTGTTAGAGTGAGTGATCAGAAGCATGTAATTTGTGTGTGTGTGTGGGGGGGGGCATGCACTCAGAACTATACTGTTGGTTGGGTTTTAGTTGTTGGACTGAACAGTTTGTAGAATGTTGAGATGACAATGTGCATCTTTGTGAAAGGTATGAGAGATGGCCATTGTGTTTGTGCAACTCTGTGTCCTGAGCAGCACTTACACAGAGGTAAATGTTATCTTGGAATTAGTTTTACGTTTTGGGGGGGAGGTCTTTCCAAGAGATGATGTGTGTATGGGGGGAGGTTGCTTCTCAAGGGAAAAGTGTGCTTGTGTTTTAGGTTGTATAGATGTGTTAGCATGGTTGACTACTGCATGATGTGTGCCAACTGCAACCAATTAATCCAGCTAGAAAGTAGTTAAATAAATGCATTTCTTGATATTTATTAGCTGAGATTGTTGTTGTTGTTCTTCTTCTTTCGGCTTTTCCCGGTTAGGGGTCACCACAGCGGAACTCCGGTCCACTAATGATCAGCAGTAGATTTTTACAGTGCCGAGGTGCCAGTTCGATGCCCAACCTTCAATGAAGGCACACCCATTCTACACATGTCTTTCAAACGCCACTCGACCATGGGGAGGACATGCAGATTCCACACAGAAGGCGCTCCAGCCGAGAATCAAACGGGAGAACCTCGCTGTGAGGCAATAACGCTGCCACTGCACCACCGCAGCTTCATTTATTAGCTGAGATTAAATTGGGTTAAAGAGAAATAGATTCACAATGGAAACAAAATACAGATGAGAAATATGTGAACAGCAGAAGCAAATTACAAATAGCTGAACACTAATTCTTAGAAAATTACATGAGAAAGTACCCTATAGAGAAAATGTGTTTCCTGGTTCACTCATTTCTTAAATTATCACACTGTTTCAGCCAAGAACACCAGCTGTGGTATGTAGCCACATTCTTTACTGCATTGTGTTAATTTATTCATTTTGTTATGTTGACCACAACAATCTCTGTGAGTCATTCATCCAATTTTAGGGGATACCCAAACTGGTATATAGCCTGACCAGAGGAAAAATTAGGTCATGACATGGGGAAAAACTCCCTTGCCTGCCTATCTGGTGGTGTTATATACAAATTGATATGTAGTAATGCAAGCGGGTAGAGGAAATGGTTATGCAAGAGTATTCTTTCAGTGGAGAGGAAAGATAACAGTTTGGATGCTGCATTATTTTTCTCAGATGTTACCTAATGATCAAGCTTTTTTTGCATTCTAAGGAATGTGCAGATAAAATTCAAAGCATAACACATGTATAGAAAAGCTTTTCTAAAAATTACGATACAGATTAAACTAGTGAGAAAATGACCAGTGACAATGTCACGAGCACTAGCGTGAGCAGCAACCTGAGGGAGCTAGGAAACTGCAAAGTGGCTCCCAGGTTCATGTGTTGGCTGTACATGTGACTGGCTAGATCCAGCATTCTAATGGAAAGTGATTCCTGGTTCTGACCAGAAAACTGGTGTAATGTTAATACAGTAGGACAATAGTGTTCCAGTGAAGCCAAGACTGCAGGTGACCAGGAGGGATTTGTTGTACTGAGGTATAACCATTATTACATGAAGAGGGATCCAGAATTACTTCCATTAGAC
Source organism: Protopterus annectens (assembly GCF_019279795.1). Classification (NCBI taxonomy): domain Eukaryota; kingdom Metazoa; phylum Chordata; order Ceratodontiformes; family Protopteridae; genus Protopterus; species Protopterus annectens. The sequence goes on along the minus strand of NC_056748.1, from coordinate 854,722,094 downwards.
CTCATTGCAGATGTAGGCTTCCACCTGCTTGGTATTATGTCTCAAAAATGCTTTAGTTCCAATATTTGAAATTTTGGGTTAAAGACATTTTTTACGTTATTCAGAATCAGACTGAGAGTATACAAGCTGCTCGTATTTATATTTTCATGGCTGCATGGTTTCATAATTACATAGTTTCCCATTACTTTGTAACATTTGGACATTGTTATCTGACCAAATATCTAAAGGTTTCTTAAATAATTTAACATAAGCATTCTGCCTAATCTCTGAAGGCAATATATTCCAAGATCTTATAATACTTTAATAAATTGTGATATTGATGAAGTTGTATATTTGTATTATGTGAAAGGAATACTTTCCTCCATGAAGAAACTAAACTTCTTTCTTAAGAGTTTGCTAGACATGGTCCACCACATAGTCACCAACAAGGTTATTCCCAGCCATTTTTATATATGATAAATTATTACATTCCAAAATTATTTTAGTAAATTTTCTTTGAACACTTTGTAACACTGAATGACATATAAATAAATAATACTGAAATACCACCCTTAAATTAAGAGCAAAACAATGAATTGTAATAAAATATGGGCCTAATGTGAACTATATATAATTGTACAAGTACTACAAACGATTTAGTAGTAAAATATTTCAAAAGTAGTCCCATAGCAGACAGTGCTCTGGCCTTAATAGCATATGCGTTCTTCCTATATGACAGACTAGAGCTTATATAAGCACCACAATCCTTATACTTCTTTATGTTCTGTATAACGTGATTATCTAGAGTAAAAAATGCATGCCAGCCCAAAAGTTCCAAAATATATTACTCTTCTTTTTGATGGATTAATATTAAGACCAAATATTCTGAGCCAACTATATTAGTCAGACACATTGCCAAATAATCAGACGTTGTCAATATTGTATCAGTTTCAATACTGTTCACATATTTAGCCAGCTAATATGTAGATATAGTTGGCAGAAATTAAAATGCAAAGTTAAACATGGCTGGATCCAATATGGTCTCCTAAATAGGACCAGTGGAGACCTCAGACAATTCGAAGTAATAACCCTGAACTTTAATGTGATGGAATCTGTTTCTTAACCAACACCTTACCTATTCTATAATATATGGATTATTTTTTTGCTTTGCTAGGGAATGTATAATTAATTCATATGGAATGTTGTCAAATGCATTTCAAAAGGTCCATGTAAATAACGCGTACATTAAATTCATTATCTAGTGTTTCACTAAAATTTTCATAAAATTGTACCAAGTTAATAAAAGTATAACAGCTTTTCCTGAAGCCATTTTGAGTTTGTTCTGCGAGTCCTACTATGTCCTCATGAATATTTAATAAAGATGGTAAGCACCTCTTGAAGCATTTGCCCAAAAGTGATGTTAAACTTATTAAACTGTAATTATTGCAAGCATCATGGGAACCGTTGTTATATAGTGGCACAATGTCAGCCCTCTGGTGTGAGAAACAAAGTTGTGCATTAGTAATATATTAAATAGTGTAGTGGACATAGTGGGCATATCAGATACTGTACACTACTGTTCAATACTGTTCACATATTTAGCCAGCCAATATGATGAGTAGAGAAGCTATGAATAAAACATCCAGGATTAAATCAGAACCAGTACTGCTATTCCTTTTAACTTTGCTTAATGTTCAGTTTATCATATCTATGATAAATGCAGAATATATAGCCTGAGTTTTCTCATGAGCAACACTTTTTATTGACACTAATATGGTAGAATAATCATTCAGTACCTACTCTACTTCAATACTATTACAAAGACGTGTCCTTATTCAAAATTGGACCACCCTCTACTGTTATTATTATTAGCATTTTTAACATAATTATAGATCATTTTAATGTAAATGCTCTTAACAGGTGATTCTTCATAGGCTGGTTTACCTTTCTTAACTTGCTTTTTCATTACATTACAAGTCCTGTTAAATGCTTCTTTAGGGATCTTGAACTGTTTTTTTAAGAGGCTGCACTTCATTCTCTTTTTCTAAGTCATTTAATTTCTTGTTCTGCCAAAAGGTTAAAATCTGTCTCTGAATGACCAGTTTAAACTTTACGTGTGTACAATAAATATGAACCTTTATTTTCAAACACCATGCTGAACCTGGATTGTGTTGAACTTCATCCTTTCAGTATAAGTCATTTTTGTCATCTATTGATAAATCTCAAATCCTTGAAAAATCATAACTAGTTACTACCATCTTGCAGATATTTATTCATGGATCCACAATGAATTCAATAGGTTGGTGATTGTAAGTTCCTATAGAGGATACAATATAATTTATTTTGCTACCAATATTTCTAAGCAATATCTCAGCTATTTCTTTTCTTTAGAAAAAAGTAGTAATTTACCATAACAGTCTGTGATACATATTTTGTTATACTGACTTCAGAGAAGTCAGTTTATATTCCTGTACTTAGTTTCATTAGTAAGTAGTAGGCTAGTTGCCCTTGCAGGCCATTTTAAGCCTAGCCAATTACACTTTTTGTGCTCAAAATAACCTATCCCATTTGGATATAGACTGACCTTACCCTTTCCATGGTCAATAATTATGTATTAACTCTAATGAGAATAACTGAGGTCATACCACAGATGACTTGACGGGACTCATACATGTTATAATGCATTTATGAGCTGCCTCTGTCCATTAGTAGTACAGGGGGCAGTCCTGGGGTAAAGTTTATGTTTCACATCTATAGATCTAAGTTGTACTGGAATATGGACATGGATAAACTTTGTTTTATGTATACTTCAGACAATTTTTTTAATACTTTATAGGGGATTCATGAAAGCCTACACAGTCATTTTTGACTGTACGCACATCATGGTGCAATGTGTGCATAGGGGCGAAAAGTTTCCGATTCAGAAAACTCGGTGTAGTGGCGCGCATTCACACACAAATGGGATAAACTTTGTGGCATGCAAATTAATGTCATGCTAATTAAGCACTGTAAAGTGGTAGAGCAATTAAGGAAGCTGTAAAGGAACCGTGTAGAGTCCGTGCTCATGTTGCCAATGTATTTGAAAACTTTTTGAATATAGCCATGGAAAGGACTCTACACAGAAACAACAGGAAATAAAGGTGATCAGATTTGGACAGAACTGACTTAAAAGTGTAAAATCAGACATAATCTGACATTTCTACACTGGGTGGATGCTACACACGTATAGTAAATAGCAGCAATAAAGTTAAGTGTCATGACATTACAGAAGCTTCACTACCCCACCCCCTAAATAAAGAATATACATGTAGAAGTGCTGTACACAGCTACAACTGGAAAACCCATGAAATACACCTGTCATGTAAGTGTACACAGTATGTAGCCAACTGAACAGGGTCAAATAAAATCCACAAACATATTTATCCATTCAGATATATGTCCACTGAATACCCTAACTTGTGTTTCTAACATTGCTGCCTTGTTCATTGTCTCTGCATACATGATTACTAACTGTGTAGACTTAGGTCTGTCACCACGATTTTGATGCAAATGAGATTCAAAATCATTAGAATTCCTGAATCTCAAACTTTTGTAACCATATACATGGTTACACTCTGTGTAGACACTCCAGACTGTTTGTTTACAATGGATGTCAACAGTGACATCGGGGATGTATCAGGCTACAATTACAAAGATGTATATATAGGTCTGTGAATGGTGGAAATGCATATAAGCAATGCACAATGCGCAAGGTGTGTGTCATTCACTCTATTTGTAATGAAAATGTGTCATCTCTGTCCAAGTTTCCTTAATTGTCTTCCATTTTTTTTTTCCTTTTTTTTAACACGTTTGCATGATGCGGCGGGTAGTGCAATCATGGGAAACAGAGGAGTGAATGAAAGAATGGCAGGTGTCTGTCTGCTCAACATGTTACTATTTCTGTGGCAGGCCGTGCTTGCGTAGGCTGGAGTACAGATGGTCATGGGTTCAAATAGAGAATGTGCAAACCTTAGTTCATTTTTAGACTTCAACGTTTTCCAATTTTCCCCCGTGTGTACTTTATTTACACATAGGTGTACATAGTCCAATCACGGGAAAAGAAAGAATGAATGAATGGCAGGTTTCTCTCTGGTTGACATGTAAGTATTTCTGTGGCAGTGCGTGTGTATGTAGGGCTGGAATATACATGGTTGTGGGTTCTAATATAGGACATGCAAACCTAAATTCATTTTTAGACCTCAATGTATGCCAAGTTTCTCTATGTGTGCCTTATTTACCTGTAGGTGCATGCAAGTGCACAGAGCTGTGCTTCACACACTAAAGAGCAGAAACAGAGTTAACATACTTAGGTAACTAGCAAGTGTGTTTTTAGCTGTTAATTAGAGCATAATCAGGTGATTTTCAGCATGGTGTAGCTAGTCAGCAAGCTATAATGCATCCATGTAGACTCCACTCTGTTTTTTCCTGCATACTTCAATACTATTGGAGTACAATCAAGGAAATTTTAAACTAACAATACTAGGGGCTGCTGCACACATCAAGCCAGCACCTAGTGAACAGGGTAGAGTCTACATTAACTGCAAGGGATTCCACTCCATCAACTGCCAAGTCATGAGCAATGCCCAGGGAACTATCTTATCATAGGAAGTTACTGGGCTAATGGCCCGAGGGCCCTTACAAGCCTAGTGAAATTTTACCCTTGTCACCATTATCAGCACCTACTGACCCTGTCCAAGAGGGGCATAGGTGGAACCGCTGGGGTGAATTTACGGTTACCCATCCAATCGTCCAAATTGTGTTTGAAGAGGGACAATGAGGTACTCTGTTTGATGTGAAGTGGGAGTCTATTCCAAAGGTGTGGTAACCTCTGGGAGACAAAACTGTCCCTCCAGCAAGTTCTATTGATGTCATATACCAGGTTTAGGTCTTTAGAGTGAGTAGCCTGTGTGCCATTTGACTTGTGGATGTGCAGCATTTCCAATAAAGCAGGGTCAGAGATCACCTTATATGCAAGGCAGAGATTGCCTCTGAATACTCTGTATGAAACAGAATAAAGTGCCACTAATTTCAGCTGATCCACATAGGATAGTAGCTGAAGACCTTGAATTTTCTTTGTGAGGAACCTTTGTCTCTCCAATTGCTGCAGGTACTTTGAAAGGTACATACCAAAAGAGGCATTGTACTAAATTATTGGCCTAATGAGTGAAGGGTACAGGGAGGTGATAACTTCACTTTTTTGTGAGGCAGTGCCCTTACTTATGAGGTGAGCCATATAGAATGCCCTTCTTATCACTCTGTAGACATGATGATCAAAGGCAAGGTTGCTGTCAACCTGAGTGCCCAGATCTTTTACTACTAAGTGCGTACTTAGCATATTGCCATTGATGTAGTCATTTGCAGGAACATCGCTCTTGCTGAAAGGGATGATATGGCACCAATCATTTGTTTGCGTTAAGACCTTCTTGAAGGATGTTGACATCGTTTGGAGATTCTGTGACTGCACCCAGTTTACAGTCATCAGCAAACTTTGTCAGCCACAGTCCCTTGGTTTTAGCTTGTACTTCAGGGAAATAGATTCCAAACAGTACAGGTCCCAGGACCGATCCCTGTGGAACACTACTGGTAATGGGTCTGCTGTTGGAGGTGGATTCTCCTATTTTTACTGTATGGATTTTATCAGAAAGCCAGTTCGCAACCCACCTTACAATATAAGGGTTGATGTCTAGCTGGGAGAGTTTGTCAATGATGCCTTGTGTGAGGGATAGTGTGAAATGGCTTGGCCAGGTCTAGGTAGGCTATATGCACAGATTTCCCCTCATCCAGGTTCCTTGTGGCTGTCTTGAAGAAGTCCACCAGGTTTAACAAGCATGATCTCCCATTGGCAAATCCAAACTGGGTCGGATCTAGTATTTGGAAATTACCTATATCTTTGTTGATAAGATCCATGATGATTCTCTCCATGGCCTTGCAGATAAGGCTAGTCAGGTTAATAGTTCTGTAGTTCCCAAGGTGGCTGTTTTCCATTCAGCTGGGATGAAGCTTTTGCTTAGACTGTAATTGAAAAGAGTAGCCAAATGGTGATGCTAATTCTTGTTTGAGCCCCTGTAGGATGCAGCCTCGAATGTTATCAGATCCCATTGATGCTGTGTTTTGGGCCTAAGAGAGGGTGTTTAAGACCTGCTCTTTAGAGATACAAGGTAGAGGACAGGTGGTAGGGATGTCATAAAGTACATGTGGTGGGGACGGGGAAGTTAAGTTTTCACCGAACATGTTGGCTAGCAGGTTAGCTATGTCCATGGACTCAGCGTATGTGTTACCATTAACTACCAGTTCAATGCAAATCTGAGCCTTACCTTTTAGGTTATGGATGTTACTAAAGAACACTTTGTGGCTGTCCTTGATTGAGGAAGCTAATTTGGATTCATAATTTGCATTTGAAGACTTCACAAAAAGTCTTATTTGCTTATTTAAGCTGAGGAGGGAGTGTCACCATTTTAGAGTGTGCTCCTTCTTATTCTTGGACAGCAGTTTATTCCTTTTATTGTAAAACCTGTTAATGGTGGTTGTCCACCAGGCAGGTTTGTTTTTCCTTGTACAGCTTGTTTTTGTCCTAGTAGGTGCTGCTGTGTCAGCGCAGTTATACAAGTGCTTGTATAGGATATTGGTGTAAAGCTTGGCATAGTAACCAGTTCCATCTGAGGGGAGAGGTGCAATAAAGCTATTTATACCATCCCGTAAGAGGGGATGGTATATGTGTGCTAGTGACCTTGGCAGTTATCATGACTCCCTCATCTGGCACACATCACAGCTGTACCAGGTGTTTGCCAAGGGGACATCGCACAGAGCCATTTACTGGGAATGCTGGCTGTGCACTGGAACTTTGTATGATGACACCTTTCAGAAGTGCACACACACCCAAAGAAGAAGAATGCCATAATGAGACACACACACAAGCCAGAAACATTATAGAGCCTGTGTTTTGGCTGCTGAAGTCACACTTCACGTGCCTGGCTGCATCTGGTGAAGCCCTGCAGTATGATCCATGCCCATGTACACAAATCATTACAGTATGTGCTGCGCTACACAACATGATCCTGTGGAAACAGCTGCAGCAGGATCAGCAAGGGGAATGGACACACATCCTTACACTAACACCTAAGTCCCTACAGTCACAGTCCCAGGAGGACTCGGAGGGAGAGCCGCCAGATCCTGTACCTGCAGCCAGATGTAGGTGTGCCCAGTATGCCCTTGCTTTGGCTAAGAGACAATGCATAGCACATTCACTGACCACATATGGTCCTAATACCTTTCTCCTACTCACATACAAAGAGTAAAATTGATGCCAGGCAACCACACAATCTGTACCTCCCCATGTATTGACTGTGTAATGCTTGCATCAGATAGAGTCAGCCCTGACCTAAAACTGTGTAAACTGTTGCATTTGCAAGCTAAGTCCTGAAACCACAGTGTAGTGTTTAATAATAGTATGGCATCTGTTTGTATTTCCAAACTTAGTATAGTAATCAAGCAAATAGTGATGGATATATACAAAATGTACCTCTTAACATACAACAGTAGACACTCATATTACATATGTGTGTCCATTAGTAATTAGTAGGCCTCATCCATCACAGAATCAACAGTCATAACTCACAAAAATCCAGATGATCAATGCATGCCCTCAGTGTAGCACTATACCTTTGTACAGGTAAATCCATACAGAGAAAAGTTAGAAAGTGATGATACATATTGCAGTTTCTGACTTCACAACCCTTCCCAAGATAAAACAGCAGGCAGAATACTGAACATGGAGGGTAACTACAGCATTACATCCTTGTGCGTGCCATACCAGTAACTCACCATTGCTCTCCACAAATAGAATAGGCTATGCTTGTCTGTGACATAACAGAAACTGAGCCTTCTCCCACCTAAAAGTGCAGTGTACCCTGGTTTTTGCCATAACAGTACCTCATATATGCTTTCCACAAATGAACAGTATATGCTTGTGTGTGTGCCATCCAACCTGCCCTGCATTTGTGGGCAACTGCTTCTCATATTACTCACCCCCAAGTTAATATCCTCATACAATGTGTGGGCAACTGTAGTAATGACTTACACACTTTGCATGTCCCATAGTAATGGTCAAATAAGCGAGGAATTACCAAGAAACCCAGAATTGTAAGACAGAGACAGACTGTATATTTGCAAGCATAATCATAACAGGCCATATGCTCACCAAGTGTACTATGTCCAAATATAGTATAGAGAATTACTTGTACAAATAACAGCTGATGGTTTCATAAAAGTGTACATTCTACTGCAGTTGGTTGTGCATTGAATGAGTGCAGTCCTTCACTGCTAAGCTGTGTCTGTGGCATAGAGGAATAAGGCATCCTCCAACATCTAGGAAGATGCAATTGCTTGTGAGTTCAAATCCCAAGCTATATAGAAATGTCTCACGTATATTAACATTTTCTATTGTGTATGTTATACATTGGTTTTCCTCATTTCAATTAATTTTCCTTTTTATTTACAGTACATATTCCTTCTCTGTTTAACATCGAACCAGTTAATTATAGGTTTGGCTGTGAAGCAAGACAAACTGGACCACCTAGGTAGCAGATAGCTACAAATCTAATTTGGATACATTCAATTAATGATCTTGGCCATTGCAAATACTAGGCTTGGATTACAGATGAAACACGCAGACATTAACTTTATCGCTCATGTCTGCATATTGCTTACCTGTGTGCAAACAGCCTCATCTTGTATGCGTGTACACTTAGTGCACCACTACGCAAATGAGCTACTCACTCTGGTATGGGGCTACTCATATTATGTTATATTACCGGTGTGCATTGTCTACACATGCATGTAAACTTAGTGCACCACCATGTAAACCAGGTGCTTGTTGTTCTATGCTGTATTACTGCTGTTATTGTACATTTCCTTTTTATGACATGAAACTACCATCTCAAAGCATTACTGACCTAAGTATTCATCTTATATGTACAATACATGTATGCGTTGTTCAACCCCCCCCCCAAAAAAAAAAAAAAAAAAACAAGTAGTACAACACTGGGGTCTCTGTACTTATTTCACACATGCATCATCCACACTAAAAAGTGTAATAGATAATTTGTGTATCCATTCCTGGACAAAGATAGTTAGTGGTGCTCGCAACCTAGCTCTGCTAAACTCAACATGTAACAAAGATTAATAAGTATACCTGTGTTGCTACACAGCTAGTCTTATATAAAGCTATGAAGCTATGTGCCTAAGCAGGCCTTCCAAGCTGTTGTGCATAATATGCCCTGCTGATGTCATCCACTATAAGTACACCTGCAGCCATGTACAAATCAAACTTCTGCTGTGGTGCATACGTACAGTTCTCTGTTCTGTAGTGTGTGTACTTAGATAGATAGGGTGTTCAGTTCTCAAAGCAGACACCTGTGTGTGTGTGTGTGTGTGTGTGTGTGTGTGTGTGTGTGTGTGTGTGTGTGTGTGTGTGTGTGTGTGTGTATGTAGACAAAAGAACACAATTATAGCATTTTGATATTTGCAGATGCCTACCCATCCATGTCAAGTAGGACTCCCAACATCTTTTCTCTAACATGGCCTACTGATGTCATCCACTATAAATACACCTGTAGCCTTGTAAAAGTCAAACTTCTGCTGTGGTACATACATACAGTTCTCTGTTCTGGGTCTGTGTACTTAGATAAGTAGGGGCTCGGTCCTCAATGCAGGTAAGTGTGTATGTGTGTCTAGCCAGAAGACAGAAGTGTGTATACTACAGTTACAGCTCTAATCCCATGGATTGTCAGCATTTTGATATTTGAAGATGCCTCCACATCCATGTCAAGTAGGACTCCCAACATCATCTCTCTAACATGGCCTGCTGATGTCATCCACTATAAGTACACCTGCAGCCTTGTAAAAGTCAGACATGTGCCATGGAGCTTGTGTTAAGTACTGTGCTCTGTAGTCTGTGTACTTAGGTAGGGGTTCTATTCTCACTGTAGTCAACTGGCTGTTTGTGTGTGAGCTGCTGCTTGACATTACTGAGAGCCTTTTGGATCTGCAGGAAACATGACAGGCAATGGTCAGACACTGGGCTGCAGGCCAAGCAGATGTGATGTCATCCCATACCACACATATTACAGTGACATGGCTTTTAAGCTCTCTGCATACAGCATGGCACGGTTTGTAACATCTGTGTTATGTTGATGTAAAAGGCCTGTGATCATTGCAGCTAATACATGTGTCTGGTGAGGGTAATGCCAAACATATCTTTATAACTGTTTCACTGTTCTGATGGCTTTTCAGTACAGTGCTGTCAGACAATCCTATTACCTGAATGTGCCGGTATGACTTAGAATGGCCAATATATGTTTGTACTCGGAAATGCGTAAAGAGAGAAGTTAGAAATTAGTGATACACATTGTAGCTCCTTACTTCACAACTTAACAAGTAAAATCAGTATAAGGTCTTGACATATTTATGCTATAAACTGTTGAACATTCCAGGAGGTTATAACTGCAGGGTGCAATGACCAATTCAACAACACAGATACAGATATAGTAAGCAATAAATTAAGTATGCACCATGAGCATCAGACAGAACGTATTTGTATCCTTGAATACAATATGTAGAAAGCAGGGCTATGGAACAGTTATCATCACCTGCAGATGATGTTGTTGGGAGTGGCGGGAGGGGGTGATGTAGGGTGCAGAAAACAAAGGCTGACACAAGACAACAGTGAGTGTGTGTGAGTAACAGAAGAAGGCAGACATATGTTTAAATCAACAAATGGCCATTGACACTAAGCAATTAAATGTACTATTTGTCTCTGTAGGGGTTGTCCAAGTGAAATAGTTGTGTGAATGTTTTAGGATTGATAACACTGTAGTATACTGGAATTAACTGGAAACAACTGAAATGCTGCTGGAATAAAAGTCTTATCTGTTAATTGTGCTAAGCAGGTGCCAGTGTTTCCTTTATGGGCCAAGTCTGTTTATAATTCTCAAGATGAATCCTGCACATGCTGTAGTTTGGTGTATAAATGCTTTATTAGATGTTAACAGTATCTGCATACTGTCTCAAATAACAGTGCTGATAAATGATACCAGTCTGTAGAAATACTGGAATGCTGGATAACAGTAAATATATCCAAAGGTTCTGCATGTATATTCTGATTCTCCTGAATAATATTAACTGAAACAGTCTTTTCCTCCTGAATAGCATGGATATTTGACCTGATTCCTGTACTCAGACTCAAGTGTCTGTACTGTAAAGAACCTTTCTGCATATCAGTACAAAAGCTAACTACTAACTTCTCTGACCATGTCTTAAGTATATTCTAATAATACCAAAAGCCCTGTAATGTTTTCCACTCCTCTTTAGCCTTGGTTTTCAAGACTTGTCTTGCATGTGATTCTTTATGTAGCATGCCATTGCAAGTGCACATATCTTTCCCTTGAGAAAGGAACATTCTATTTTTCTGCACATCTCATGCTTAGTCAACAAGATTATTCTTTTCCTTTCTAATGAACTGTCTTTCCCTGAAACTGAATGCATACATGAAAACACAAGTCTGACTATATTTTCAGGCCTATTATTATACCTTAATGTATTACAGTGAATTTGTTAAGAATACAGTCAGTTCTAACAGTGTGTGTATGATCACAGCCAAGTTGTGTGCTCGCTGTACTTATTGGTCTGTTGGACATGTGTAAGCAGTGCATGGTAGAGGTGGACTTCCGTTATTGTTATCCCAGACCAGTAGAAGTTCCACTGACAGTAGTTTCAGTGGCACACTGACATCCAGGTCCATGGTCAGATGCAGTGCTGCTACCTGAACATGATTGATGTCTGCTGGATTAGCTCCCTTCAGAGAGACACTCACAAACATGAGCCCCATGAGCTGCCACGTCTGTTTGGACAGTACACTCACTGCTGGAGTACTGGAAGTAATTGCAATATGTGAGAGTGATTTAACAGGGACACATTGCCTGACACCAGGTGATGAGGCAGCCCATTCTATATCATTGCCCTAAAAATGTTTGAAGATATGAATTGTATATTATGTGATATGTATCTGTCAAGAAATGATGGCCAGATTGGATATTAATGGTCATAAGCTGTGACTTGTGTGCTGCTTAAGTACATTTCCAACCTGAAATGTAACACTTTCTAGATCTAAGCTGACACACCTAGTGAAAAGACAGCAGCTTGCAGTGCTGTTGTGATTTCCTCTCCCCAAGCAATAATTATTCACAGCTACAAACAATTAATAATGCACACCATATAAAAAGGCAACCCTGTAGCTAGGCAAGCTGATGTTAGTTCTATATCTTTCATGTCAAACAGGCATCTTCAGGAAGAGAGCTCTACAGAGGAATACACATGCTCACAAGGGAAGGTTCCGTGTTTTAAGCTAAATATTGCAGTTGCTGAAATGTATGTAAGACTGATGTGAAGCATAGGCCTTTACACTGTTATTTTTCTGTATTACTTAGACATGTACTGATGTCATTGCCACGGTTGTCCAGATATTTCAGAGGTAGACATGATTGTCAAGACAGTATAATAAACTGAAATGAATGTTGTATGAGAAATAAGCAGAAATATGTCAGTGACAGGTCCTTTCACAGCCCTTGTAACATTTCAAATATATATCTGTTTATGCCAAAGGTTCATTTGGCTGTTCTTTTGTAGGGAGGGTGGCAAGGTGAGTTACTGTAATGGCACTAACAAGGATATCTTGCTCTTCCTACTTTCCTTGTTTTTTTATCATGCCTGTTAGTATTTCACATTGCTTCAGCAGTCAGTGCTGTGGGCGGCCACAGCACAGCTTATGAACAGTTTCACCACAGGGCCAATTACAGGATTACTGCTGCAAGAAGGAGAGCAGCCGCAGTAGGCCATGACCTGTTGGCAACCGGTAGAGGCCCTTCTGGGCTACTGCCACTGACCCCAAACAAATAAACAGTTCCTGGCTTCCCTCAGGAGCATAGTAACATCTCAGGAACCACAGGTCCACTATGTGCTGGATATGGGAGCCAGTGGGTTAGACATAGCAAGCATTTCCCAGGAGGAGCTTCCAGGTAGGCCATGTAGTCTGACCTGTTGCATACTGTTGTATATGTACAGAATTTAAAAGATTAAGTTAAATCTGTGAACAGAAAAAAACAATGTGTGTCCGTGCAGCCAAAGCAGACAAGAACAAATAAAAAAAATGGCTCATGTAGTGTACTCTGGTCCTCAAAACCCAAGTAAAATTGCTATTAATCCACAAGATGCCAGAAGTTGGTAAAAACGTTTTTTTACTCAAAGAAATTTTTATAAAATTTTTTTCCATATCTTCAAATCGATTGAACCATAAAAAGTGAAAAATAAAATAATAAAATCAACTGGTAAAAAAGTTTTTAATGTTGATTTGGCAGCTTAGGCTCAATGCTACCACAGTCCCTGGTCTGAATGAATGTACATCCATTGAAAATTAGAGTGAATGACTTACGATAGAAAAGACTTTTGTAAGGGAGTGTTTTACGTCATTATGACATTATTTCATATACAAGTTGTTCCATTCATTTAAACAAATAAATACATTTTAGATATTTATTGTATTTAAGATTTTTTAATATTAAAATATTTTTATTGTTTAACGCTGTGCAATTAATGTGGTTGTATTAAACTCTTTAAATATTTTTCCAAGATTGAATGTTTAACCTGCTTGGAAAGTTTAAAGGGTACACTTAAAAATTACATTTTTAATAATGAACTGTTGCTTAACTTAATTTTAAACATAGAACTGGTTTTAGTCATACCACTTTAAAAATTTTGGATCTACTTTGAATAATCAAAAGACCACTTACACACTTACCCATAGACGATTTTACTGAGATGACAACACCGAACCGTTACTTTACCAAATGATCACACTACTGAATTTCTTTAACAGGGTAAGTATACACCTGGCCAACATGGAACAAGGAAACACACTGCAGTGTGTCAAACTCACCCACCTGGTGGACTAGACCCCCAATGCCCCCCCCCACACACACACACACACCCCTCTTAACTAAATATACCAGTCACACTACAGTGGCGAAAAAGGCAAATTTCCCCTTGTTGGCCAAGTGCATACTTCCCCTGTTAAAAATTCAGTAGTGTGATTGTTCGGTAATGTAGCAGTTAGGTGTTGTTATCTTGGTAAAGCCATCTTTGGGTAAGTGTTCTTTCAATTATTAGAAGTAGGCCCAAAATTTTCTAGGATAGTATTTTCATAATTAATTGGTTCAAACTAGGTATATCAATGTTTGTTTAACAATTTACTAATGGTTCTGATGAAGTCCCATTTGTAAATTTGAGAGGGATGAAAGCACTTAACCTGACTGTATATTACTGTGTTTTATTTTCGTATTCCTGGTTTATTTACTAAGTGTTGTGAACATTAAAATCTATTTTACCAATTTCTGGCATCTTGTGGATTAATAGCAGTTTTATTTGGGTTTTGAGGACTAGAGTACATTACGTGAGTCATTTTTATCGTAAATTAAATTTGTGTCACATGTGAGTAATAGGTTGGTGGGGGGACAGAAGACTGCTAATGGTATAAAGTTAGTTTCTATCTCTCAGTAATATTTTTGTTTCAACACTAGTTTACTGCAGCTAGTAGGTGAGAAATATATTACTTGCTGTGCTACATTTGATTGTGATGTTGTTGCCCTTACCTCTTAGTTAACTTCTTTCAGGACCATCAGGCTTCCAGCAAAGCTTGTCTTTTGCAGTGAAGTGACAAGTTTGAGGATACTGCTAATCAAGTAACACAACTAATGCATTTTTGTAGTTAAATTTCTGCCTTGTTATGTATGCTACTGGACTCTGTAATAGTGTCAGCATGTTTAATTTGTTAGCATTTTTTGCAGTATAGCATTGCCACTAGTAATGTATTCCTGCTGTTCTCATTTTGTATCACAGGTGGTTCTGAAAGTGGAACTGTGGGACCTGTGCCACCTGATATCAGTGTAGCAATGGACTCTGACAATGATGTGGGCTAACCTGAGGCACAGCTGGGGGTGCAGAGATTGTATCTGACAGAGATTGATATACAGCCATCCCCTGCATTTCTCTTGGACACAGCCAGTGGTCCTATGCCTACCCAGTCTCCTCAGGTCACAGATATTGGACAGGTGTAGGGCGGGGACATTGATCAGGAAAGTGTGTCTACTGTGGCTTCATTGCCTGCTTTCTCTGACCATAGCCAAATGTTGGTGAGCTGCCACACAGGATTCATAGGGCTGCTCGGAGGGGGCTTGCTGTACCTCCTCCACCTGTTACAGGTGTAACTTCCTCTGTCACTCAACATATATTTAGGGCCATTCTGGAGGCACAGGCATGTTCAGTGTGGACTTCCAGATGACTGTTCAGGGTTTTGGATGTTGCACAGTCTGACATACGTAACTGCCTCCACCATGTCACTGATTCCATGGAGCAGATGGATGACACATTGGGCCAAGGAGTGTCTGTCATGCAACAAGACTTATCTGTGATAGAACATCTGCTGGGAGGGGAACGGTGTCCTCATAGGCATAGGTCAGCCACACCATCTCCTAATAACCAAGTGGCCATGCCCAATCATGCTCCCAGAGTGGCAGTACTTCTGCTGCTCCATCTTTGAGTGTGCCGTCTACACCCAGACATGGCAGGTCATGGGGTTATGGTCCTGCCATTCCTCTGATGGGAGCTCATCCAGTAGACATCAGTTAGGTTCAGGTAGCTGTACTGCATCTGAACTTAGGCTCGGAAGTGCCAGTGCAACTCCTGGCAGAGCCAGTTCTCATGATCTGGGGCAAACACAATGAACTGCCACCTCTACCATGCACAGCTCACACCTATCCCACATACCAAGGTGTAGCAGTAGCACTGAGCTTGGCTGTGTTCATGCACACACTCACACACCAATTTCAACTACAAGACCCCCTACAGACACACACACAAAGCAGTTTTTCAGCTTCTCTGTCTGTCCATTTGTTGATTGTTCATGTCTGCCTTCTTACTGACACATATTCACCAACCTTTTCTGCCAGCCTAGGATTCCTGCCCTCCACACAACACCCTTTTCACATGATGATACATGTGCCATATCCCTGTGTTCTACCTTCATGACCCAGGTAGACAACATCTTGGTCTGATGCTCAGGGTGCATTGCTAACGTAATACTTACTGTACCTACATTTGTGTTTGTGGACTGCTTATTGCATCAGCCACTTACATTGGCCTTGGAAATGTAAAGAGTTTAGAGAAGCCAGATGTCAGATGTTTTTAGTGTCTGCTGGAGTAAGAGTTGGGAGTTCAGAAACTGCAGTGTATTATCTCTTTCACTCCTGTCTTCTTTATCTCTTTCTGGCCACCACACAACACCCTGGTCAACTGATGATAACTGACCCATATTCCCCTTTTGCATGTTTTGGTTTCAGGGAGATCAAAGCTTGGTGTCTGAGGCTCAGGGTGCATAGGTAACTTGCTGCTTACTATAAATGCATTTTCCAAACATATGGTGCACATCCAAGAGCACACCATGATAATCAAAGGTTAGGATTGTGTGAATGTTCAGCATTTTCTTTTTCCTTGTTTTTTTTCCTTTTCAGTCATTTTCCCCATAGTGTCACATAGTAAGTTAATTATCAATAGTAACTATCTGTAGTGAGAGTATGGAACAGGTGGAGGAGACCCTAGAGAGGTGGAGATATGCTCTAGAGAGAAGAGGAATGAAGGTCAGCAGGACTAAGACAGATGTATGTGTGTGAATGAGAGGGAGGACAGAGGAATCGTGAGGATGCATGGAGTAGAGGTGGCAAAGGTGGATGAGTTTAAATACTTGGCATCAACAGTTCAGAGTAATGGTGAGTGTGGAAGAGAGGTGAAGAAGAGAGTACAGGCAGGATGGAGTGGGTGGAGAAGAGTGTCAGGAGTTATTTGTGACAGACGAGTACCAGTAAGAGTGAAAGGGAAGGTCTACAAGAGGGTAGTGAGACCAGCTATGTTATAGGGGTTGGAGCCAGTGGCATTGACAAAAAGGCAGGAGTCAGAGTTGGACGTGGCAGAGTTAAAGATGTTAAGATTTGCACTGGGTATGATGAGGGTGGGCAGGATTAGGAATAAGTATATTAGAGGGTCAGCCCAGGTTGGATGGTTTAGAGACAAAGCCAGAGAGGCAAGATTACGATGGTTTGGACATGTGCTGAGGAGGGATGCAGAGTATACTGGGAAAAAGATACTAAGGATGAAGCTGCCAGGTAACAGGAAAAGAGGAAGACCTAACATAAGGTTTATGGATATGGTGAAAAAGGACATGCAGGTGATTGGTGTGACAGAGCAAGATGCAGAGGACAGGAATAAATGGAAACAGATGATCCACTGTGGCAACCCCTAACAGGAGCAGCTGAAAGTAGAAGAAGAATAGTAACTGTAAAAGTTTAGAACTGTCCTATATTCCACATTATTGCTTTACAAAGCATTGTTGTGGGATGGTGCAGAGGATACCTGTAGCACTGGTAAAGACCTGGCTATACCATTCCAGGCTTCAGATTTGTATTCTACACCAGAGTCCCTCTGCAATCACCTAGGTCCGTGTTTTCTAACTGTGAGTCCAACAAAGACTTTGAACTCCTGGACACACCACCTCTGAGCTCTAAATCAGGTTCCCTCTCCAATAACTCCTGCCATGTCCACCATAAAGGAATCTCAATATACAATGAACTTTTCCCACCAATTGCATTTTATATGTACTGTTTTCCTGCCATTTTCTGTTATACTTTGTTTGAAAATGTTGAGTGATGCCTACCATGGTGCAAAGACAGTGCTTGAGAGTGTGCAATGCTGGTCAATTCTGCAAATAAAAATTATTTTCAGCAGTTATATAAAGTTGGATTGGAACCCAGTACCATGTGCACATAAAAAGGAGTTAGATCAATGCATTACTGTATCAATATATTTACTTGACAAACTCATTTGATAATCAGGTATATTGTAAACACTGAGTAGCAAGTGGCAGACTTATCTGCAGTTACGTACACCTTGTACTTCACTGACTGTGTGGCAGCAGGTGTTAATTTACTTCATGGGGTGATATGTATTTGGTTGGGGTAGGATGGCACTACCTGTGTCCAAATACAATCATACATGTCATTCAATTAACTTCTTTTTTTTTATTACCATTGCTGTGCATTGTTGCACAATGACCACCATCTCACAATCATGCTTTTATAAAAAAATGCATAAAAGAAAAAGTAGATAGCGTCACCAAAGGCAGAGCACATCAAAGTACAACACTGAAAGTGCTTATCCAGTTTATGAGCCAGTGTGTTTTATTTTATCATTGTTTTATTTTTATTAAAAGTTTTCAAGGTTCAGGTTTTTAGCAGGATTGGTGGCAGAACTGTTCTTTCTCTGAATTTATAAAAAAATGATGAAGATAGCAGAGTGCTAAATTTTCGCAGTTACTATGTGCTAAGGAACTTTACCCTTTGCACTACATATTCAAAATGGGGAAGAGAGAATACTGTTAAACCTTTTTGGCAACTTCTATAGATTCTATAACATACATGTACCATGTAGCTAACTCTGCAGCACAACCTGCTAATGCTTCAATCCATTTGATTTTTGGGGCCTATAGTACCGGGTTCAAATACTGCTATTGAGACAGTTAATGTTTTTGTACAACCTATTTATGTTATTGGCTTTTGAGGTGTGGAACTGCAAGGGTAACTACCTGCACATAATTTATGTCCCATTTTCCCCCTGTTATGCATACATTTTGATAATAGTATGAGGTTTCAGAACACTGGATGTGTGTGTGTAACTTTGTGCAACATGACATTTTTAGGACACCAAATGAGGTTCAATTGAAAATTTTAATATATGTAGTCCTGGTGGTCATCGTGGCACTTGTTGCAAAGTGGCACACCATAGCTTTTTAAACTTACTGCATTGCTAACAGTGAAAGCTTGCATGTTTTCTCAGCTGGAATGCCTACATGGAGGTTTCATGACCAGCAAAAGTGGTACAAGCCACAATACCTTGCGTCTGCATGCTACATCTCATTAGTATGCATTGCGCAAAGCCACCCAATGTGCAACATTGTTTACATGGAACCATTGTATTTACGCCCTATGCAAAACCTACACAGGTTTTTTGAAACGTGGGGTATGTATGTATGTATGTCTATATATATATATATATATATATATAGATATATAGATACAGGAGACATTTCAGAGCACAAGGTTAAGTGTAAACATTTGATTTTAAATTAGGAAATGGACTTCTATTTCTGTCCTAAAGTTGCACCTCTTTCTCCCTTTTCTTACCATCTCCTACACCATTTTCCTTCTCTCCTATACCTTTATAATTTTCTGTTTCTTCCTTTCTTAGAAGTTGTGTATCTTCTCTATTGGCTCCTATATGATATATATATATATATATATATATATATATATATATATATATATATATATATATATATATATATATATATATATATATATATGTCGGGGGGGGTTACCTTCATTTCATCAAAAGCTCATTTGAGTGACACTCATTTGACTGAGACCACTTCAGTGGGGAAAAGGATATACTCATTTTACTTGCCTTATAGTGCTCTAGACACTGCCAGTACTAATTGTAATCATTTGTTAATGGGTAATTTCTGTAGTATAGCTTGCAATTTAATTTGGCAAATAAACCTATAAGTTGCACACAGTCTACATGCTGCAGGTGTAGGATATTGTATCACAAACAAACTGATCAACTTCAGTTTTGAATAAAGCAAATTGAGCTTTTATCTCTAACACAAAATATATGTTTTTCACTGTAGCCAGAGCCCATGTCATATACCCTTTTTAGGAAGTTGCACTCCCTACTTTTTCACTTTTTTCTTTTTCTCTTTCCACCACTGCTTATCAGTCATTAGCCCTCTCTTGGTCAATGGGTCTGTTTGTTCCCTTATTAGCTGGGTGAAGGTCAACCAGAAGAAGCAATCATGAAGGCAGCCATCAGGGGTGGTTTCGGATTTTTATTTTTTTTTACCTACCCCTCCTTGTACCCACCTAGTGACACCCCATGGATGGGATGTGAAATGGGCATCAGTACTACTTCGCCCCTCACTTTCATAAAGGATGACATCATCAGGCTGCCCTACCCCCATAAGAAGCACTCTGTGGCTGTTTCAAAAATCTACATCAGGGTAATCGACTCACTCACTCACTGCCTCACTCACCTGTGGCCCTGAGCATGTTCCCCCTTTCCCCTAAGGTTGGTCATGCCCATCCACCCTGTCAGAAGCTTCAAACATCTGAACTGCTACTCAACAGTGGGATACCTGAAAAATAGTCAGGACTTTATCCCTGTATGCTACCGGTGCAAGCACTGCTCCTCATTTAATACAATAAATTCTGAGGTTGTTTCTCCTCATAATAAAGGAAAATAACTCCTTGCAGTCACCTCCATCACTCAAGTGCATTTTTGACTATGTCATGTACTCCAAAACCCTGTGTTTGAACATCATGACACTCACGTTCACATTCTGTGATTCCAGACAAATCTTTCAATCAGATCAAAGATCCCAGGCCAATCTTGAAAACAGGTCATTGTATGTAATGGCTGTTATCTGTTTAAGAAAATAAATAAAAAATGGCTGCCCACTGAAATGATGGTACTCATAATGCTGAGTGCTGACATAAAAAGAAAGACCAAAAATGCAGGATATAATGAATAGTGAGTATTACTCTTTTACTTTAAACTTCTTTTATGCAGGGAACAAGCCCCTGCAACCCTAATGTGGGTATCAAGACTCCCACAACTACAAATTTATATATATCAACTTTGAGATTGCAAACAATTGGCAGAAAAGGGAAGATTCTGAGAAATGGTCATCTGGGACTTAGTATATGTAAATCTGTTTTTTCGTCTATTCATTCTCCATATTACGAGACTCACTGAAACATGTCCTGACATTTCAAATGGTTACCAAAAGGAACAGTTCAGTAGAACAAATACCTGAGCATCACATACTGATTTGTTAATTATGATTTTATTCAGGTTATGTATTCTGTTTGATACACTAAAAGAGGAAGAAGAGGGTGCTTATTCAATTTCTATAATAATCCCATTTTGTTGATAAAATATAGGCTCATTACATCATTTTTTTATAATGTTTCTAGCTTGTCTATTTTTATTCACTCTTTGCTTTTGTCAGATGTCCAGGCAGTCAGTCAACAAGGCAGAGTAAACTTGGAGAAGTTTCTTCCATGTGTTAACATGATTCTCTGGAAATCTTTAAAAATTAATGATGCTCAAACACCCAGGGAAATGTAAATGAATTATCATTCTTAAAACCTTCAGCAAAGAACAGAAAATAATTTATAATTTCAGCATATACTGATGGGAAAAGATTAAATAAATAATGGAGAAAGACAACATTATGGAACATTGTGCATTTGATAGATGGCTTTGTGTTATATGGATTAGTTTTGCATATGATTTGCAGTCATCAGCAAACATGGCATATGTTTAAGTGACAAAAGTGCTACAACAGGTAGGTATAACAAAAACATCTGAAATGATGTTCTGCAAAATTTTTAATAGTGTTTTATATACGGGGCTGATAGGAAGTTAAGTTATATTGACACCAAGGTGGATGATTAAGTAGCAGCATGAATAAGAAACAGGTTAAGGGCAATATTCAGTGATTATCAACAAAACGAATTTATACAAACAGACATACAGAAAATGCCCAGTGAGGAATTGCAAATCTTTATTTTAGTATTGCCCTCTTCAGTGTCCATCTAGGTGCATAGTGACCTAAGTAGAAGATCTTGTTCTTTATGTGATATACTGACCTGGAGCACATTATATATTTAAGCAATAACCCACGCCTGGGTGTGGTTAATGCTGGATTTACCCACTGTTGATGTGGTTCGGTCACGAGGACAAAGCCCGAGTGGCCAAACAAAGACAACCGTGGGTAAATCCAGCATTACCCACACCCAGAAGTGGGTTATTGCTATTATACAATTACATTATTTAAGAAAAAAATACTTACTTTTCTTAAATAATAGCATTGTATAATGCCTCCTTGCTGCCCTTCCGCAGCTGTCCAGTATTCTGCAGCAGTTCTGATGTATTGCGCATGTGTATGGTTATGCAGTACATAAGAACTCTGTGTGTGGAAGCAATGGAGAAAGGAAGATCTCCGTTGCTTTTAAAAACTTGTCTCACTGTGTTAAAAGCATTTAACATAGCGAGATAGCTTTAAAAAAAGCAACAGAGAAAGGAAGATCTCTGTTGCTTTTTTTTAAGATATCTCGCTATGTTAAACTCATTTAACATAGCAAGACCACAGCAATGGAGCTCTTCCATTCTCCGTTGCTGTCCAAAAAAAAAAAGACATACTAATAGAAAAAGTCCGGGCGACTGGACCTTTTTCCATTAGTATAAGTCTTTGATTTACAACGTGCATGCACATTTTGGAATATTAATGAGGGGGGGGTCATTGTATAATCTAAAAGTATTTATAGAAATCACAGCATGCCAGCAAGCTTCTTGAACTGTAATAAAGGACTGCAGGACTTTAATGCAGAAAATACAATATAATCCATCTAAGTCATACATTTCAAGTACAGGTATTCCAAGACAGGTGCAATAATGTGAAACAACTAAGTTTAAAACCAAAGGTCCTATCAAAAATCCTAACAGTAAGCTGATCAGGGAGTATTAGTTTATTTTTCTTTATTTTCTCTTTGATTTTTGTACAGTACAGAGAAAAAACATCCTGATTTTTAAACTTGATGAAAATTTTCATGCAGCATACTGTATGCATCTATGTATATAGTCAGGCATTTACGTCTGCTTAATTTTAATGCAGATTTACTTCATAAGTCTTTTCTTTAAGAGAGTTCTGTTCAGTGAGCCATTATTGTGCTAGCACAATGTAATAAATAAATAAATAAAAGCATCTGAAAATGTTAGAAAAAAATTGCTGCGTTGCAATATGTGGAAAAATACTGCCGACATGTGTGTATAGATTACCAGTAGGTCTACATCTTAAATTCTTCATGCAGTTAATGAAACCATGCCATGAAAGAACAGATGTCGAAGTCACAATAAAGACCAAAAAGGTTTGACCAGGAAAAGTATATATGTATGTATACATACAGATACACACCCACACACATATGTCTAGGGGGAATCAGGCTCAGACACACACCCACACACATATGTCTAGGGGGAATCAGGCTCAGACACACACCCACACACATATGTATAGGGGGAATCAGGCTCAATATCATTGCACTAGTGAGTAACACACCAAATGATTCACTAACATGCAGTCTGGATTTTGTGCAGGAAAGATCAAGATTGCACCATCTAGAGCAGTTCTTATTTCCTCAATACAGTAAAACTGTAGATTCAGTATAAAGCAGCAGGAGGTGTGAGGGTGCAGAGAGCCTTGCTCCTGCAAAAAAAAAAAAAAATTTGCTAAGAGTGCCTTGTAAAGCAGCAATGAGTAAGAGTGAAACTTTTAATGTTTTGTTGTGTTTTTAAACGTGGACTGCATGATGACATACAACAACAGTAAAAGCATTTTGCCAACAGTGCAGTCTGAATTTTTCAGAGCAAAATTAAAATGTGCATTTAACATTTAGAAGATATAGTTCAATTTCACCTCCATATTTCTTCAGTAAGAAAGAAAATCCATCCGAGTTTTCTTAAAATAACTTATTCTGTAGTGATAAATTAGCTTTCTGATATAAAGTGTCATGTTTAATATCCAGACATATGATAGTTTCACTCTATCTTTGCATTTATATCTCAGCAGTTTGAGAGATGAAAATAATAAATGCATTCTTCTCCTATTACACCCTCAATAACAATTTGTAGAATGCCGTACTAAGGCAGCTCAGCTTCCAAAGTCCAGTGCTCAGGTTAGAATGCTGACAGAGCAACACACAGTGACTCCAAGTGTCTTTTATTTTCAAGCATTGTTCTAAAAGCTGAATTTATGAAAATTTTCATATAATCATAGATCCTTAGTGAATGAAAGAAATATTTATTGTGGACATAAATGTAATAATTTGAGTTATACCATGTACTGCCACTTGCTAATAAAACAATGAAGCCACATAAAATCTCTCTAAGAACAAACTTGCTATCCATAACTGAGCAGACAACAATCGAACAAGCAAATGCAACATTACTCCTGGCACGTGTTATCCAACAGAAGGAACAATAACGTAAGAGGTGGAGTAACTAATGACGGTCATGAAAGCAGAATGTTTGAAGTTTAATTTGCATCCATTTTCTTCTGTCTCTCTGACTCAATTTGGACCTGTTGCTAACAGGAAGGGGACTCTGCACATTAAATTCAATCTTCTTAGTCTGTGGTGTGGGGCCAGAGTGATAGCCAGTATTATCTGACAGGAACAGGAAATACCTTGAATTTTCTTAGTTGTACTTGAGCCAAGTTTAAATGCCACCTCTATAAATACAGCCTGGAACATGGGACAATCACGCTAGAGGGCTTAAATATATTTATACCTCAGGGCACAGAGTGAGTGAAACAGGACACACAGTTTGCTTCTCTTTTATGTCTTCTTCTGTTTGGGTTCATGTAGGAACCAGCAGATTATAGTAGCTACAGACTGGATATATGACGGGATGTACCAGGTCTGTTAAAAGAGAAAAATGTATAAAGGGAGTAATTTTGCAGCATAGGGTAGAAGGGTGTGACATTCCTTTGTCAAGAGAGTACAGCATATCTGATTTGTGTTATGAAAAACTAACCTGCAAATTGTATTAGTTTAAATGAGACTAAATGAAATATTTTTTTGCTGCACATTTTTGTAAATGGAGTAAAGGGAAACCTTGTAAATGAAAATAGTCATTATCTGAAATTGAAATTAATGCTTCTTTTTCTAACAACATATTTTTGCATTTGTACCATTTGTCCTTTTCAGTACTATAGATTTTCTAAATGAAGTAAAGGCACGTCTTTAACTGGAGCCAGCTATTATTGGTTTGTTCCTACTTCTTTATTTTCATCATCATCATCACTGTAAATGTAAAGCTTTTGGCATCACTGGTAATGAAATAGTCTTAATATATTGTTCTGACTTGTGTGAATTTCATAGCAAACTACTATGTACCTGGACAAATTTCTGAGATCTACAGTTATCTGATAAAACATTTTCTTCCCCGTGCTTACAAACCATGTACTAAATATTTAAAAGGAACAGTATAGTGCTTGTACTTTATGAATAAATCAACAACTTGACTGCATTCCAAAAAAAATGATTAATATGTTGTCAGTGTCTTACTGTCTCATGAACTAAAGGTTTTCCATTAAATGCATGCCGGTTTTATTTATAGAAACTTAATTAGTGAGAAAGGAACTCCTAACCTAAGAGCTTCTCTCTTGATGAATATTATTTTATAGTGATGTCACATTTTTACTTATAGCAACAAGCTATGAAAGATTAAGGTACTTCATTGGTCTGAAGCATGAAAAACACTAGACCGAGAAGCAGGTACATTTTGCCCCAAAGTATAATAATTTCTGGTTTGTTATACGTGTCTATGGGATATAGGGAATACAAAAAGATGCAAAGCAGTTCCCAAATGCATTACCAGGTTTCAAAGAAAGCACAACACTTCTCTCTCTCTCTCTCTCTTTTTTTTTTTTTTTTTTTTTTTCTGTAGGTAGTAGCATATGGAACAGACAAATCTCCATGCACTGTAAGGAATTATGATCAGATCTCTGAGTGTAACTCAAAATTCTTGACATGGATGCCCAAATTAACCTTTCAAGCTACACACTCAAGATGAATTTCTTGGCGTCCATCTCTCCAACACATAATAAGCAAGTTACAATCAGTGACCAAATTATAATCCTCTGTGTACTACACTGGGAGTGGCATTACCCATCGCATCTCTGAATTGTTTTCCATTATATGGAATGTTTCCTTGGCTCAGTACATCTCTCTTCCTGCATCCTAACCCACATTGTGGAAATGATGATAAAAACTACAAGAAAAATCTGGCCACGCTAGAGTTTTTCTTGTGTGATACCTTAAACCTCCTGTAATAGTGGTCCATGGGATACATGCAAATTACCTCTTGAAAATGTGACATTGTGTAGCCCATTTGGCAAACCTGAGAATGTTTAAAAATAATAAGATAGCAGGCCTTTCTTCAGCCACACACATTCTTGGGTCTGTTGCACAAACAAATTACTTCTGGCTGTTTGAGGCACTTATTCTTCAACTTTACACATCACAGTTACTGCAACTAGTAGCAGGGGAATTAGCAAGAAACCTATGCTTGTCCCAGTACTAGTTGATAAGTAACTCACACAGTCAATGAGTTCCAGAGCACGAGATTTTTTCTTGTGCAAACTTAAGTTTATTAATACCCATTAGAGAACCACATTTTATATTAATGAATTATTTACCCATAGATATTTTTGTCTTTTTGGTTCTACTATACATGTATATTAAACAAACTTTACTATGCTTTACTATGTTTGGCAAATACATACAAACATGAGAATTACAGTCAATATAGGTTGATGTACAACACTGAAATGTTAGTTATTTCCAGGAAACAATATAGAGAAAATGCTGAACACTTTTATTGCTAAAATGTTGGTGATATACATAAGTTATCAGAGACTAATATATGATTGCTAGCTTGAAATTATGCCCATGTGAAAAAGGCCATTTGTAATACAATAAAGATGACTCTGTGAGTAGGTAGGTAGGTGAATGATATATGCCTCCCAAATAAAAGTCATTGCTGTCCTAGAATTATGTAGAGTATTTTCTTTTGCTGATGTACTTCTCATACTCTAAAATATTTTTATTAATATTTTAAAAACAAAAATTTACAAAAAAAGATAAACTTGAAACATAATGTAAAACAGTCATATGGTAAATCATCATTTAAAAAAAATAATTTTAACTATTTACACTATTTACAAAGCCTGAGACCAGCAAGATAGTAATAGAAGCAAAACAATCATAATAATAGTCCAAATAATTAAATAGATGAAATTAATGAGTCAATAAGGGCCAAAACCTTCATCCAATAATTATCACTCAGTTTATTTGGATAAATTCTTCTTTCTTTTACTTTTGTTTCCTTAGTTGGAACTTCTTTTAGAAGTATAAGAAAGTCTTCACATTTCATTTCCAAGGAAGATTTCCAGCTCCTGGCATAGTTTTTCTGGCTATGGCCAGTATTGTCCATGTTAAGTAAGAAAATTTTTTCTTCTGTTTATCTATTCCAAGAACATTAAAGAGGACCAATTTTTTGTTAAAATAAATGAATCATTCCATAATGATTTAAAAAAGCTTGCATTTTTATCCAAAAATTATGAACTATTTGGCAATCAAAAAACATGTGTGATCAGTTTACTTTAATTTGCTTGTTACATCTCTAACAACAAGGAGGATTTTCATTTGTCATTTTAACAACTCTAGCTGGTTTATAAACGATCAAAATAAATATTTCCAGGTAAATATACTCTAATAAAGCATCAAAGGTGTATTTTTAATACAGGAAAGAAGTTGATTTTTATTTTGATCAGTGAAGGTTATTAAATATTCTTTAGTAAAAAGGTTCCAAAATTTGGTATCTAAGTTTGAACGATCGTTGGTTAACATTTGATATATTTTCTAGATTAAATTATTAAATTCTTGATGTTTATTGGTTGTTTCAAATAACATCAATATCCATTCAGGAGCTTCAACTAATTCATAATTTGATAAAATTGAAAACTTAGTTTGGAGTGTTGTTAAAACTATTTGTAAATAGGTTAAGTCATTATTGTTTAAATTCAGTTCTAAGTGAATAGATTCAGCAGAGTTATGTGCATTCTTTCAAAACATTGGTCTCTGCAACAAAATTATTTGTTATTCCAAAAGTTTAAAATATGAATAGGTAGTTTATTCATAAAACATTTAGTTAATGAAAAAGGGAAACAGAAATTCAACATTTGTAATTTGAGTTACTTGCTATTGTTCGTTTAAAGGTTTTTAAGATCAAATATTTTAATATATTTACAAGTAAATATCCAGAATGGATTATATAAATTAGTATTTACTGTATCTAAAGAATTTAGTTTATTGATATTCAGTAATGTTTGATATAGGGTTTTCCAAATAGATATACATTTTTGTCTAACCAATTAAAATCATTTTAGAACTGCTGATTTTACATAAGTTGCTATATTGGGAAAATTCAACCACCCATTTTTCCAAGGTCTGAAATCATTATTTATATTATTATTTATATTTATCCAAGATTTGTTTGGGTACAATAAACAGTTTATAAATAATTAATTGCTTTAATTTGTTTATTTTTTTATGGTAATACAAGAGATTGTATTGTTTATAAAAGTTTTGGATATAAAAATGATTTAATGATATGTAATCTATCTTCAAGTGAAATGCATATTTTATTCCAGGAATTAATAAGATTAGTTAATTAGTTATTAAAATGTAAATCTGACATTCTTTGAAAACTGTCAATTATTTTATTTAATTCTTCTAATGCCTCTGGAGTATTTTTAATTATTAAAAGAATATCATCTACAAACAACATTAATCTGGAGTTATAATTATTGTCAAATTCTAAACCATGGATTTTAGTATTTGAATTAATAAGGATTACAAATATTTCAACAGCTAAATTAAATAATAAAGGAGAGAAAGAGTTATCTTGTTTAGTTCCTTTGTTATTAATATAAATACTCTTTCATAATTTAACAAAATGAGGGAGAAAGTCAAATAATTGTAATACGTTAAACAAGTAGTCTCAATGTCCAGAATCAAATGCTTTTTCAATATCTAGACTGATAAACAAAAATTCATTTTCTCTCTTATTCATCACATCTATTAGTGTAATTAATCTTTTAATGTTATCAGATGTTTGTCTTTTAAAAATAAATAGCAATTGATCTATGGCAATTATTGTTGGTAAAATTTTTTTCATTCTGTCAGCTAATATTAACACAAATAGTTTATAATCAACATTAAGTAAGGAAATAGTTCGATAAGAATAACATTCTTGAGGGTCCTTACCTTCTTTTGATTGCCGATGTACTTCTCATGGTATGCAAAAGATGCATTCGTACTGAATGCCTACAGTTTGCCTGAAAGTCTATACTGTAATGAATTTTCTCTTTACTTGTACTTCCTGTATTAAACTTTAATTGTACACATCTTTCACAGAATGTTGGCTATGACTGTGCTATTTTATACATGTTACCAGAACATTACTGTCAGAGTAAGCACAGCACTTTTCCAGCACCCATGTGACTCCTTCATTTTCCAAAAATATGTATTGTTGTTGCTCCTGTCACATGTTCTACACATGCATCTGCGTCATATCAAGGTATGCAGCAGCATCATCCCCAGTGACACCTTTTCTCTCCTTGACCCAAGATAAATTGCAGACTAACTGTACTCTAAATCCAAAACAGAATGATCATAGTGCAAAAATGCATCTAAATCTGTCATAGTCAGTGACAAGATACCCTGTGAATGGCAAAGTAAGTGCCACAATTCAAACAAAAAATGATTGGCTTTAATAATTGGCTTAGTTTCTGGTGTCATTCTAAGTGGGTGCAATATTTGTCAGCATGGAAAGAGATGATCAACAGACCCTGCTGCTTTGCCATGAATGGTCTGTACCTCTCCCCTCTAGGCTTTCAAATATTAGCTAAAACACTGTCTTCCCCTATAGTGCCTTTTTTTAGGCAATGCCAAACTGAAAGTACTTCTGACATAGCAAATCAAAACCAAGAAAATCTAAAGATATTACTAATAAATGCTAGGAGCCTAAACAAAAAAACTCCACTCCCTGGAAGCTCTCCTTACCCTAGAGAATGATGATGTCTGTGCAGTCACAGAGACCTGGTTTAAAACCGCAGATGGCACACCAACAGTGCAGGTTTATAATGCCATCTACACATTTAGACCAGCTACATCACAGGCAGGGACTAAAGGTGGAGATGTCTCTATTTACATCAAAAATAAATATGCTTCAAGACTGGTCAAACAGGACAATGCAGTTGAGCTGCTCCATGTTCAACTCACCATAGGTAAAATCCAGTACTCCTTTCTTGCAAGCTATAGTTCCCCAGAACCAGAACTAGAATACCCACACCATGTATATAAACTTATTAGAAACACTAAACATCCAACCCAATACCATAGTCATGGGTGACTTTAATTACCCCACTATTAACAGTGAATCCTATACAACATCAAATGTACATGCACAGAGATTCCTGGATTTTGTAAACACAAACTCCCTGGACCAGATAGTCAATACATCAACCAGGGATGCAACCATACTGGATCTAGTCCTCACTAATATGGGAGAGTGCTGCACACCCTCTACTGTAATGTCTTCCCTGGTAAGGTCAGACCACAAAATGGTCTCCTTTGAAATAAAAATAAATGTTGGACCCCCAGCTAAACCGGGAATATTTAGGAACTATTCTAGGGCTAACCTCCTGCTATTAAGTGAGAACCTGGCAAAATGTCAAGCCCCTATAAACCCTGAGAACACTTCTGCCTATGCAGAACTGTTCACAGAAACCCTGTACAAGCAAGTTAATTGCTGTGTAGAGGCAGCAGTACCCACCAGGAAGAAGTACAGAACTAACTTAAAAAACAAACCACCCTGGTTGAATCACAAAACCAATTGGATGCATAACAGGAGGAAGAAAATCATGGCAAAAATTAGGAGGTGCAACAACCAGCAGGATAAAAGCACTCTCATTAAACTAAACAAACAACTCAGGGGACAAATAAAGTCTACCAAAGCCAAATTTGAGGTAAGTCTGGCCTCCCAGGCCAAGGACAACTGCAAAGCATTCTTTAGCTATGTCAGCAACCTCAAATGCAATATACTCATTGTAAATGGAGCCACCAATATTGAGCCAGAAGGTATAGCAAACCTCCTGGCCGATAAATTCAGCTACAACTTTATTCGTCTCTCCCCCTCAACCTTCCCTCAGGAAATATCATCAAATATAACTCCCCATACTATCACTAGGGAACAGGTCCTTAATGCTTTCTCTAAGACCAAGAACACTGCATCAATGGGCCCAGACAATATCCCAGAATGCCTTCTGAATAGCATGAAACATGACCTATCATGGCCTCTGGAATTACTATTTAACTGTAGCCTCCAAACAGGCTTCATGCATCATGAATGGAGAAAGGCAACAGTCATCCCTCTGCAAAAAGGTGGCCATCTACAGACCCTGGAAACTACAGACCCAAAAGTCTTATATGCAAAGCCATGGAAAGAATTATCATGAAGATGATCAACAGAGATACAGTAAACCTCCAGACACTGGACCCAACCCAGTTTGGTTTCGTAAAGGGTAGATCATGTCTACTCAACCTGGTGGACTTCTTTGAGAAGGTCACCAAAGCAATGGATGAGGTCAAAATCGTTCACACTGCCTGCCTTGACCTGGCCAAGGCATTTGACACAATACCCCACTCGGGCATTTATGACAAACTCAGGAGGTTAGGTACAAACCCGTATGTCACCCACTGGATAGTCCACTGGCTCACAGAAAGGACCCAGGAAGTTAGAACTGGAGAGTCCACCTCTACAAAGAGGCCAGTCACAAGTGGAGTCCCTCAGGGATCAGTCCTTGGACAGCTCCTTTTTGGCATTTACTTCTCAGAAGTCAAGGCCAACGTCAGTGGTCTCTTTCTGACTAAATTTGCAGATGATTGCAAATTAGGAGCTGTCATTAAGTCTCACACTGACACAAATGTTCTCCAGGAGGGGCTAACACAGACAAACAACTGATGTCAAAGTCATGGATTAAAACTAAATGCCAAGAAATGAATAATAGTATCCTTTGGGAAGTCATACATCCCTGGTAACTATCATATTGACAATACACCCTTTAGAAATGACCCAGTAGTCAGGGATTTAGGGACACACATAGATAGCAATCTTGCCTTTGATCATCACGTGTCTGCAGTGGTGAGGAATTCTTTCTATGTTGTGCAACTTATAAAGAAAGGTATGGCATTTACATCCAAGGAAGTCATTGTTCCACTGTATTCGGCATTCATCAGACCTATCATTGAGGACAATGCCCCCTTTGCTATATACCTAACCAGGCATATCCAACAACTAGAATGTTTACAGAGGTTCCTCACTAAAAGAATACAGGGCATAAGTAATATGTCCTACGCAGACTGCCTCAAGGCCCTATCCCTGTATTCTATCTCCTACAGGCTTTTGAGGGGAGATCTATGCCTGGCATACAGGGCACTGTCAAACCCCACTCTGATGGACCTCCTGCATATCGACAAAACAAACAGTACCAGAATTACCTGTTCTAAAGACTTAAACCTTGCCTGTGATATAAATAGGACCTGCTGGAGAGATAGGTATGTATCCCGTCTATGGAACAGGCTCCCCATACATGTGAAACAGAGTTCCTCCCTGATCCAATTCAAGTGCAACCTGGACAACTGGATAGGAAACTGGAAATTCAGCCATGGTTTGGCACCTATATCTCTGATGCAAACAGGTAACCTGTAAATGGTTCATCTCCCAGGCCCATGCTTACACTTATCAAGGGTATCAGAACTCGTCAGAGATTTGGGATGCATGGCTAGGCTTTAAAAGGCCCCTTGTGGACATTAGTCTAGTAAACCCCTATGAACCACAGATTATAACAGTGCTAGCCTGTGAGGATCTTCATTATAACTATGACATAGGATTTACAAAGAGTTCCTATATACACAACTATCTCCATAGTACTTACAGCATAACTCTGAATCAAGCTGAATCCAGCTCTAATGCATAAATGCTGTTTCAGTTAAAAAAAATCAAAGCAGCATTCATACAAATCACAAAAGTGGACTCCTTTCTACTGGAATACAACTCTGTATCCTATATCAAATATAAACAACTTTAAAGTCACTGAATCTTAATGTAAGGGAAATTGTCCTGCTTCAAGTCACCATGTTCACAGAAAGTGTATTTAATATAGTTGATCATGGCAAGTCTTACCTTTTCCTCCATTAATGATTTGTAGTACCAAAATGCAACAAGGGTAAAAGAAATGAGTGACTGCTGCACCATGGAAGAAAAAAATCACTAAAGGATGGGGTTAGATTTATGGACTTTGTCAATACAAATGCCCTGAAGCAATTGGAGCATCCACTAGGGGGAAAAACATCTTTGATCTTGTCCTTACCAATATGGGAGCATCTTGCACAGTCCCTTGTGTATCTTCATTACTTGTTAGGCATGGCCTAAATAAAACTAAAAACATAGATCCTGTCCACCCAAAGTACATTTAGAAATTTCTTTAAGACAAAATACTTACTCTTAAGTGATACAATGGCAAGGTTCAAATCCCCAACAAACCCAGTTAACATCACTGAATATGCAGAAACATAGACCATCGCACTATACTAGCATATAAGCAGCTGCATAGATGCAGCTATACCCCATAGGAACAAGTGCAGGGCAAACCCTAGAAACAAAACTACATGGTGGGACCATAATATCAGCAAGTTTTATAATAAAAGGAAAAGAATTTGGACTAAAAGTAAGAACAGTAATTCCCAGAATATTAGAACTCTTGTCACTGAAATAACAAAAAACAACTCATAAGCTTTGTAAAATCCGCCAAAGCCAACTTTGAGGCTAAAATAGCTACCCAAGCCAAAGGCAATAAAAAAGCTAATTTTTAGTTATGTTCAAAACCTCAAAAGCACAATGCAGCAATGCACTGAGCTGATCATGAGTGATGTTACCTATACTGAGGGTGAAGTTATAGCATACCTACTGGCTCATAAATTTAGCTCTAATTTTATTCCTCTCTCCCCGCTGTCTGTCCACCAAAATATACCTGAAACTGGCTCAACTCCAGCTATCACATAGGACCAAATCCTAAAAGTGCTATAAAATGCTAGAAATACTACATCAGTGGGTCCTAACACTATCCTTGGATGCATCTTAAATAGCATGCAGCATAATTTAGCCATACCCCTAACAATAATGTTCAATCTCAGCCTCCTTACAAGTTTCATACCAAGAGACTGGAGAACATCTAGAGTCATTCCCCTACAAAAGGGAGGACCTTCCATAGACTCAGGCAATTACCGAACCACAAGTCTGACCAGTCTCATATGCAAAGCCATGGAAAGACTTATCATGGAACTAATCAATTAAGACATAGGGAATCTCCAAACACTGGACCTGTCTCAGTTTGGATTCATCAATGGCAGGTCATGCTTACTCAACCTGGTGGATTTTTTTGAAAAGGTCACCAAAGCGATGGAAGAAGACAAAATGGTACAAAATGTATACCTCAACTTGGCCAAAGCTTTTGACACAATTCCCTACTCATGGCATAGTATAAAAGCTAACTAAATTGGGAATAAACTCCTGTGTCACTCGCTGTATTGCCAACAGGCTTACTGATAAGAAACAGGAAATCAAAACAGAGGAAGGTACCTCCACAAAGAGAACAGTCACCAGTGGAGTCCCCCCCTGAGTTCTGTGCTGGGACCTTTCCTCTTTGGTATCTACTATTCTGAAGTATAAGCCAATACCAAAGGGCTGGCTGACTAAGTTTGTAGAGGACTGAAATCTAGGTGCAGTCACTGAATCTTGAAATTGCTTAGTCGTCCTACAGGAAGGTTTATCCCAAATAAATAATTGCTGCCAAATTATGGACTGAAACTAAATGCCAAAAATGTATTACTGTATCCTTTGGTAAGTCATCTACCCCAGGGAACTACCGCATTGACAATACGCCCCTAAGAGCTGACCCCATTCTTCAGGATTTGGGAACATATGTGATCAGTGATGTAACTTTTGATCAACATGTGTCCATTGTTGGAAGAAAGTACTTTGATATTGCACAGCTTATAAACAAAGGGACTGTGTCTAGATCTAGGGATGTCATTGTCTCTTTTTACTCAGCCCTCATTAAATCAGTCATTGCATATAATGCCCCCTTTGGCATTTATCTGTACAGACATATGCAACAACTGCAACGCCCTAAGAGATACCTTACTAAAAGGATAAAAGGTCTAAACAACATGTCCCACATGGACTGACTCAAAGCCCTGTCACTAAACACAGTATCCTACAGACTGCTAAGTGTTGACCAGTGTCTGGCAGACAAGGTATCTTCCAACCCAATACTGATGGATTTACTGCACATCAGCAAGTCAAGTGGCATCAGAAATACTCAACCTATGGATCTAAACCTCTTCTGCAACATCAGCAGAATGATTTGGAGGGACAGATGTATCTCACTTCTGTGGAACAGACTCCCGATCCACATAAAACAAACTTCATCCCTGTCCAAATGCAACATATATCTGTGGATGAGAAATAGAAAATTTACAGCAGGACTGCCCCTGTACTATTAATGTACAGAGGCAGCTCCCAAGTGCTTTATCCCATGCATGAGTTCTCTCAAATTATCCATGGTATGATTCCAGTCATTCTCATTGGGAATAATGTATAATTATCTATTATGGGATGGGTAAGGCCAACCTCTAAACAAATGGGAACGGTTAATTCAAGCACCGAAAGGGAAACTGGCTAGGTTTAAAATGATATGCTAGGGCAGCTAGTGAACTACTTACCTATGATCCTATGAATCTATAAATAACTATCTGGAAAATAAGAGGAAGCTGTGAATTAACTAGAGTATCTCAGATTCATTAAGAAATGGGCTGTATTTAAAAAATATTAATATGATATACTTCAAATTCACTAATCAAATGCAAAATGTAAGGCATGTGAGTATGAGGAGGAAAGGTAACAAAGGTCAGAAAATGAGCTAAGGAGGCCAAGATAGTCAACATTCATGTCTACTCTAGGGAAGGAATGACACAGGACCAAGATTCATCAACAGTCATGGGCAGAAGGTTTACATTGTTGCATTTTTTTCTAAATGCAAGTTTGGAACATCTTGAGGAATGATATGGCAGCTGGGGTTAGGTGATATTCCTGCTGGAATATTGAATGAACCTGGAGAAATGTAATGGTCTATCACTGTGATTTTAAATCTGTCATCATAAATGTATACATCCAAATAGTAGAATAGGTGAGATACACATTCTTTATACAAGAGCAGACGTAGAGGAGAGGGAATCAGTCAACTGAGTCTAAAGCAGGTAATACAGACATTAAAATGGGCTCTCAGTTATGCTGAGATTCATCGAGATTTTGCAGGGCAGGGAGATGAAGTCAAGACAACAGTTAATTTTGATATGAAAATCATGTTTGGTAAAATCAATAGACATTATAGGGAACATGGCAGCTCTATGATGTAGGGTTCACTCTTAACCTTTGGTCAAAATCTATGTAGAGTCTGTATGTTCTACCTGAGTTTACAGATTCTTATTATTAGATTGACCTCCTGTATGTCAAGTTCTAGAACATTGATAGTCAAGTGGTCAAACCTGAAAAAAAAACCTAGTTGTTTTTGCAAGGAGCAGGCAGCCCTTACACCCCCCATATCCCCTGCTCTGCTTGTTATATATACTAACTCCAACATCACACTGCAGCAGGGTAAAGACCAATTCTTTAATCCTTGCTCTACCATTACCACACAATGCAGGCTCCCCATTATTGCAGTCCTTCAACCTTTCCAACATCGACTTATAGGGTTCGGCATTCTGGCACTCAGCATTTATGTCCAAAAATTCATTATCATGAACCTGTCTCTTTATGGGTTTTCTCTTCAAACTGGAGTTTCCTTCCAAAAATATGCTGGTTAAGGGACAACTCTGAACTCTCCAAATATATTGCAGCTGAAAGCCCTCCAGGTGTAGCATCTCTAAGCCACTGAGAACCTGATCGCTTTGGGTCCCCCCCCCCCCCACTTGTGTGAGCAAGGAATCCTCTCATTCCAACTAAAAGCAAAGAAAACTCTTAACCAGCTATCATCCAAAAATAGACTGCAGCTCTTGGTTTAACTCCAGGAACCTTGTTGTTGCCGCTTGTGTAGTAGCCACTGAGGACCTGATCGCTTTGGGCCCCCCCCCCACACACACACACTTGTGTGAGCAAGGAATCCTCTCACTCCAGCTAAAAGCAAAGAAAACTCTAACCAGCAATCATCCAAAAATAGACTGCAGCCCCTGGTTTAACCTTGTTGTTGCCGCTTGTGTAGTGTAGATGCCAGCTTTTGTAACTACTGTTATGCCTTGTTAAAATATGTTACAGTGAGCTAGAGTACATATCCCAGAGGCAATAGCTGCAAACCTTCTTCCTCTTAGCCCACCCCCACCCCTTTCATTCTGTTTCACTGTTGATAATTTGTTATATATGAAGGTATTTATCCCCTCTCAATAGTCATAGCCTTCAGTCCCTCCTCCTCAATACTTGTTCTTCACTAAACACCAAACAGAGGTGCAAAGCCTCCAGCTGCTTTTATCTTTAGCTACATTGTGTGCAGCAAACAATGAGCAAAGGGGAATACAAATATAAAAAAGAATAAAATCTGCCATACAACTTCCACCTGTGGTGTATTCCTACACATAGTTTTTCTTGGAGAAACCTTCCAGTCCTTGAACAAGGGTGCATGTATGTTTACCTTATTTCCTTGGCTGTCGTTGACAATTAGCTAGGTTTAAATTGATAACAGCAAAGTCCGTTCCTGGTCACAGCATGTAAAGAGCACTGGCACAGTCTGAATTAATGTAAATCCACTTTATTGTCAGTTAAAACATACTAGACCACCATGCACCAACCCGGACCATTAGAATGAGAACTAAATCTGCCCCATGGCTTTTAAAAGAAACCAGGCAAAAAATCCATCTCAGAAATAAATACTGGAATAAATCTCATTTAACTAAAAACCCAGTAGACCAACAAAACTCAGACAGCTGAGAAATGAAACTAAAAAAGCTATACTGTTTGACAAAAGAAACTACTACCTACAATTCCAGCAGACTAACCATAATAAACCACAAAAGTTCTGGGCTAGTATTAATCAATTATTACAGCCAGGTCAATTCATCACACCAAACCCACAAGGCACAGACCTGGAGAATCCCAAGCAGACTGCTAATGCCTTTAATACCTTTTTCACTGAGGCCATTCAAACTCTTACCAGTCAGTTATCTAGTCAGAACTTAAGTATATCCAACTCTAACTCTAACCCATCCCCTCCATTTCTCTTCCAACCAGTCCCAACAACATATATTCTTACCCTTCTCCTAAAACTGAAACAGTGCACTCCTTCAGCAGACCAACTACCCGCTGAATATCTATGAAATGCAGCCAAATCCATTGCCTATCCCATTTCCATTCTCATCAATAGAATCATCAGTGAAGGACACATCCCTAAAATCTGGAAAGTATCCCATATTATCCCCCTTCACAAGGGTGGGAACTCTACTGAACTCTCAATTACCGTCCCATAGCCCTACTTTTTCCCTCAGCAAAGATCATGGAAAAATGCATCTACAGACAATTGCTAGACCACCTAATCCAAAATAACTTACTTTCAAACTCTCAACATGGTTTCAGACCTTCCCACAGCACTACTATTGCCCTCCTTTCCTTTACTGACTGTATTAACAAAAACTGTAACCTCAATATGATTTCCTCTGCAGTGTTTATAGATCTGTCTGAGGCATTCAATATGGTAAATCACCAGATACTTATAAATATCCTCAAATCTCTGTCACTAGATGCACTAGCTATAAAATGGTTCCAGTCCTACTTAGATAACAGACAACAGGCTGTACTTTTGCATAACATTCTATCTACCCATCTGCCCATTAACATTGGTGTTCCTCAAGGGTCCATATTAGGACCTCTCCTGTTTTTTATATTTATCAACGACCTTCACCTAGCAATCCCCCAAGCTAAATGCATATGATATGCAGATGATTTGACACTTATATGCTCAGCCACATCTATATCTGAACTTCACTCCCTTACTCAAAATGTGTTTAACACAGATGAACAATGGTTTACACAGCACTGTCTCCTTCTGAACCCCAAAAAAACTAAACTCCTCCTTTTTACTCCTACTTGTAAGTACCCCCCAATAGACTTCACAGTAACATCCAGTAATGGTACTCTCATATCCCCAGATCCAACTACCAAACTATTAGGTATCACCATAGATAACAACCTTAACTTCGATACCCATATTAACAATACTCTAAAATCTGTTAATAGAAAACTAGGCTCTCTCTACAGGATCAAACCCTTCCTCTCTCCTGCAGCTAGAATAACTATTGCTCACACCCATCTAATTTCTACTCTTCTCTATGCCTTACCCATATATAGTAGTCTCTCTAAAAACAACCTTAATAAAATGGAAAACTCCTACAATAACTTAGCCAGATTTGCTACAGGTAACCCTTTCAGAACCCGCCACTGTTTTAATCTAAAGCAGCTAGGATGGCTTGAATTACAAAATCAGCTTAAATTCCACCAACTGACCATTGCCCATAAAACCCTTTACCAACCTGCCAATACCCCTATACTATCTACCCTCATTACCCCCTACAACAATCTAAAGACCTTATGATCATCACATAAACTTCTTGTAAATATTTGTAAATCAAACAACAGGGCTAGGGACTCTCTTTTCTCTAATACTGTTGGGAAATCCTGGAACCTTCTTCCTAATGAACTTTCCTCTTTTCCCTCTATATCACTCTTTAAAACCAAATTGAAACTTTTCCTCAGAACACACTGGTTGTGCCCCTGTACTAAACCTGACTGATCAACTAGCTCTTCTTACTTGGTTCAACCTACCCTCCTCTTCTCAGTAATCAAGTTCTTTTTCTTAATAACAACTTACCTTGTCCTTCTATACTATTACTTACATCTTCAGAATCTCATTAAGGAGACTACTTTTATTAATATATTGTATAATTTCAGCTCCTACTTTTTCTTTATGACTACTTGTATACTAATATATTGTATAATTCAGCTGCCAACTTTTTCTTTATGATGTATTGCAATTAGATTTTGTATTGTACTAACTGTATATTTTGCAGTATGTTATGAACGAATGACCTCTTTGATTATTCTCTGTACTGCACCTGCAATGTTCATTGTATACATTAATTTCTGTATATGTGATTTTGTTTGTTTCCTCGGAGCTTATCTCACCGGGCCTCTACTGAAAATGGACATATATCCAGTTAGACTAGCCCGGTCAACAAATGTAAAATAAAATAAATAAATTGCTTTTTGCCCTTACCTTGTAGCCTATATTGTGCCTGAAATGAGTCTGGGACCAACAATTTCACTTATCTGGTTGAGAAATAAAGAAAATAAAATTAAATTGAGTTAGTAATCATGTGTCAGTAACTCAATAGATAGTATAATCACCTAAGAAGGTGGCAGTTAAGAAAGCTGTGGTTCTATCATCATAGCAGCTGCATAGCTTCCTAGTACACCCATGAAAGGTGCAGTATTGTCCTATAGCTCAGAGATCTGCTTACAGGTTTGGTGTCATGCTGAAGAATCTACTGTTATGGCACAGAGAGCAACAGACTCCTTGTAAAGCCATGACAGAACAGCAGTCATACATCTGTTGTGTGTATCTCTACAGTGTTGGAAAAAAATCACAATATGGAGACCAGAAAAGCCACCGAATCAGCCTTCTCAGCACCCCAAGTTTTGAACCATCACAGTAATATTCTCAACTGGAATTGTACCTTGGCCATATCACAAACCACGGCAACTGTGTACAATAGCAATTATAATTATGACCTCTGCATTACCTTTCCTCTTCACCATTGTAAAACACTTAGAAACATAAATGCTTTGCAGCAAACAGTTGTCTCATAACAGATGAATGTATCCAATGCTGATGTATGACACCGTAGGACATTCATTTGTCAAATACAGTAACATTAGTACTGCTGTTTGCCTATACCTCAATATTAAGAAAGAACCACATCACATGCAGTTAAGCTGAACATCTTTCTCAACAACATAGTGTAAAATGTATGTTGTCAGCCCCACTTTCCACGGCCCAACAAGAGGCTTATACCAGAATTTTGCCAGGTGACTATAATTCCCAAGGACGATGATGAGCCGGTACATCAATTAACCCATTTGCATTAGAAATCTAGAAGATACAGACAGCTTTTCAGGCATCATGTTCACTGAAGGCACTTTAGATTCTCATTTCTCCCTTCTTGGGACTCTAGACTGCCTCCCAAGCATTTCCTCCTTCAGTTCTGCAATCATCGTTTAAACTTATTGCAACCCATCTGCCACCTAGCCAATGCTCCAAACCACCTACAGATGAGAAGTTCAAGTTACTTTTTCTCCCTTCTTCTAAAAGTATGGGTATTGCAGTGTGACTGATGCTGAAGTACTACTACTTGTAAAATAAGTGAGGATTTAATTACTTTCCAAAACCTGCAAACAGCTAATCTGTCTTTTTTTGTTTTCTACACTTAATTTAATTATTGTTCTGCTGATTTACCATCAACTATATTCACATTGTTCATAAAATGTATTTGCTTTTCTCTGACCAAAACAAACAAACAAAAAAGTTGATATTTGTTGTTTTTAAGCTGCCTAAAATTAGCAGTTTATTGTATCATTCTCTGTTCTTAAAAATTATAAAAAAAATCATCAGCTGCTGTCCATTAAATAAACTCCTTTATTTGCCAGTAGATTCTCTCCTTACTTAATGATCTAGTTTCTATCTTCTTCTTTAGTTCTTATTTATACTGAATACACTCACTTTCTCCTTTGATGGTGGGCTTTACTTCCTCATGATCTCTTCAGGGGTTAGCCACTTAGGTTTATTCGTAGCAACAATGCTCAGCTGCACATCACTATAGCAACCAA
This sequence comes from Protopterus annectens, assembly GCF_019279795.1. Taxonomy (NCBI): domain Eukaryota; kingdom Metazoa; phylum Chordata; order Ceratodontiformes; family Protopteridae; genus Protopterus; species Protopterus annectens. Next base: position 854,680,187 of record NC_056748.1, on the reverse strand, counting down.
AATCTGAGCTGCATCTTTTCTTTTCCTGTTACACGCTGTTCCTCTAAACACAGATGTGTTAAGTATCCTATGCATTAAAAGTATACTTCATTACGCTTCTCTCTACATAAATCATACCTTATTCCTTACTAACCACAATTGCCATCTGTGCCCCTTTTCCACAAACTGTTCTTGACACTGACTCAAAGGTATACAATTGTTTGCTATTTACTCCATTTTTATTGTATGTTTGGTCGTGATATATCACATTTTAAGTTGTCCTGTAGATAAATAACCCTACTTCATTTTTCTTACAAAACTACCCTTTTCAGGCAGAAGATAAAAGAAAACATTCCATATCCTGAAAACTCCACATTGCCAAAGATATCATGCATCTCTCTGTCTTAAAACAACAGCTTGGCCTATACTGTCGTTATCTTAACTCTGGATTAATTAATGATCCTTGGCAGCATTTGTAACAAGACTGGTTTGGCTCTGGCAACATCAGCCTGATGATAATACCTAAATGATGTTTTGCTGAAGTGAGGCTTTTCTATTCCTTGGTTAACTCTGTCCCAGCTACATTTTTTACCAAGCATGGCAGGTTCAGAGTTGGTAGAATCACAGTTGAGTACTTCTGCTTTACAAATCTCACCTGAATTTCATATAAACAGTTTGTCTATCACTCTGTCTGATGAAACAGACCAAACTAGCTTTACTATAGAAGCTGTCTATGAAAATACCATCATAAATCTTGGTGCAGTAGTTTAACTCTGTTCCATACCTTACTCCTCAGACTGCAGTATCTTGTTCAGTAAATGCACCACCATCACAAAGCATAAAAATTGTTTTCTGATTCTTTAAGGCCTTAATCTAAGCATGCAAAGACATTATTAAATAGTTACTGAAACGGCCCAAGCACACTAAGTCTCTCACAAGTGGTCATAGGATATTCCTTACCAATCTACATCCACTTCATCAGAATTCATTCCTTCATAGATCCAGTGTTAATCAGTAAACAAAAAAGCAGGAAGAGCTTTAGGTGAAACAGAGTCCTAAACAAAGGCCTCTACAGTGCACCCCCTAGTCCACCAGTATAACTTACTTCCCTGAGGTGTTTCTTCTCCCAACAGACCCCCTCGCCTCTTTTTGTGGCCGTATCACACATCATCCAGACAGGTAACTTATTTCTTTTTTTTTTCACACTTTCTCTTCATGTCTGAATTTTTGTCAGTCGTTTCTAAACTCTGTAACTGACCAAGACTGCACCATATAATATAATATATATATATAATATAATATAATGGTGATGGAAATAACTGAAACAGAGTTCTGTGTGCCATTAGGCCCCAGAAACCACAGGACTTAGGATGCTCTGAAGTGTATTTTGGGACGTTTTCCAACCTTTTGATGCAATTAAGGTCTGAGCAAATGTCATGAGTAAAGAAAGAAATTCATTTTTACTGTCTTTATTACTGTTCAGAATATTCCTCCATCATTTCAACACACACTAACTAGCCAAGACCAGATTGTAATAACTGTAGAAGAAATAAATGAATTAAACAGAAGTTATGCTGTGCTTTAAGAATCCTTTTAGAGCCCTGAGATTTACTTTTTACCTTTTTTTTTCAATATTTTATCCAGTGATGGCCTGAACAAACATCATAAGTAAACACAGAAATTCATTTTCTCACTGTCTTATTCTTCAGGTTTTACTCCATCCTTTCAAAATACCCTAAAAGCCAAGACTGTGCTGTAATACCTGTGGAGGAAATAACTGAATTAAACAGGGGAACTGAGGGAAGCCATTGGGTTCTAAATGCTCTGAGGTGTGTTTCAGAGCTTTATTTAACCTTGTGATCCAATGACTACCTGAACAAAATCATGAATAAAGAAAGAAGTTCAGTCTTTTTTTTTCAAGGAAGAAACAAATTGTGCCCAAGTCATAATGTTCAAAACTGACAAAATAGACAAGTTCCCAATATGCTAAAAATACAAATAGTTATGAGAACACACAAATCATCATGCATGAATAGTTCCTGTTTCCCTTTCACCCTAAAAAGATGTCATGTTTTTACATATCCCCCTTATCTTAGAATAGGATGAAAGTAAAAGAATAAACAGCCACAGTCAAACATTTGAAGTTTTTAATGTCAGACATTTGTGCAGCATGTCTCCTCACCCCTACCTCCAAAAAGCAGCTCCCTCATGCTAGACCAGGACAACAGCGAAGACCAAATAGCCACAGTAATCATTGACTTACCCCCAAAAGACAGACACCTGTATACATGCCTGATGTTTGTCAGGAAAAAGAAAAATGATGATCGCAGTAATAAATGCTAACTGGTTGTGCCTAGAGAATACGCTGCAGCTAGACAAGTCAGAGCAACTTTCTCTAAGTGCTACTGTAATCTAATTATGAGGAAGTTAAATAGATAATGACAGTACTTTCCTCAACAATCTCCCACACATGCCGTAGTGATCTCATATGTCTGAGCATGGCAAGTTTTAGACTAGGCGGGGCCCTGGGCAGAGGTTAATGATGGGATTCCACTACTAAACCTGTATCAAAATCCAGCTTATATAGTTGCGTCTGTTCTTGAAGTATCCAGGTATCCTGAAGTTTTGAGGACTTAGCTATACTGTGATGTACTTATCTAAATATACTATGATGTATCTTATTTTTTAAAGATAATTTCTTGTCACTTATTCTTTTTTTTAGTGCTAGCCAAAAGAACTCTGGATTACATACCTTCTGTTCTCACCTTTGATAAGTCTAGTTGAATTGTGTGACGCTGTTCCAATGAAGTCAGTTCAGTGACAGCTTCACTGTGATAAGATAAGAATAATAATATGAGAAACTACCCTTTCCTTCTCATCTCCTATACACCAGCATTTCTGGATGCAAGATCAGCAAGTTTAAGTAATGTTTATGCATAGATAGCCATTTCCACCAATTACAGCAATTTTATTAACTTTGTACATGCACCTCAGATGTCTGTCAGTTTTAAAAAATGACCCAAGGAAGACATTCCAACTTGCTTCAGACAAATGTATACTAGTACTGCAAAAACAGATTAATGACAGTTTAACCTAATCACAATAGCAGGGTCATTTTCATCTACAGACTGACCTCCTTCCTACAATTATAGCCATTTGGTTGACTGTACATAATTTCAAAGGCTACATAAAAAAGATAACATAATGCACTTCAAATTTGTTTCATATAAATGTAAAATGTGCATGAATGCTGCAAATATACATTAATGATTGTTTAGTGGGAGCTAATAAAAGCAAGTCAGTCACTTTCAACCACAGACAACCCCCAGTGCCCAATGGTTATAGCAGATTAGTTGACTGTGTGCACCTCAAAGATCTGATTGTGATAAAAAATAATAGTCTCGGCAATGTAGTTCACAAACAATAGCCACATTAAAGCATGCCATATTGATTCACACAAATATATATTAGTTCTGCAGAGCTAAAATAATGACTGCTTAACATCAGCAAACAACAACGGGCCAGAGTCGGTCACTTTTATCCATACTAGATAACTTCACACTTAGCTATCACAGGGACTTTGTGAACTACTCAAATGTCTGATTGTAACAAAATGCATGCAAAAGTAGTAATGACCACAGTAACATATTTTTGCTCAAAAGCACACAGTATCCAACCACAGTGTAAAGTAATCCAGCTTTGATCACACAAATGGATTTAATCCTACAACCCCACTGCCCACAATATTTACTTGCCTGCCTGTTCACCTGCTATATTCTGAAATACCTGCACAGTGGCCACAGCATCCTATTGCAGACCCTCCAGCATCCTTCATGGTACCATCAGCTTGTAGAATCCTAATACATTTATGGCCATCACTCTCAGTCATTCAAAGTTTCCTGGCTTTTTACTTTCTTCTTGGTCCAACCCACCATGATTAAGACAAAATCACATAGCCTCACTGAACCTTTGAGACTCTGTAATACATTGTCTAGACAATAGGTTTAATTAAACAAAAAGCCAGGAAATAAAGATGCGTGAGATACTTACCTTAAAGGGTGTTGCAGATTTGATTGCTTTGAACTGTGGTATCATGACAAGAGCAGATTTTAGCTTGATACTAAAAAGATAGAGAACTTGGAAAAGTTCAGCTGGATGACTGACACCCTAGGTGGCTGCCTAGGCCAACTCTGCCTATTGCTGGACATATCAAAAAGAGAGCTGGATATGCAGAAATTCCCATCCACAGTAAGTCATCATTTAGCAGTTATCATTTACTAAAGAATGAAATGACCCCACATGAATTTTATCAATACATCCAGTAATATTTACAAGTAAACCTGCTTGCCACACTGCAAAACAGAAATTGGGATAATCTTTGTTACATTGCAAATCCACATTTATTAATAGACTACTTAGCACTTTATAAGACAAGTTCTTCACATTAAAATATTTGAAGAAGGGAAGCAGCAGATAGGCCAGAACTGACTGCAGAGCCTCGGCATCTCTTGAATCAAGGAGATAATACATGGCCTTGTTGGGCGAATTCAATAGAGCATTCTAGAACAGTATATTTAATTCCTATAACTCAGGAAAAGAAAGCATAGACAGAAGGAAATCTCAGTTTTTGAGACTAAGGGAAGCACAGTGACTTAGCAGCCCTAAACTTTTCTGGCAAGGCATCACTACGGTCACAGGAGAATAAGAGTTACAATTATCCCCTCTCAGGAATCTAAGGATTACAGGTCAAAAACTAAAGAAAGAATATGAGAATGTCCCCTTTTTTCTCACCTGCTATACACCGGCCTTTCTGGGTGCAGGATTAGCAGATTAATTTATCTCTTGCTCCTTTCTTCTATTTTACAATATTCTCATTTTCTCAGGTACAAAAGCTGCCAGAAGATGTTTATGAAACTGGTAGCAAAGGGCTTGATGACATCTACAGCTTGCTGAGCTGACTCTATGTTATTTATGCAGACTTTTTGCAGTACAGTTAATCTTGTTTTTTTACAAGGTCACCTTCAGCACTGAAACAAACACATGTATGGCATTTACTCAAAACATCTTCACATCTGCCTCAGATTACAAACTAAAATCCCGATCCCCCCTCTAAAAAAATCCTGAAAATTGATACAATAAAAGGGACTTAAATGACTTAATACATATGGTCTTCTTTACAATTTTAATTGCATTTTATGTCAGGGCAGAAATACAGTGATTGAACTCTACCAGTGGAGCTTGTTCTTTGTAATATGCACAAAGGCATGTTGACTAGTGTTTTGTTTATAAATGTGACCAAACAATTCATTATAGTTAATCTTAAACTGTCACTTCAATTTATTTCATAGGTTTGTGTTAGAGAAAGTGTCATACATATTTTCTAGCTCTCTTAACAGAATTTTTGCAGTTAATGATGGCAATACTGTTTTGGTACTTACACCCATAGTATCATGGGTTCCTTGGGGTCTGTTCTATAACCACTCCTCTGTCAGTTATGTTCATGTTAGCCTCACCTTTAGCCATCTAGTTATGCTTTCTGATAGATTATCGCTAGATCTTCTATCATCAATGAAAGCATTGACAGTCTAGAAGCAAATCGGACTAAACACATATCATGATTATCTCCCACACATATTCCAAATGAATCCCCAAAAATGCCAAATATATGCCATTTGTCACCTCAGCAGAGGTGAAACATGACAAAAATGGGGCATTTTAGACTCCTGTTGTTTCCCATACTGGTAAATACATTATGATATGATTGTATCCTACCTTGCCTATGGATAACCTTAGTTTCCAGCTCAGATCCAAAATTAATAGACATCATCATTTTGTTTTGGTCATGATTTCTGAGTCCTGAAGCTTTAGCTACCATATAAAAGTGGCCATCATTACTGTAAACTTTGTAAAACTTCAAACTACAAATTAAGCAAAAGGAAAAAAGTGTCATGTGTACCTTACTCTTCAAATTACAATTTCTGGAGTAATATTTTCCCATAGCCCAAAAATCTGTAACTCAAGGGGCATTATGACTCAGTTCAAAAATTATAAGGGTATTCCACTGTCTAGAGCTTCCAACATGGTTCAAGGTGAAGATTATGCTTACTCAGTTCTTAGTCCCACTGCCTCATATAAGTTGCCTGCCCAGACTGTATTTGCTTTGGAGATCCCCATGTTACTTGATAGCATGTTTTCAAATTCACTCAGGCATAACTTACCAAACTCCCTTTCTTTGTCAGTATTTCATGAGATGACACCGATTCTATACAGAATTTGTGCATATACTTATGTGCAAGTCAAAAATTATTTCAGAGTGCAATATTTCTGCATATTCTTTTTCTTCAAAAAATATAAAAATGTGTTCTGTTACAGGAAATGTTACATAAACCATATATGCTCTAACTTCACCCCTCTCCTCATGATTTACTAAAGTACTCTAGTTACGCAGAGTTTTCTCTCTGGCTGCAGTAAATTAATACACTGTTACTGTTGCTCAGGAAGATGTTACTTTATTAATGATCATTGCCACTGCTCAGTTTTCACCCAATAAATTGTAAAGAGCTAAAGACATAAACGGGGGGAGATCTATTACTAGCATAAGGCTATACATGTTTTGCCTATTACTACAATTTATAGTGATAAACATAAAAAGGCCTCATATGCTTATAAAATAAGTAAAATGACTCTAAACTTATGCCAGTAAACACCAATTTACCAGGAGAATATGGGAGTTTGGCAGCAAATTAATTAGTTGAGTGGAAGGGGAAAAATGAATATGTACCAGCATACTTTTTAAAAGGAGGTAATATTATTGTCTTTACTTCAAGAAATGTTTGCTTTACTGTATTTTAGTGCTTGTGCATACATGGACAAACTACTGATGGGATCAATGGAGGAGATGATTCACTTTGGTTTCACTGAAGTACTTATGCATACATGGACAAACTACTGAATGGATCATGGGAGGAATTATTCAGTTTGGTGTCACTGAAGTGCTTATGCATTCATGGACAAACTATTGAAGGGATCATGGGGGAATTATTCATTTTGGTGTAACTGAAGTACTTATGCATACATGGACAAACTACTGAAGGGATCACGAGGGGAATTATTTATTTTGGTGTCACTGAAGTACTTATGCATTCATGGATTAACTACTGAAGGGATTGTTAGAGAAAATTATTCGTTTTGGTGTTATTAAAAAGATTGTTGGAGAAAATAATTTGTTTTTGAGTCACCGAAGGGATGGTTGGAGAAAATGATTAATTTTGGTGTCATTAAAGTGTCTGTGCATACATGATCAATCTACTGAAGGGATCAATGGGGGAACTTATTTATTTTAGTGTCAGTGAAGTGTTTAGCATACTTGGACAAATTACTGAAGGGATTATTGGGGAAATTATTCATGTATGTGTCAGTGAAGTTCTTGTGCATACATGGGCAGACTACTGAAGTGATCGCTGGGGAAAATAATTGATTTAGTGTCATTTTAGAGCTTGTGCATACTTGGGCAAACTACTGAGGTGATCACTGGAAAATTATTCATTTTAGTGTCATTTGAGTGCTTGTGCATATGTGGACATACTACTGAAGGGATAATTGTTGGAAATGATTCATTTTGGTGTCACTGAAGTGCTTATGCATACACAGCCTAACTACTGAAGGATTAGTTGGGGAAAATGATTCATTTTGGTGCAACTGAAGTGCTTATGCATACACAGCCTAACTACTGAAGGATTAGTTGGGGAAAATTATTCATTTTGGTGCAACTGAAGTGTTTGTGCATACATTGTCAGAATGTTGAAGGGATTGTTGGGAGAAAATGAGGTTGGGGGAAATGATTATTTAATGTCACTTAGTGCTTGTGCATACTACTGAATTGTTCATTGAAAGCAAGTTCATGGATTGCAAAGCAGGTAGCTTGATGTACCAATGTTTTTAGCAATGGATGTTTGCATGGCACAGATGTTGGTTTGTGTATCAAAAGAGCACTTCATTAGCCTAAGCAACTTTACAAATGTTCTCACTTGCATCTCATTATACTTAAAGCATTGCACATCAGCATAAATGACCTGTATGAATCGAGGCTTAACTAGGCTCACTCACAAACATCATGGATACCCCTACCAGATTTGCACAATCAACTATGTATACTGGCCATAGTCTTAACCATGGAAAAAACTGGCTATATGCTCAGTTTATCAGCTGTCTACATTATCAGAACAGACTTTGCCATTAGAGGTAATTGAACTGGGTCTTTTGCAGACCAACCCACTATAGCAGTTCCATTCATTCATACTCAGATACCCCCTTCATACATTTCATGGTTAAAGATTTAAATTAAATAAAATAAAATGATATATAAATTATTTCAGTATTTATACTGCAGTCCAGAAGGAGAGAATGGCACTGTTCTCCTGAGGTACTGCCTTTCAAAAGAAACATTAAATTGAAGTCTCAGCTGCATCGTGTGTGTGTGTGTGTGTGTGTGTGTGTGTGTGTGTGTGTGTGTGTGTGTGTGTGTGTGTGTGTGTGTGTGTATGTAGATATATATATATATATATATATATATATATATATATATATATATATATATGGATCTACTTCTAATTCCCAAACAGCCACTACATTGAACAACAGAACATCAAGATGATGTTGCAGAAAAGTTAATTTTATGAACACTCGGATCACTGTAATTTATCTCCGGGAAACTAACCACTTGGCCACCATTGTGAACTTTTCCCTTTCCTCCACTATAGTGCAATTTCAGAGTTGGCATATTTAGTTAGGAGGGGGTGTTTGGGGCAAAGCCCTCCACTGGGTGGGTTTGATTTGCTTTGGTTTCATTTTAAAGTGTTGGTGGCAAAGTGGTTAATTTTCTGGAGTTACATTACAGTGATCCGGGTGTTCATAAAATTAACTTTTTGGCAACATTGTCTCAATGGCCATTTGAGAATTAGAAGTAGATCCATCTATATATATATATATATATATATATATATATATATATATATATATATATATATATATATCAAATTAAGATCCCACAGCACTTGCAGTAATGAGTTGCAGCTTTTGTCAAAAACAGGAAATCGACATGCGTGTGCAAAAGAAAAGAATGCAACTCTACCAAACATATAAGATATGCAGTTCATACTTTGCTAAATACAAGATAGAAAGCTGGAAATTTAAAATGCCAAACTTCATTGTGCGCTGGAAATAACAGAATTGCTTGCCTTTGTAAAAATACCAGTGTCAGATCAGGAAAATGCTGGACTTCCTAAGATGTGTATAATGCAACACCATGTGGGTACCTTTACAGTGAGTAGACAGCATAAATGAATAATTCTATTGTCAGTTGCTTACCGTCAACTTAATATGTACCATTCCCCACTTCCTGCATCACCAAATAAGACTGTTCTAAGGGACCAACCCCCTCCCCAAACACAAGGAAAAAAGAAAGTACTTCATCTCAGTCACGGCCAACAAACTTTGTTCAAACCCAGAATGAAAAATCTTATCAATGAAGCCAAAAGTACAAAGATGTGAAATACCAAAATAAAAACACTAACAATAAAGAGAAATGATGCTTTGATTCCGAGAACTCGGATTAAAGATTATTTTATTTTTCTGTAAGAAGGAAGTCATTCTTAAATATTGCTTCTTCAGCTACATTTCCTTTTAATTTTAGTGTTTTTATTTTATGTTTAAACATAACTTTTCCCCTTCAAAATGTACCATTCTCAGACTGGCATGATTTACTTAATCTGATCTAGACAGAGTCAAACTAAATATCTACTCTCCCAACTTGAAGAAAGAACTGAAAAATTAAAATTCTATAAAATGACAATAAAATGTAATCCTCTGAACATCAAATTCCTGAACTTTCTCATAAAGGTCTTACATTTCTTTCTGAGTATGAATACCCACTCCTAATCCTCTAAACAAAAATATGCACTGCCTTCTTGTCATTCAATACTGAACTCATCTGTTTAAGCCAGGTCCCACAAATACTTGAAAAAGTAAGTAGTGCCCACTAGCACCAAAGCATCTTCCAACTTAATCCAACCTAAGCAGCATTCAAACAGTGAAAACATACTACAAGGCTCAGAGAATAAGCCCTGCTCCATAGTTTGCCTCATTCAGTACCCCTTACTAGGATGTCCATTCATTATCACTTTTGTATGCAATTTAATACTTCAGTAACCGCACAGTAGATTTTCTAGAGTATCTGTATTTTGCCAAGACACCCAAAAAATCCTCATACACTGTACTCCCAAATAAATCTGAAATGCTCAGACAGAGCCTTCAGCATCCCCCCATATCATATTTTGAACCAAATACTTTATGCAGTAGCTGCAAATTGATTTTCACTTCTAGATCTGATTCCCCACAACTCTGTCCCTGCTCCAATAAGCATGGAAAAATTAGAATTAACAGCTTGTTAATAAATGTAAGCTCAGTATAAGATGGTCATGAATTCCTCAAATCCTTTTTTTCTTCTAAACTCCCTCACATATTTCTCAAAAAAATGAAATAAATAAATAAATCACACACACACACACACACACACACATTATATATACATATATATATATATATATATATATTTATATGTATATATCTATATATATATACGTGTGTGTGTGTGTGTGTGTGTGTGTGTGTGTGTGTGTACAGTTCTATGTCAGATGAACGAGTTTTCAGAAACTTGAAATTTATACAGTCGAGACCATATGATCAAGTTTCGAAAACTCAAACATAAAAAAACAAAAACACAAAAATCTACCCTTTTTATGTTTTTGCAGTGAGGGAAGCCCCCCCCACACCCCCTGAAAATCATATATACCAACTCTGAAATCAGAATACAGTGAGAAAAACGGCAATTTTCCTGATCTGCAATGTACCACAGTCTTTTTTCAAAAGCTTTGAATTTTCAAAAACTCAGTCATATAGTCTCAACCATATGAATTTTGAGTTTCTGAAAACGCAGTCAACTGATAGGGGCCCATGTATGTATATGTATATATATATATATATATATATATATATATATATATATATATATATATTTATATAAAATGGGTCTACCTTGTTTGATCGAAGTTTCAAAACTTCAAAACTCATATGACTGAGACCATATAAGTTTTGAAACTTCAAACACTTTGAATTGAGATCGACGTATATGGCTCAATGGGAAATATACCATTTTCCTCACTGCAGTGAGATTTAGAGTTGGTATATTTAAGTAGCAACAGGTGTGGGGGATGCAGAGGGCTTGCACCCCTGCAAACACATAGAGGTAAAGTTTTTTGCTTCAGTTTTGTGATTTTGTTGTATTTTTGAAATTTTAAAACTTCGATCATATGGTCTCTGCCATATGGGTGTTGAAGTATTGAAATTTCAATCAAACATAGATCCATGTGTATATATATATATATATATATATATATATATATATATATATATATATGTGTGTGTGTGTGTGTGTGCGTGTGTGTGTGTGTGTGTGTATAAAATTTAAATACACAAAATAATCAGTAGTAGTATTCAAGACCAAATATCCCACAGCAGACTATTCAAGAACCTCATCAAAACCACCAGCTGAAGCTTGGCAAATCACTTTTACAATCATAGGTCCAATTTGGAATACAGACTCCAAGACTTGGTGGGAAACTTGACAGCCAACCTACAAATCCAGCCTACGTTTAACATTTTTATGGACTGGGACACTTGCTAGACAGTGTGACCTTATTACAACAGAAAGCGTTGAAGAAGAAGAAAACAATACTGTGCCTCTTCACAATTTTTATAAATGGAGGTCTGTAAGAACATTTGTTATTTTGAATCACTCTCTCAAGTATAACTCAAGCCTCAACATGGTCCTTAAAACAGTATCACTCATGGGTTTATACAGTAAGCATAATCTGCTAGAAAATATGCATCCCATTAAAATACAGAGTACTATTACATGTTACCTATAACAACAGTAAGCCCAAGATCATTAAACTGTATCAGACCCGCCAGAAGCTGTTGAAGGCTGGGAGGGCGGCGGGTGAGAGAGGCACTTTGTGATCTAAAAAGAGCAATTTTTTAAAACTATTACTACCACAACATAGGTTCACTTGGAGGACATTTTAAGCTTAACCAATTTCCCTTTGGGTGCTTGAATTAACATTTCCTGATTGATCTTACCTATCCCATGGCTAATAATTGTACATTAGCCCTAGTGAAAATAACTGTGATCATACCATAGATAATTTGAGGGGGCCCATGTAAGGGATGCAGCATTTAGGAACTGCCTCTATCCATTAGTGGTACGAGGGGCAATCCTGGAGTACATTTTCTATCACCCATCCTTAGATCCAAGTTACATTTGAATATGGGCAGGGATGAGCTTTGTTTTACTTGAATGGATAGTCTGTTCTGGAACAGTGGTACCCTCTGTGATATATATCCATGTCTCTCATCTATCATTTATGACTCTGGGCACATGTTAGTCAAAAGTTAGGTTACTGTACACACACAAGTTCCCAAATGCCAAAACACTGGGTCAGTTCTCAGGGGGTATTGTCAGTTTGACAGTTCCCTGGAGCAGATGACTTCCCGAAGGACACAATAATATATATTTTTTTTAGTTTAGTTTCAATTCATGATCCAGGCACCAGTTATTGCTTGGGACAAAGGCAGGGTAATAGACTGCGCCCCCCCCCCAAAGCAGCCCCTCCTGCAGCAACCTCCTACTGCTCCAGCAGCAGCCCCCTCCCCAGCCACTCCAGTGTTCCATTTCTTGGCTATTTCTCCTCACTCACCATGAACACTGTTCAAACATGTCAGCATGCATACTGTTTTTTTATTTACATCTACAATGATTATAGATATTGAAATTAAATAGTACCAACACTGATAGTCATTTGCTAAACAAACAAAACAGTCTCCCAATGAAAACAGACTTATCTGCCCTTGAAACTCACGTTTATTGAAATGGCATTAACACCCACATTCATTTTGCATCTGGCCAGTTAAGGACTAAGCTTACCTCTGGGCTGTTTTCAAACCATAGGCTCCTTACACATTTTTAGGGCCATGCATACATGTATGCATTCTTTGATTCACCTTCCTGATTGTATTCAGTTATATTCCTTGTGTAATACAGCACATTTGTTAGAGCATGTTTTAAATTTGTTGTTTTGAACATTTTTTCAGTAGGCAATGAAACAAAATGTGTGAGCCATTAATGACAAAAGTGCCCAATTCAGAAAATTTCCATCAAAAAAGTCTATGCAAACTTCTGTCATTATAGTCCAACAATATCAGTAAGTATGCACAGTCTCTGCAGAAGTAAAATTCATCTAAATAATTCCACATTAAAGGGATCTGTAACTAATGAAGAGGTTGCTGCTAGCAAACAACTTTATATTTCATTGTTTCATCTACAAATAAAGTGTCTGTTGCCCTTGAATTGCCTGTGTTACATTAAAAAATGATAATCTAGTAATATTGCAATAGGGAATGGATGGTAAACTGATAACAGGTTCATAGTTACTAGGTAACTCCTCCAAAGAAGGACATTCACAGGACTGGAGCATCCGCTCCCTTTAAAGTACAACAAATTATAGTATCAGCAATCCATCTGCATACTGTGGCAGTAGAACTCACAGCCTTCTGCATCAAAAGCAAGTATACAACCTATTGTGCTACTAACAATGCAAACTGATTTGGCATAATCAGCACTAAACTTCTCTTCCCCTGAAGCTCTCAGCTCCTTGTAAAATCCGCTTGACACTCAACTAAATCTCTCAGCTTTGCAGCACAAAAAATCTGGAAAAAGCCAAAATGTATTGGGGGGGGGGGGTAAAAGCCCAAAACCAGGGACACATTTTAAACATTGCTTGTATAACCTTAGAAAGTTGCTAGAATAAAGTGTTTTGTGTTACCATGTGTTTCCTGAAAGATAAGAAGACTGAAACTTAAAGGGCTATCATTATTTAGTGAATTCAGTTCTCACTGATTTGCCACAAAACCACAAATGTTAAGAGGAACAAACCAAAAATATGAGCCAAATATTCTATAAAAATCTGGACAGTTGAAAGCTATGGATTCAACTCCTTGAATCACAAGTGATGGTATGGGTAGATAATTCAGGCTCTTGTTTCTTGCACCTAAGATACAGGGTTTGAGCCTGAGTAACACTAACCACCAGGTACATCTACCTGGGGTATTTTATACACACACACACACACACACACACACACACACACACACACACACACACACACACACACACACACTCCAAAAACACATTGGGCAGGAACAACCCCCCCACACATCGGGCAACAACCCCCCCCAAAAAGAAAAACACCAAATGTGATCAGGTAGCAGCCTTACCTGGAAGTAGCAGCATATGTGAGCAAACTAATGTGACTGAGCAGAAACCTCTCCTTAAAACCTGTACCTGTACTGTATTTTAAAATTGTGCAGACGGACAGACAGGAATGCATGAACAGATGTACGGGACCATTCTAAAGAAGGACGAATGGGTCCTCCTTAAAGAAGACACTTACACCATGGTCTTGCAGCTGTAAAAGTAGGGGGGGGGCTGCTCCCTCCCCCTTGCTCTATGATTCCAGCACCCTTGAACTGTACTTACTACTGTCAACTAGCCATCAATGAGGTAAGCACATTAAATTTTAATAAAAAATATCTTCCACTTCTAGAGGGAATTCCATGGTGTTGCAGCAGTAAGAATATATATTCCCTTGAAACTTTTTTGTTATTTTGAGATTATTTGCAGTAAAAGTGTTTTCTTTTTAAAGTTCATATCCGTAGTTTAAGTACATGAATTCCATTCCTATCTCTCTTCTAATTAGGAATGTTCCTGCTCTCATCCCTCCTAACTTCTATTTACTTGACTCCTACTTTCTTAACCTTTCTCTCTCAAAATTCAACCTCACACTAGCTATGCTCTTTTTCTACCTTCCTTTTTTCTTATAATACTAACTCCCAGTATGTCTTAGATAGTATAGGCATTTGCATGCCATGTACTACAGAATTGTTTTGTTATTTTATATTTGCACAGAATGTTTTTGTTAGGGCATACTCCTCAAATGCTTTTGTTACTATTATTACTATGTCAAAATGGTTCTGTTACTTTGTTTTTTTAATTGTGTAATATTTTTGCTAATTTTATAGATTTTTGCTATTATAATACTGTACATGGAGCTTTTATCCCTGGGCCTCCATTGAAAAAGAGCTCATTTTGGCCCAATGGACTTTCCCAGTTAACAAACTGCAATAAATAAATAAATGAAAACTGAATCATACTTTATGGCTAGATATTGCATAAAGCAAAACAAAACTCAGTAAAACAGGAGAGCGAGACAATCATGTAGCTGTTGTCCTGATGGCTATTAGGCCATTTTATTGATTCTGCCTAACTGCACCCCCTAGTCGTGATGTAGGCTCCATGTCACCATGGCAAGACCACCTATGCTCTTGATATGGAGGTATGCCCACTCTCTGACATGCCTCTGCAAGGGCTAATGCACTGGCATGGCTGGACCCAATAACTTCCCATTCCCTAGGGCCTGTTCTCGGGAAATCACGCTACACCACACCCATAGAGAACTCTTTTGCTGAAATGAACATTTGCTAAGTGAACATTTGATGCACAGTGTTCGATGTTTAGCCGTTCGATTGAATTTTCATTCGATGGCTGAACATAGACCCATTACTCACTAGAGCCTAGACACCCTTCTTTTTTTTTTTTTTGCAGGTAATTATTCACTAGTTCCACAACTTTCTTCTTTCTTCTTTTAAAAACAATTTACTTTTCTACTGGAAATTTAAAGTCACGTGTTTTTAAATATGAATTATTTAAAAGTGGATGGTGTTGTACTTATTTTGATGATTAAACTGTGTTTCCATTCTCTGAAATCTCAGACATTCCTGAACTAAGACTTTCTGGATATGTCTTGCAGGGGTTTATTGTCTGTTTCAACTTATACTTTGCCACAAACCTATTCTTGGAATTTCTGACATCCATATAATATTGATAATAATTCCTTCTCTTGAGCATATCACTTACATGGATATATAAATCCTTTTCATCCATAGGCAGCTAGCCTGTGCTTTTCTAAGATCATACCTTTTGCACCGTTCAGAATTGCAGCCATATATAACACAACTGCCTTCTTCACATCTTATGGTTTTAGTCTACATGTCTCTGTCACTAGTCTGTGTAGCACTTTAAAATTCTTTTTTCATTCGCAGATGCTTTCCCAGGCTATCTTGTCTCCCAGAAGAATAATTATTTTACAGATATTTGATAAAAACTACATAATGCAGTATTGTTCCCAGAAGATTCATGAATTTCTGTTTATATTCTGGTTTTAGCATTTTCACTGTTGTTCTGACTTTTGGGTTCATGTGCCTAGGTAGTGAGACATTTCCCTGTGGTACATTTGACTGGGGACACATGACTGAAGTGACATTCAGTTACAGAGGAATATGGCTGCTTGCAAATTCTCTGTTGGCAAAGAGAAGAATATGTTGCCATGCCCACAACTTCAATAACCAAATGCACAGGGGGAAAACAATGTCCATGGTCCCCAAGGGAACATGAGACAGCAGGCAATATGGCAGGCATCATCAGCAGGCTGGCCAGAGGGCATGTCAGTGGCAGTAAAAATGCAGTGCACAATGGGCAGTGCCTTTATAATTGGAGTGTGTGAACCACTACCCCCGTCACAGTGTCTAGGGAACATTACCTAAAACGCATACTGGAGCATAAATGTGACTACAGTAGCCTGCAGTATTTCCTCCATGATGTAGCACACTTCTACATGTTGTAGTTACATAAACATTAGCTGTACACTAAGAACAACACTCATTACTACTTCTGCCACCATGCATTTGGTTATTAAAGCTGTGAGCATGGCAATGTGTGCTTCTCTTTGCCCACAGGGAATTTGCAAACAGCCACTGTCACTTAAGCTATGTGTCCCCAGTCAAATGTACCACAGGGAAATGTCTCGCTGCCTAGGTGCCTGAACCCATTTGGAATACCTTTGTTTCTGATGAACTATCAAATTGAAGTCTTTGGAATCTATATCTTTCTAACAATGCATCAATTGTAGACAACTTGGAGCTTTTCTCATCCAGCTTCATCTGACAGAATCCCTGGTTTTCATCTATTGCTTAAAATAACTTAGTATTTGGTCACTTTATTTAGATCTTGCAAGTCAAACAAATTCAAATCTTGATGTGTTTCACAGCAGAGACTACACTATTTACCATTCTTTACTTCTATTTCTTAATGACATCTGCACATTGTATTTGCTTTAATTCCTGCTAAAATTTACCATTGAGAGCTTCTGGCACTTTCCTTATAACATATATTACTGTCATAGCTTCTGGAATTACTTGAATATGATATTTTTGTCGCAAGGCACATAAGCTTATACATAAATTATCATTATTTATTTATTTGTCTTTGTTTACAGGGAAAGTCTGACTGGGTAATATCCATTTTGGTGGAGGCCCAGTGAGAAAAGCTCCATTTGCTTACATTGCATTATACTTCATTCCAGATAAACACACAGTAGCTACATTTGTATTATACACATAAAGTAGTTACATTTATACATTCTAAGATTTTACAGAGGTGGAAGTTATTAAAGAGGAAGCCCACACGCAGTTTAGTTTATGGTACAGGCAGCAGTTATGTACAAAATTTGTTTTGTCATTTTAGCGAGAGATTGAAAGTATTCTGTTTAAGGAGAGTACTTGGAGATTATCAATCATATGGTGAGCATACCATTGCTATGTCTCTGTATGGTATCCCAAATGGATGTATAATTGGCTTGTAGGTTTGAATATATACTACAGTCAACTTCTTATAAGTCAAGTGGCCCAAAATATTAGGAGAATTAACTTCCTCACTCACTCCTGTTTGAAAAAGGATCTTATACCTTCATGGGTTATTCATTTGTCACATAACTTTGACCCAATTATTTTATAAAGTATGTTGAATTATGTCATTATTGTGCACACTGTTTATATTTCATTGTATTTCATCCCTGGTACATTAAAAGAAATGATGTGATAAAATATTACAATCTACACTTTTTGTCTAGTTTAAATTCAACCCTTTATTTCTTAATGTTGAGCTTTTCTGACCACTCTGGCATTTCTTGCATAATCAGTTTATTTTTGATTCCACAGCATCGGTTATTTCTATTGTAGTAATACATATAAAAAGTTTTCCTTTTTGACATGATAAAATGCTAATTCTTCTGCAGTCACCTATTTTTGTTTTGTACAACTTTGCAAAATGATTATACCTACCAGTGCTTCTTCAAAACAGATTACATCTCATCATGTTCATATCCATAACGGTTACATTATAAGAAGCGTGAACTGCAAGTGCCCCTGTGTACCTTGTAACTCATTCATCATTTCTATTACTACACATTTTCATATTGTCTTTCGTTCTCACTTTATTATGTGACTCATATTTAATCTTACACAATTAGATTTCCACAGTGTATTCATTTAACTCTGTATTTGTAATTTCACTCATTCTGCATTGTCTTCAGATTTTGATAAGATTGTCCATGCTTTTATTAAATACTTGCTGTTTGTTTGACCATTTCTTACACCACAAACTACTCTGTCTATTATGAATTAATAATGTAACTATGCAAATGGTAAGCCCTTGTCATGATTCTTTATCTCAGGTAATATCAACCTCTGTGGATTCTGTTGAGTCCTGGCTTCTTGAAATAAAAAATGACATGCAAAATGGATTTTTAGGTTCACAATAATTCATCAAAATTTCCATTACTGTTTCCGTTTTCTATTGTTCCCTTTCTTACAGGTTCATAGTTTTATATTAGGCTATTGACCACCAGGTTATTTATAAGCTTAGCCATGTCACCCAACCCAGTTTTGTTCTTGAATTCCTTGGATGTCTATACAATAGGGTATGTTAGTATGGAGGTACAAAGGGTTATGTGGGGGTATGTTAGCTGATGATTAATTTACTTACTGTCATCTTACCATGAGAGACATGGGGCCAGATCTGGGGCAAAGCTGTGAGCCCGATCTAGTAATCAAGGCCCCATCCAAACAGGATCAGGGTGAACCCTGCCACATGTAGTTGGGAAGCCTATTCCATAGAGTGAGGATGCTCTGAGACACATATTGGTCCTTCCAGAAAAATGTGACTTTGTTCTGTACCTAAACCAAACCGTCATTCAGTCCTTCATTACAGAAGTGTTCAACTCAGTTCCTTATTTATTTATTTTTTTTGTCTCATACGATAAAAAAAAATTATTGTACTTAGGCTGCTACAACCATGTCTGACATTCAGATGGAACGAAAGAGGCAGAAATATTTTAGCAGTCTCCTTGCACAGAGAGTAGTTATGCACTGCAGAAGTTACTGTATCCTTTTATCGTGTTCTCTCATTAATTTATGTTTATCTGCTAGAATAAGTAGGATATATAGAGTGTACTGCTAGGTTACAGACCTTTGTTATTTTTTGACAAATGGGACTGTGTTGAGACTGCACTGCTGTTTCCATTTTCCTTCAGCAGATTTTTTCTATATGTTTTTGGTGGCGTTTATTGACATTAAACATAGCAGAGCAATGGTAAGACATTTCAAAGAAATAGCAAGAAAATAATATGTACTGCTCCTGATTGTTGAGCAAACATTATTATAAGCAAAGTGGATTTGAGCAATCCTTTACTGCTTTGGTTGCAAAAAAAATATGCACTCGTGAGTCTGAGTCTGCACATTTCAAGTTTACTTATATTTTTCTGTTTTCTTGAGGCAGTTCACTTCTCATCTAAATTCTGTCAAACTTTGAACATGCAAACTATGGCATGACTTGACTGCAGTCATTGATAATTAACACTTAAAATGATTAAATTATCAATTATTAAATTCTTAATAATATATAAAGTATTAACAGTATTGAAATTATATCTATATAATAAATGAAAAAAGTGATACATAAATAAAACTCCCTTACTCTTTTCAATAAAGGCCATGGGGTCTTTAACACCCACTCAGTCAGGTGGGACCTCAGATCTCATCTGAATAATAGCACACTTAAGAAAGCAACACCCCCCTTATGCTGTACTGCACTGTCGCTACTAAAAGAATATAAGAACCAGGTGTGGTGATAGAACCCAGTCTTCTAATATTCCAGCATGAAAGATAAATGTGCCATCTGCTGAGCCACTGACACATAAAGTATTTGTGCATAAATTTTCCTAGAATGGAGGTAAGGCTCACCACTCTCAAATGCCCCATTTTTTTCTTTGCCCACCCTTAAGCATCAAGTACCCCTCAGTTATGTCATCATATACTCTGCCAAGCTCCTTCATGTGTTTATGCTACTAGCCACTTCCATTTTTCTATTTCTTTACTTCCTGTCATTTTAAGCAATTTCCCTCTCCATTTTATTTTAAACTTACTTCTTTGTTGATGAATCTGATGTTCATCCACTAGATACCATATACATTTGTCTTCAAGATTTTGGCACTCATTAACTTATAGGATCATAGTAAGTTACTAGGGTATTGGCCCTGAGGCTCTTACAAGCCTAGTGAAGAATTTAGCCCATGCTCCATAAAGTCAGCACCCTATGCCACTGTCAAGAAGGGACACAGGTGGAATCCCAGCGGTGTATTTTCTGTTCCCCGTCCAGTTATCCAGGTTGTGCTTAAAAAGGTTTAATGAGGTGCTCCGCTTTACGTGGAGAGGGAGTCTATTCCACAAAAGGGGAAGTCTCTGGGGCATAAATCTGTCCCCCATCAAGTCCTATTGATGTCAGAGACCAGGTTGAGGTCATGCGTACAGGTTACTCGAGTGGAGCTTGACTTGCGGATATGCAGCAGTCCCATCAGGGCAGGGTCTGAGATTGCTTTGTATGCCAGACAGAGGTCACCTCTGAAGAGTCTGTAGGAGACAGAGTAGAGGGACAGGGCTTTTAGCCTATCTGTGTAGGGTAGATGTTGGAGGCTCTGGATTTTCTGGGTGAGGAACTTCTGTGGTCTCTCCAGCTGCTGCATGTGCTTTGTGAGGTACATGCCAAAAGGGGCATTGTACGCAATAATGGGTCTTAAAAGGGAAGAATACAGAGATGTTATGACCACCTTGTCCCTGGATGATATACCCTTACTAATGAGGTGGGCCATGTAGAAAGCTTTCCGCACAACTGAGGCAATATGGTGGTCGAAAAGTCAGTTTGCTATCAACCTGGGTGCCCAAGTCCCTCACAACTGAGTGCATGTTTAGTGCCTTATTATCAATGTGATAATTTGTGGGAACGTCATTCTCCCCAAAAAGGGATGATGATGCATTTTTTGGCATTCAGTTTTAGGCCATGTTTCTGACACCAGTCATTTGTTTGGGTGAAACCCTCTTGGAGGATGCCCACATCACTAGGGGAAATGATGGCAGCACCCAGTTTGCAGTCATCTGCATACTTGGTCAGCCATAGCCCATTAGATTTGGCCTGTACCTCTGAGAAGTATATCCCAAACAGCAGAGGCCCCAAGACTGATCCCTGGGGTGCACTGCTTGTTATGGGTCTACTACCTGAGGTGGCTTCCCCTATTTTGACTAAGTGGGTTCTATCAGTGAGCCAGTTTTCTACCCATCTGGTAACATATGGATTGATGCCTAGATGAGGAATTTATCTACTATACCTGAGTGGAGAATAGCATCAAAGGCCTTGGTGAGGTCAATGTAGGTGGTGTGCACCATCTTCCCCTCATCTATGGCCTTGGTGACTGTCTCAAAGAAGTCGACCAAATTTAACAGGCATGACCTCCCCTTGACAAAACCAGACTGTGTACGATCAAGTGTCTGGAGTTTGCCAATGTCCTTGTTAATGAGGCCTATGATAATCCACTCCATGGCTTTGCAGATCAGACTAGTTAGGATGATGGGTCTATAATTTCCTGTATTGGTGGACGCTCCACTTTTGTACAAAGGGATGACAGTAGCTGTCCTCCACTCAGCTGGGATGAAGCCGGTGCTCAGGCTTTGGTTGAATAGTGTGTCTAATGGTGCTGCAAGTTCCTGCCTGAGTTCATGTAGGATGCAGCCTGAGATGTTATCGGGTCCCATGGAGGCTGTATTATTTGCCTTTGAGAGGGCAGTGATGACTTGCTCCCTAGAGATAAGGGGGGGGGGCAGGTACTGGGGATCTCCTGTTTTACTGATGGGGGGACAGAGGAGTGAAGTTTTCACTGAACCTGTCTGCCAGCAGGTTGGCTATATCTACAGGGTTTGTGTATGTGGTGTCCTTGACCACCAGTTCTGAGCAGAGATTTGTGCTTCCCTTGAGATTGCAGACATATGTGAAGAAAGCCTTATGATTGTCTTTAATAGAGGTGGCTACTTTGGACTCGAAGTTTGCTTTGGAGGATTTCACTAGTGTTCGTATTTACTTGTTCAGGCTAAGGAGAGATTGCTTCCAATTAGACGCCTCCTTCTTCTTGGTTCTTGACAGCAATTATTTTCCTTTTATTACAGTGTTTATTTATTGTAGATGCCCATTAGACAGGTTAACTCTTCATTGAGGTGGATGATTTCATCCTGTCTGGTATTCATGATTCCATGCAGCTATATAAATGCTCATACAGTTCTTTGGTGTAGGTTTGGACATATGTGCCAGTTTCTGTAGAGGGAGAGGGGGCTGTAAAGCTGTTTATACCTTCCCTGAGGAGGTTGTAATCAGCTTTGGAGAAGTTTTTTTGTTTGACCCCAGCTGGGGGGGGGGGTCGGGGGAGATGGTGACTTCAAAAGTGACTGCGTTGTGGTCGGATCTTACCAGGGATGATGACATTGTAGGGATGCTGCAGTGGTACTCATGTTGGTTAATACCAAGTCCAAGATATTTTCACCTCTTGTGGGGGTGTCAACAAATTGGTCCAAGGCATTTGCATTGACAAAATCAAGGAATTGCTGAGCATTTGTGTTTTGGCATGAGTATTTCTGCCAATCTATGGTTGGATAGTTAAAGTCACCCAAGATCATGGTAAAATGTTGAATCTTGATAGATTCAAAGAGGTACAGATAGGTGGAGTGGGCATCTTGAATCAGAGTTGGAGGCCTGTAACTAGATATATTTTTTCCTAGGGGTTTTGTCAGTTATTAACTGCACCTGGAGTATTTCCTGTACATCATACTGTTTGACCAGCCTAGAGGTGTGTATGTCTTTTATATATATTGCAACTCCACCTCCTTTTGTTTTGCTGCCCATGGTTTGGGGACTGAATGAATGATAGCATAAGTAACCTGGAATGGCTGGGGTGCTCTCCGCAGCTTTGAACCAGGCTTCTGTGACTGCACAAATGTCAGCTTCTTTCAGGGTTAAGAATGCTTGCAGTGAGTGCAGTTTCATGTTTAGACTCCTAACATTTAGTAGCATGACCTTTAATTTACATTTTTATGAAATTTTCATGTTGGTACTTTTGACCTCATGGCATTGCCTACAAAAGACACTATGGGGGAGGCAAGACCCTTTGCCAGGAGCCTGAAGCCCAAGGGAGACAGATGCAGGCCATCTATGGAAAAGCATTGAGGCTTGTCAATCATGTCATTCCAGGCTGTCAAGTACTGGATCCCCTTTCGAATGACACCAGAAACTAAGCCAATTGTTAAAGTCAATCATTTTCTGTTTGTATTGAGGCATCATTCTGGGTGAAGGTAGAATGCTGCTTAAGGCTAGGGACATACCTACCTGGGACACATACTTACCGAGCTCGCTCATGTCTCTCTTCGTATAGTCCAGGGAGTTACATCTCGAGTCATTCACCCCAACATGGACTATGACACAGTCACAAGAGTACCTGTTGAGAGACTTGAGTGCATTGGTGATATGGCAGATTCTGGCACCCGACAAACAACTAACCATGACTCTCTCCTTATCCAGACTGGTGAGGGGCACATGTGTCTCACAATGGAGTCTCCTATGACCAATATGTTGGGTTAATGTTTAGGCCTTAGTGGCTGTAAGATACAGGTGTATGGACTATGTGTGGTGTGTGGTGTGATGGGCAGTGGAGTTTGCATACATTTATGCCTTGGAGGTCTTGTTTGTTTGGGTATGCTTTTGTTGAGGACCTCCACATATGTGGGGGTGTGTTGTGTAGGGGTAGGTGATGCTTGAGGTGTGGTATTCATGTTGCCAGCCTTCTGAGTGCCAGATATAATGGTATGTGGGGGAGAGAGCAATGACACCAAGTGCTTGATGTAATTGCATGTCTCACAAATTGTGTTCCTAGGTGGTAGTAGTAGAGGGTTGTCCATGTACATAAGGCAGTTGCTACACTATCTCAGGATGCCCATATCAACCAGAACGGCAGGAGAAAATGTAGGAAATTGTCCATCCATATTTGTCAGAAACTGAAAGAGCTAAGAGGGTAAAGGGAGGCAGGTGTACAAGTAGTACTACTAGATGACAACATAAGTGTTACTAAGGGAAAACCTGTAGTTGGAATACCTCAAAAAGGGTTAAAAAAATGTGTAGCTGAAGTTTTTAATGCAACAGACCTGTATCTAGACTACGCTACTCAATTTTAAGGTTAAGAACTCAGTAAGAAAAAACTCAAACTGAAGTACAGATTAATCACTTATAGTCAAAAGAATAGAACTCGCATTACGAAAAAAATACAGTTAAACAGCAATGAAATGCAGTAAAATGCAGTTAAACAGTAATGAATTGTAGCAGATAGCAATGAAATATAATTAATCAGTAGAATGCTTTGAAACAGTAGATCACAATCATAACAGTAACAGACAGCACAAATAAATCAGCGATTCAGTAGAGTACTGTCATCAGTTTAGTGAGGCTACCAACAAGCAGTAATAAATATGGGAAAAATAAATAAAGTAAAAACAGGTACTGTTTTTTTTTAGTAGAAAGTGAAGAGACAGAAGATAAGATAATTCAATGTTCAGAAGCTAAGGGGGTGGCCCTTTATAAACAGTAGAATGAGCTGATGTAATGTGACTGGGGGGAGTGCCCAGTATCAACTTTATACTAGAGGCAGGCAACTCAAACCTATCAAGATTTAAGACCACCACAGCAGCTGAGCAGGAAAGTGGGACAAAAAGGAGTTGCACAGATATACAGTAAAACAGAAGTGCAAAAAACAGTTTAAAAATAAGCACTTATCTTTTTCCAATATCACAACAGAGCAAATGGCAGAAGGCCTATCTCACTGCAGCTTTGAACAGCTTGAGCAAATAAGTACAACTGGTTTAAAACATTGGGCTAATAAAGGCAGAGAAACAAAAAACAGCCCAATTATCCAAAGTATAGGCTGATAGTTCTCTGGCCAGGTCTGTCCTGTCTCCTTATAACTGTCCTTAATCAAGCATTGTACTCCTTACTGATGCTATTTTATTTACATGTAGGAACAATAATCTTTCTGAGGAGGCAGCTTCCTGCTTATCAGACTTCTAAGCATTCCTTGCCTTTTTTTAATTTGTATATTCCAGCTGTTACATCGTTAGTTCAGTTTTAAGCGATGACATGCAGTTTAAGCCCAGTTTTCCAAATGTTTTCTGCCACACATAATCCAGCCTTTTTCACTCAAACATGCACGAGCTTCTACTCACAACGTGTGCAATGTGTAAACTTTGAAAATCAAGTTCCCTGTCTGTCAGTCCCTTGTGTGGTTTCTGTGGTATATGGGACATACCTCACAATCACTTGGTGCAAGATTCTGAGCAAAGCCACAAATAATGGGGGGACAAAGGTCAGCAATGAAGGACAGAGTTTCCATATTCCTCATATAAACATAGATGATTGACAGAATAACAGGTTTTGCATTAGCATGCATTGTCTAAAGTGTATTACATATGAAATTGACGTCAATCGTAAATGATTTGCCAGAAAACCACAAATGATATGAGGAACAGACCAAAAATATGAGTTAAAAAAAATGGACATTCAATGAAATTCTGGGTAGCTGAGACACTTAAAAGGGCAACCAAGGCTCAATGAGCAACACAAACACGAGATGAGCTGAAGAGAGAGGGTGGAAGTAAGCATTCGATGACAACTCACCCATCTTGTCAGGACAGAGGAAGTCTGGTGCACTACAATGCTGGCCCCTACTGCAGAACTACAGAAATGCTTACCTTGTTTATGGATTACTTGAACAACAGTACCAGTTTTTTGGCTTTTACACATACTTGGCATCCTGACACTATTAACTATTTGATTATTACTATTGTTAAAACCAATAAGAATTTTAAATCCAAGATTTACCGTAAAGATACCTGGTGCAATAGTTATTTGCACTTTGATAGCTATCACCCTACATTTCTGAAGAAAAGCCTTGTAAAAGGACAGGCAGTCAGGATTGCTAGGATGACTTCAGATTTCGATGATTTGAAGAATTAATTTCTTTTTCTAGGTATCAAGTTCATTGAAAGGAATTATCCTTTAGACATGGTTTGTGATATATTGGCTAAGGTTTATGGTGAATGGGGCAAAAGATATAAGCCTCTGTTAGGTCAACCCTTTGTGGTTTCAGGATCCCAGTGTGGAGATGTCAAAGACTTTAGGGGGTCTTGTGTTACAGAGTTTACTACATTTTCTGACATTTTTACCAACATTATTAGTTCCAATTGGTGTATGTTAAAAAGTAACAAAGATCTTTTTGAAGTGGTAGGACTAAAACCTATATTCACATTCAGGACTGGAAGGAATTTCAAAAAAGTATTTGAGTATATTGATACCAACGCAAGACACTTTAATAATAAAAACACTGTTCCTTGTGGTAGTTGCAGCCAATGTTCCTATATTATTAGTGATGCAAATGTTAGACTAAAGAATGGGCTCAACAGTTTTGTGAGATTCTGCAGGGGTAACTGCAGAACTAAGATGTTGGTTTACTTGGCGATCTGTGGTGGGTGCCCTGCATTTTATGTTGGAAAAACTGAGAGGGCACTCAGTGACAGAATATATGAA
Organism: Protopterus annectens; assembly: GCF_019279795.1. Classification (NCBI taxonomy): domain Eukaryota; kingdom Metazoa; phylum Chordata; order Ceratodontiformes; family Protopteridae; genus Protopterus; species Protopterus annectens. Next base: position 854,653,198 of record NC_056748.1, on the reverse strand, counting down.
CACACATATGACATTAGGACAGCCAAGGAAAGTAGTGCACTTTTTAAACATTCGGAGACATGTGCTTCCTTTTCTGATTATAAATTTGGCATTATTGAAGTTGTTAGAGACAATGTCAGAGGGGGAGATTGTAAAAATATTTTATTAAATAAAGAACTCAAATGGCAACTTAGGCTGAGGGCACAGATTGCTCCTGGTCTAAATGAATACATTAGTATCAAACCAGTATTACTAGCAAAAGCAGCCAGAGTTTAACATGAATCATATTGCAGAACTAGATGTTTTTTACTTCTGTTTCTGGTTGTTAGTCCAATGTATTTATTATTAGTGTATCAAATAATTTATTATTGCATATATATTTTTTAACATATTTTTTATATGTGTGTGTTTCTTTAAAAGCTTAATTGACTTCATTGTGAGGCATTATAAATTTCTGTAGCACCTGTGTGTATTTTGTATCTGAAGAAGTCTTGTCCAGAAGAAAGCACTTGTACTTTTTATTATAAAGGTCGTTCTGCCTTCATTCGTGGTTGGATCTTTTTTATACATTTATTGTGTTTGGTGCTTTGTTTCAGTGAACATACCTCACAATCACTTGGCACAAGATTCTGAGCAAAGCCAAAAATAATGGGGGGACAAAGGTCAGCAATGAAGGACAGAGTTTCCATATTCCTCATATAAACATAGATGATTGACAGAATAACAGGTTCTGCATTGGCATGCATTGTCTAAAGTGTATTACATATGAAATTGACGTCAATCGTAAATGATTTGCCAAAAAAACACAAATGATATGAGGAACAGACCAAAAATATGAGGCAAAAAAAATGGACATTCAATGAAATTCTGGGTAGCTGAGACACTTAAAAGGGCAACCAAGGCTCAATGAGCAACACAAACATGAGATGAGCTGAAGAGAGAGAGGGTGGAAGTAAGCATCTGATGACAACTCACCCATTTTGTCAGGACAGAGGAAGTCTGGTGCACTACAATGCTGGCCCCTACTGCAGAGTGACATGCACAGCATGTAGGGTGTGGGCAAGGGACATGTGCTTGGCATCGCAAAGGTGTGTATGCACAGGAGTTTTCGCAGAGTGTGTGCAGGAATGTGCATACTCACAAAGGAAGGTATAGCAGTCCCTCCTGTCTGTGAGCATGTGCACCAGCAACCAGGAAGGAGTTGAAGAAGGAAACCAAAAATCCTCCTTCTGGCTATGCCACAATCATCTGTCACCCTGTTGATTAGTATGTATGTATGTATGTATATATATATATATATATATATATATA